>NW_028121435.1:0-384079 GCF_965183815.1 Platalea leucorodia | reverse complement strand
AAGAATCATGTGTACCTTGCTATCAAAACTTGTTAAACCGTTGTCGCATTTACCATGGAACTTTGTTAACTCACTCGTTTATACCAATATTTTTTGCTTCTCTCCTACGAGTGAAGTGCACTCTCGCTCCTTCCGCGACATGATGTCCTAGGTGGCTGAGTAGGTGACAGGGCAGAAGCAGCCCCCTGGCTTGTGCTGGTGCTTACGATGTCGCTTGTAGCCGAGCAGCTTTTGAGGCAGGAGCTGGCCCCTGGCTTGTGCAGCCGCTTGTGATGTCATGTTCCAAGTAGGTGAGAGGGCAGGTGAAAGCCTTTGGCTTGTGCACCTGCTTCTGGTGTCACTGAGGGCTGAGTAGCGGATAGGCCAGGGGTATGTAGCTGGCATGTGCGGGTGCTTGTGATGTCACGGGTCACTGAACAGATCTTAGGACGGGAGAATGCAACTGGCTTTTGTAGCTGCTTATGATGTAAGAGATGGCTGATGAGGTGATAGGAGAGAAGCATGGCCCTGATTTATTCAGGTTCCTGGAAGGCTGCTTTTGGCTGAGTAGGCAATGGGTGCAGGGCAGGACCCTGGGATGTGCAGGTGCTTGTGATGTCACAGGTGGCTGAGTAGGTGCTAGGGCAGGAGTAGGCAGCTGGCTTGTGCAGGTGCTTGTGATGTCACAGGTGGCTGAGTAGGTGCTAGGGCAGGAGTACGCCCCTGTGTTGTGCAGCTGTTGTGTGGCCCTAGGCGCCTGAGTAGGTGCTAGGCTGGGAGCGGGACCTTGCTTGTACAGCTGCTTGTGATGTCACTGGTGGCTAACTCGTTGTTTGGGTATGAATGAGCACCCGGTTTTGCTGGTGCTTGTGATGGCAGGGGTGGCTCTGGAGCTAGTAAGGCAAGAGCATGCAGCCGGCTTGTGCAGCTTCTTGTGGTGTCACCGGTGGCTGAGTAGGTGCTAGGGCAGGAGTATGCAGCGGGCTTGTGCAGGTGCTTGTGAGGTCACTGTTGGCTGAGTAGCTCTTAGGGCAGGAGCAGGTGCCAGGCTGGTGCTGGTGCTTGTGTTGTCATAGGTGTATGAATGGGCGATAGCTTAGAAGGAGGCACTTGGCTTCTTCACGTGCGTGGAGGTCACATGTGCCTTTATATGAGCTCAGGCTGGAGCAGGCCCGCGGCTTGTGCCGGTGCCTGTGATGTCACTTGTAGCTGAGTAGCTTTTAAGGCAGCAGCTGGCCCCTGGCTTGTGCAGCTGCTTCTGATGTCACTGGTGGCTAAGTAACCGATTGGGTGTGAATGGACACCTGGCTTTTACGGGTGCTTGTGAGGTCACTGTTGGCTGCGTAGCTCTTAGGGCAGGAGCAGGCACTGGCTTCTGCAGCTTTTGGTGATGTCCTAGGTGGCTGAGTAGGTGATAGGGCAGAAGCAGCCCCCTGGCCTGTGCTGGTGCTTATGATGTCACTTGTAGCCGAGCAGCTCTTGGCCCCTAGCTTGTGAAGCTGCCTGTGATGACATGTTGCCAAGGAGTTGACAGGGCAGGAGAAAGTGCCTGGTTTGTGCAGCTGCTTCTGGTGTCACTGATGGCTGAGTAGCTGATAGGGCAGGACTATGCGCCTGCTTGTGATGTCACTGGTTGCTGAGTAGCTCTGAGGGCAGGAGTATGCAACTAGATTTTGCAGCTGCTTGTGTGGTCGTAGGAGCCTAAGGAGGTGATAGGGCGGGAGCAGGACCTTGCTGGTACAGCTTCTTGTGATGTCACTGGTGGTTAAGTAGTTGTTTGGGTATTAATGAACACCTAGCTTTTACAGCTGTTTGTGATGTCAGTGGTGGCTCTGCAGCTAGTAAGGCAGGAGCATGCAGCTGGCTTGTGCAGCTTTTTGTGATGTCATAGGTAACTGAGAAGGTGATAGGGCAGAAGCAGGCCCCCGGCTTGTGCAGCTGCTTCTGATGTCACTGATGGCTGAGTAGCTGATAGGCCAGGCCTATGCGCCTGCTTCTGATGTCACTGGCGACTCTGTAGAAGTTCCGGCAGGTGCATGCAGTTGGCTTGTCCGGATGCTTATGATGTCACATATGCCTGATTAGGTGACAGGGAAGGACCAGGCATCCAGCTTCTGCCAGCTGCTTTGGCATAACCGATGGCTTATGTGGGGATAGGACAGAAGAACGCCCCTGAGTTACTCAGGTTCTTGGAAGATGACTGTTGGCTGAGTAGGCAATAGGTGCGGGACAGGACCCTGGCATGTGCAGGTGTTTGTGATGTCACTGGTGTCCAAGTAGTTGTTTGGGTATCAATGAATAGGTGGCTTTTGCGGATGCTTATGATGTCAGCGGTGGTTCTGCAGCTAGGAAGGTAGGAGCATGCAGCTGGCCTGTGCAGCTTCTTGTGATGTGTGGCCGTGTGCTCCCCTCCCCCCCCCCCCCAGCCTTTTCCTCTAACCCTGCTCAGGCCATAATCATGAGTGGGGGTGGAGATGGCTGCACCCAGCTTATGCGGGACTTTGTGGACGGGTGGCTATACAGTAGCCAAGGGCTGTCTGGAGCAGGGACCCAGCCCTCTTGCTGGTATGCAAATATGGCTATGAGTCAATCATCTTACCCCTTAAATTGCGAGCCGCCCAGAAGCCCTTTGAGCTCTCCTGCATGGTAGCAGGCTGCACGCCAGGACCTCCCCTTGAGCAGGGACGCATCTCAAGGTTACTCCTCGAGGCTGCGAGGTTCCTTGCCACAACAGAGCCTTGGTAAGTGACAAATAGCATGCTAAACTTTGAAATCTTAGCTAAGTGATATAAAGGATCGCTTGCGAATATGTAATCCTTGAGACAGAAAGCGTTGACCAAGTCTGGGACTAGAATTGGATCCGGCCACACCTAGACGCCTCTCTGAGAAGGAGTTTAGAAAGCAAGGGGCTCCTCTCTGAACCTCAGCACTCAACGGGAGGGTCGCCCTGACAGTTTTGCCTGGCCCCGTCCTCTACGCAGTAAAGAATCATGTGTACCTTGCTATCAAAACTTGTTAAACCGTTGTCGCATTTACCATGGAACTTTGTTAACTCACTGGTTTATACCAATATTTTTTGCTTCTCTCCTACGAGTGAAGTGCACTCTCGCTCCTTCCGCGACATGATGTCCTAGGTGGCTGAGTAGGTGACAGGGCAGAAGCAGCCCCCTGGCTTGTGCTGGTGCTTACGATGTCGCTTGTAGCCGAGTAGCTTTTGAGGCAGGAGCTGGCCCCTGGCTTGTGCAGCCGCTTGTGATGTCATGTTCCAAGTAGGTGAGAGGGCAGGTGAAAGCCTTTGGCTTGTGCACCTGCTTCTGGTGTCACTGATGGCTGAGTAGCGGATAGGCCAGGGGTATGTAGCTGGCATGTGCGGGTGCTTGTGATGTCACGGGTCACTGAACAGATCTTAGGACGGGAGAATGCAACTGGCTTTTGTAGCTGCTTGGGATGTAAGAGATGGCTGATGAGGTGATAGGAGAGAAGCATGGCCCTGATTTATTCAGGTTCCTGGAAGGCCGCTTTTGGCTGAGTAGGCAATGGGTGCAGGGCAGGACCCTGGGATGTGCAGGTGCTTGTGATGTCACAGGTGGCTGAGTAGGTGCTAGGGCAGGAGTAGGCAGCTGGCTTGTGCAGGTGCTTGTGATGTCACAGGTGGCTGAGTAGGTGCTAGGGCAGGAGTACGCCCCTGTGTTGTGCAGCTGTTGTGTGGCCCTAGGCGCCTGAGTAGGTGCTAGGCTGGGAGCGGGACCTTGCTTGTACAGCTGCTTGTGATGTCACTGGTGGCTAACTCGTTGTTTGGGTATGAATGAACACCCGGTTTTGCTGGTGCTTGTGATGGCAGGGGTGGCTCTGGAGCTAGTAAGGCAAGAGCATGCAGCCGGCTTGTGCAGCTTCTTGTGGTGTCACCGGTGGCTGAGTAGGTGCTAGGGCAGGAGTATGCAGCGGGCTTGTGCAGGTGCTTGTGAGGTCGCTGTTGGCTGAGTAGCTCTTAGGGCAGGAGCAGGTGCCAGGCTGGTGCTGGTGCTTGTGTTGTCATAGGTGTATGAATGGGCGATAGCTTAGAAGGAGGCACTTGGCTTCTTCACGTGCGTGGAGGTCACATGTGCCTTTATATGAGCTCAGGCTGGAGCAGGCCCGCGGCTTGTGCCGGTGCCTGTGATGTCACTTGTAGCTGAGTAGCTTTTAAGGCAGCAGCTGGCCCCTGGCTTGTGCAGCTGCTTCTGATGTCACTGGTGGCTAAGTAACCGATTGGGTGTGAATGGACACCTGGCTTTTACGGGTGCTTGTGAGGTCACTGTTGGCTGCGTAGCTCTTAGGGCAGGAGCAGGCACCTGGCTTCTGCAGCTTTTGGTGATGTCCTAGGTGGCTGAGTAGGTGATAGGGCAGAAGCAGCCCCCTGGCCTGTGCTGGTGCTTACGATGTCGCTTGTAGCCGAGCAGCTCTTGGCCCCTAGCTTGTGAAGCTGCCTGTGATGACATGTTGCCAAGGAGTTGACAGGGCAGGAGAAAGTGCCTGGTTTGTGCAGCTGCTTCTGGTGTCACTGATGGCTGAGTAGCTGATAGGGCAGGACTATGCGCCTGCTTGTGATGTCACTGGTTGCTGAGTAGCTCTGAGGGCAGGAGTATGCAACTAGATTTTGCAGCTGCTTGTGTGGTCATAGGAGCCTAAGGAGGTGATAGGGCGGGAGCAGGACCTTGCTGGTACAGCTTCTTGTGATGTCACTGGTGGTTAAGTAGTTGTTTGGGTGTTAATGAACACCTAGCTTTTACAGCTGTTTGTGATGTCAGTGGTGGCTCTGCAGCTAGTAAGGCAGGAGCATGCAGCTGGCTTGTGCAGCTTTTTGTGATGTCATAGGTGACTGAGTAGGTGATAGGGCAGAAGCAGGCCCCCGGCTTGTGCAGCTGCTTGTGATGTCATGTTCCCAAGTAGTTGATCGGGCAGGAGAAATTCGTTGGTTTGTGCAGCTGCTTCTGATGTCACTGATGGCTGAGTAGCTGATAGGCCAGGCCTATGCGCCTGCTTCTGATGTCACTGGCGACTCTGTAGAAGTTCCGGCAGGTGCATGCAGTTGGCTTGTCCGGATGCTTCTGATGTCACATATGCCTGATTAGGTGACAGGGAAGGACCAGGCATCCAGCTTCTGCCAGCTGCTTTGGCATAACCGATGGCTTATGTGGGGATAGGACAGAAGAACGCCCCTGAGTTACTCAGGTTCTTGGAAGATGACTGTTGGCTGAGTAGGCAATAGGTGCGGGACAGGACCCTGGGATGTGCAGGTGTTTGTGATGTCACTGGTGTCCAAGTAGTTGTTTGGGTATCAATGAATAGGTGGCTTTTGCGGATGCTTATGATGTCAGCGGTGGTTCTGCAGCTAGGAAGGTAGGAGCATGCAGCTGGCCTGTGCAGCTTCTTGTGATGTGTGGCCGTGTGCTCCCCTCCCCCCCCCCCCCCCCCCAGCCTTTTCCTCTAACCCTGCTCAGGCCATAATCATGAGTGGGGGTGGAGATGGCTGCACCCAGCTTATGCGGGACTTTGTGGACGGGTGGCTATACAGTAGCCAAGGGCTGTCTGGAGCAGGGACCCAGCCCTCTTGCTGGTATGCAAATATGGCTATGAGTCAATCATCTTACCCCTTAAATTGCGAGCCGCCCAGAAGCCCTTTGAGCTCTCCTGCATGGTAGCAGGCTGCACGCCAGGACCTCCCCTTGAGCAGGGACGCATCTCAAGGTTACTCCTCGAGGCTGCGAGGTTCCTTGCCACAACAGAGCCTTGGTAAGTGACAAATAGCATGCTAAACTTTGAAATCTTAGCTAAGTGATATAAAGGATCGCTTGCGAATATGTAATCCTTGAGACAGAAAGCGTTGACCAAGTCTGGGACTAGAATTGGATCCGGCCACACCTAGACGCCTCTCTGAGAAGGAGTTTAGAAAGCAAGGGGCTCCTCTCTGAACCTCAGCACTCAACGGGAGGGTCGCCCTGACAGTTTTGCCTGGCCCCGTCCTCTACGCAGTAAAGAATCATGTGTACCTTGCTATCAAAACTTGTTAAACCGTTGTCGCATTTACCATGGAACTTTGTTAACTCACTGGTTTATACCAATATTTTTTGCTTCTCTCCTACGAGTGAAGTGCACTCTCGCTCCTTCCGCGACATGATGTCCTAGGTGGCTGAGTAGGTGACAGGGCAGAAGCAGCCCCCTGGCTTGTGCTGGTGCTTACGATGTCGCTTGTAGCCGAGTAGCTTTTGAGGCAGGAGCTGGCCCCTGGCTTGTGCAGCTGCTTGTGATGTCATGTTCCAAGTAGGTGAGAGGGCAGGTGAAAGCCTTTGGCTTGTGCACCTGCTTCTGGTGTCACTGATGGCTGAGTAGCGGATAGGCCAGGGGTATGTAGCTGGCATGTGCGGGTGCTTGTGATGTCACGGGTCACTGAACAGATCTTAGGACGGGAGAATGCAACTGGCTTTTGTAGCTGCTTGGGATGTAAGAGATGGCTGATGAGGTGATAGGAGAGAAGCATGGCCCTGATTTATTCAGGTTCCTGGAAGGCCGCTTTTGGCTGAGTAGGCAATGGGTGCAGGGCAGGACCCTGGGATGTGCAGGTGCTTGTGATGTCACAGGTGGCTGAGTAGGTGCTAGGGCAGGAGTAGGCAGCTGGCTTGTGCAGGTGCTTGTGATGTCACAGGTGGCTGAGTAGGTGCTAGGGCAGGAGTAGGCAGCTGGCTTGTGCAGGTGCTTGTGATGTCACAGGTGGCTGAGTAGGTGCTAGGGCAGGAGTAGGCAGCTGGCTTGTGCAGGTGCTTGTGATGTCACAGGTGGCTGAGTAGGTGCTAGGGCAGGAGTACGCCCCTGTGTTGTGCAGCTGTTGTGTGGCCCTAGGCGCCTGAGTAGGTGCTAGGCTGGGAGCGGGACCTTGCTTGTACAGCTGCTTGTGATGTCACTGGTGGCTAACTCGTTGTTTGGGTATGAATGAACACCCGGTTTTGCTGGTGCTTGTGATGGCAGGGGTGGCTCTGGAGCTAGTAAGGCAAGAGCATGCAGCCGGCTTGTGCAGCTTCTTGTGGTGTCACCGGTGGCTGAGTAGGTGCTAGGGCAGGAGTATGCAGCGGGCTTGTGCAGGTGCTTGTGAGGTCGCTGTTGGCTGAGTAGCTCTTAGGGCAGGAGCAGGTGCCAGGCTGGTGCTGGTGCTTGTGTTGTCATAGGTGTATGAATGGGCGATAGCTTAGAAGGAGGCACTTGGCTTCTTCACGTGCGTGGAGGTCACATGTGCCTTTATATGAGCTCAGGCTGGAGCAGGCCCGCGGCTTGTGCCGGTGCCTGTGATGTCACTTGTAGCTGAGTAGCTTTTAAGGCAGCAGCTGGCCCCTGGCTTGTGCAGCTGCTTCTGATGTCACTGGTGGCTAAGTAACCGATTGGGTATGAATGGACAGCTGGCTTTTACGGGTGCTTGTGAGGTCACTGTTGGCTGCGTAGCTCTTAGGGCAGGAGCAGGCACCTGGCTTCTGCAGCTTTTGGTGATGTCCTAGGTGGCTGAGTAGGTGATAGGGCAGAAGCAGCCCCCTGGCCTGTGCTGGTGCTTATGATGTCGCTTGTAGCCGAGCAGCTCTTGGCTCCTAGCTTGTGAAGCTGCCTGTGATGACATGTTGCCAAGGAGTTGACAGGGCAGGAGAAAGTGCCTGGTTTGTGCAGCTGCTTCTGGTGTCACTGATGGCTGAGTAGCTGATAGGGCAGGACTATGCGCCTGCTTGTGATGTCACTGGTTGCTGAGTAGCTCTGAGGGCAGGAGTATGCAACTAGATTTTGCAGCTGCTTGTGTGGTCATAGGAGCCTAAGGAGGTGATAGGGCGGGAGCAGGACCTTGCTGGTACAGCTTCTTGTGATGTCACTGGTGGTTAAGTAGTTGTTTGGGTATTAATGAACACCTAGCTTTTACAGCTGTTTGTGATGTCAGTGGTGGCTCTGCAGCTAGTAAGGCAGGAGCATGCAGCTGGCTTGTGCAGCTTTTTGTGATGTCATAGGTGACTGAGTAGGTGATAGGGCAGAAGCAGGCCCCCGGCTTGTGCAGCTGCTTGTGATGTCATGTTCCCAAGTAGTTGATCGGGCAGGAGAAATTCGTTGGCTTGTGCAGCTGCTTCTGATGTCACTGATGGCTGAGTAGCTGATAGGCCAGGCCTATGCGCCTGCTTCTGATGTCACTGGCGACTCTGTAGAAGTTCCGGCAGGTGCATGCAGTTGGCTTGTCCGGATGCTTCTGATGTCACATATGCCTGATTAGGTGACAGGGAAGGACCAGGCATCCAGCTTCTGCCAGCTGCTTTGGCATAACCGATGGCTTATGTGGGGATAGGACAGAAGAACGCCCCTGAGTTACTCAGGTTCTTGGAAGATGACTGTTGGCTGAGTAGGCAATAGGTGCGGGACAGGACCCTGGGATGTGCAGGTGTTTGTGATGTCACTGGTGTCCAAGTAGTTGTTTGGGTATCAATGAATAGGTGGCTTTTGCGGATGCTTATGATGTCAGCGGTGGTTCTGCAGCTAGGAAGGTAGGAGCATGCAGCTGGCCTGTGCAGCTTCTTGTGATGTGTGGCCGTGTGCTCCCCTCCCCCCCCCCCCCCCCCCCAGCCTTTTCCTCTAACCCTGCTCAGGCCATAATCATGAGTGGGGGTGGAGATGGCTGCACCCAGCTTATGCGGGACTTTGTGGACGGGTGGCTATACAGTAGCCAAGGGCTGTCTGGAGCAGGGACCCAGCCCTCTTGCTGGTATGCAAATATGGCTATGAGTCAATCATCTTACCCCTTAAATTGCGAGCCGCCCAGAAGCCCTTTGAGCTCTCCTGCATGGTAGCAGGCTGCACGCCAGGACCTCCCCTTGAGCAGGGACGCATCTCAAGGTTACTCCTCGAGGCTGCGAGGTTCCTTGCCACAACAGAGCCTTGGTAAGTGACAAATAGCATGCTAAACTTTGAAATCTTAGCTAAGTGATATAAAGGATCGCTTGCGAATATGTAATCCTTGAGACAGAAAGCGTTGACCAAGTCTGGGACTAGAATTGGATCCGGCCACACCTAGACGCCTCTCTGAGAAGGAGTTTAGAAAGCAAGGGGCTCCTCTCTGAACCTCAGCACTCAACGGGAGGGTCGCCCTGACAGTTTTGCCTGGCCCCGTCCTCTACGCAGTAAAGAATCATGTGTACCTTGCTATCAAAACTTGTTAAACCGTTGTCGCATTTACCATGGAACTTTGTTAACTCACTGGTTTATACCAATATTTTTTGCTTCTCTCCTACGAGTGAAGTGCACTCTCGCTCCTTCCGCGACATGATGTCCTAGGTGGCTGAGTAGGTGACAGGGCAGAAGCAGCCCCCTGGCTTGTGCTGGTGCTTACGATGTCGCTTGTAGCCGAGTAGCTTTTGAGGCAGGAGCTGGCCCCTGGCTTGTGCAGCCGCTTGTGATGTCATGTTCCAAGTAGGTGAGAGGGCAGGTGAAAGCCTTTGGCTTGTGCACCTGCTTCTGGTGTCACTGATGGCTGAGTAGCGGATAGGCCAGGGGTATGTAGCTGGCATGTGCGGGTGCTTGTGATGTCACGGGTCACTGAACAGATCTTAGGACGGGAGAATGCAACTGGCTTTTGTAGCTGCTTGGGATGTAAGAGATGGCTGATGAGGTGATAGGAGAGAAGCATGGCCCTGATTTATTCAGGTTCCTGGAAGGCCGCTTTTGGCTGAGTAGGCAATGGGTGCAGGGCAGGACCCTGGGATGTGCAGGTGCTTGTGATGTCACAGGTGGCTGAGTAGGTGCTAGGGCAGGAGTAGGCAGCTGGCTTGTGCAGGTGCTTGTGATGTCACAGGTGGCTGAGTAGGTGCTAGGGCAGGAGTACGCCCCTGTGTTGTGCAGCTGTTGTGTGGCCCTAGGCGCCTGAGTAGGTGCTAGGCTGGGAGCGGGACCTTGCTTGTACAGCTGCTTGTGATGTCACTGGTGGCTAACTCGTTGTTTGGGTATGAATGAACACCCGGTTTTGCTGGTGCTTGTGATGGCAGGGGTGGCTCTGGAGCTAGTAAGGCAAGAGCATGCAGCCGGCTTGTGCACCTTCTTGTGGTGTCACCGGTGGCTGAGTAGGTGCTAGGGCAGGAGTATGCAGCGGGCTTGTGCAGGTGCTTGTGAGGTCGCTGTTGGCTGAGTAGCTCTTAGGGCAGGAGCAGGTGCCAGGCTGGTGCTGGTGCTTGTGTTGTCATAGGTGTATGAATGGGCGATAGCTTAGAAGGAGGCACTTGGCTTCTTCACGTGCGTGGAGGTCACATGTGCCTTTATATGAGCTCAGGCTGGAGCAGGCCCGCGGCTTGTGCCGGTGCGTGTGATGTCACTTGTAGCTGAGTAGCTTTTAAGGCAGCAGCTGGCCCCTGGCTTGTGCAGCTGCTTCTGATGTCACTGGTGGCTAAGTAACCGATTGGGTGTGAATGGACACCTGGCTTTTACGGGTGCTTGTGAGGTCACTGTTGGCTGCGTAGCTCTTAGGGCAGGAGCAGGCACCTGGCTTCTGCAGCTTTTGGTGATGTCCTAGGTGGCTGAGTAGGTGATAGGGCAGAAGCAGCCCCCTGGCCTGTGCTGGTGCTTATGATGTCGCTTGTAGCCGAGCAGCTCTTGGCCCCTAGCTTGTGAAGCTGCCTGTGATGACATGTTGCCAAGGAGTTGACAGGGCAGGAGAAAGTGCCTGGTTTGTGCAGCTGCTTCTGGTGTCACTGATGGCTGAGTAGCTGATAGGGCAGGACTATGCGCCTGCTTGTGATGTCACTGGTTGCTGAGTAGCTCTGAGGGCAGGAGTATGCAACTAGATTTTGCAGCTGCTTGTGTGGTCGTAGGAGCCTAAGGAGGTGATAGGGCGGGAGCAGGACCTTGCTAGTACAGCTTCTTGTGATGTCACTGGTGGTTAAGTAGTTGTTTGGGTATTAATGAACACCTGGCTTTTACAGCTGTTTGTGATGTCAGTGGTGGCTCTGCAGCTAGTAAGGCAGGAGCATGCAGCTGGCTTGTGCAGCTTTTTGTGATGTCATAGGTGACTGAGTAGGTGATAGGGCAGAAGCAGGCCCCCGGCTTGTGCAGCTGCTTGTGATGTCATGTTCCCAAGTAGTTGATCAGGCAGGAGAAATTCGTTGGTTTGTGCAGCTGCTTCTGATGTCACTGATGGCTGAGTAGCTGATAGGCCAGGCCTATGCGCCTGCTTCTGATGTCACTGGCGACTCTGTAGAAGTTCCGGCAGGTGCATGCAGTTGGCTTGTCCGGATGCTTATGATGTCACATATGCCTGATTAGGTGACAGGGAAGGACCAGGCATCCAGCTTCTGCCAGCTGCTTTTGACATAACCGATGGCTTATGTGGGGATAGGACAGAAGAACGCCCCTGAGTTTCTCAGGTTCTTGGAAGATGACTGTTGGCTGAGTAGGCAATAGGTGCGGGACAGGACCCTGGGATGTGCAGGTGTTTGTGATGTCACTGGTGTCCAAGTAGTTGTTTGGGTATCAATGAATAGGTGGCTTTTGCGGATGCTTATGATGTCAGCGGTGGTTCTGCAGCTAGGAAGGTAGGAGCATGCAGCTGGCCTGTGCAGCTTCTTGTGATGTGTGGCCGTGTGCTCCCCTCCCCCCCCCCCCCCCAGCCTTTTCCTCTAACCCTGCTCAGGCCATAATCATGAGCGGGGGTGGAGATGGCTGCACCCAGCTTATGCGGGACTTTGTGGACGGGTGGCTATACAGTAGCCAAGGGCTGTCTGGAGCAGGGACCCAGCCCTCTTGCTGGTATGCAAATATGGCTATGAGTCAATCATCTTACCCCTTAAATTGCGAGCCGCCCAGAAGCCCTTTGAGCTCTCCTGCATGGTAGCAGGCTGCACGCCAGGACCTCCCCTTGAGCAGGGACGCATCTCAAGGTTACTCCTCGAGGCTGCGAGGTTCCTTGCCACAACAGAGCCTTGGTAAGTGACAAATAGCATGCTAAACTTTGAAATCTTAGCTAAGTGATATAAAGGATCGCTTGCGAATATGTAATCCTTGAGACAGAAAGCGTTGACCAAGTCTGGGACTAGAATTGGATCCGGCCACACCTAGACGCCTCTCTGAGAAGGAGTTTAGAAAGCAAGGGGCTCCTCTCTGAACCTCAGCACTCAACGGGAGGGTCGCCCTGACAGTTTTGCCTGGCCCCGTCCTCTACGCAGTAAAGAATCATGTGTACCTTGCTATCAAAACTTGTTAAACCGTTGTCGCATTTACCATGGAACTTTGTTAACTCACTGGTTTATACCAATATTTTTTGCTTCTCTCCTACGAGTGAAGTGCACTCTCGCTCCTTCCGCGACATGATGTCCTAGGTGGCTGAGTAGGTGACAGGGCAGAAGCAGCCCCCTGGCTTGTGCTGGTGCTTACGATGTCGCTTGTAGCCGAGTAGCTTTTGAGGCAGGAGCTGGCCCCTGGCTTGTGCAGCCGCTTGTGATGTCATGTTCCAAGTAGGTGAGAGGGCAGGTGAAAGCCTTTGGCTTGTGCACCTGCTTCTGGTGTCACTGATGGCTGAGTAGCGGATAGGCCAGGGGTATGTAGCTGGCATGTGCGGGTGCTTGTGATGTCACGGGTCACTGAACAGATCTTAGGACGGGAGAATGCAACTGGCTTTTGTAGCTGCTTGGGATGTAAGAGATGGCTGATGAGGTGATAGGAGAGAAGCATGGCCCTGATTTATTCAGGTTCCTGGAAGGCCGCTTTTGGCTGAGTAGGCAATGGGTGCAGGGCAGGACCCTGGGATGTGCAGGTGCTTGTGATGTCACAGGTGGCTGAGTAGGTGCTAGGGCAGGAGTAGGCAGCTGGCTTGTGCAGGTGCTTGTGATGTCACAGGTGGCTGAGTAGGTGCTAGGGCAGGAGTAGGCAGCTGGCTTGTGCAGGTGCTTGTGATGTCACAGGTGGCTGAGTAGGTGCTAGGGCAGGAGTACGCCCCTGTGTTGTGCAGCTGTTGTGTGGCCCTAGGCGCCTGAGTAGGTGCTAGGCTGGGAGCGGGACCTTGCTTGTACAGCTGCTTGTGATGTCACTGGTGGCTAACTCGTTGTTTGGGTATGAATGAGCACCCGGTTTTGCTGGTGCTTGTGATGGCAGGGGTGGCTCTGGAGCTAGTCAGGCAAGAGCATGCAGCCGGCTTGTGCAGCTTCTTGTGGTGTCACCGGTGGCTGAGTAGGTGCTAGGGCAGGAGTATGCAGCGGGCTTGTGCAGGTGCTTGTGGGGTCACTGTTGGCTGCGTAGCTCTTAGGGCAGGAGCAGGTGCCAGGCTGGTGCTGGTGCTTGTGTTGTCATAGGTGTATGAATGGGCGATAGCTTAGAAGGAGGCACTTGGCTTCTTCACGTGCGTGGAGGTCACATGTGCCTTTATATGAGCTCAGGCTGGAGCAGGCCCGCGGCTTGTGCCGGTGCCTGTGATGTCACTTGTAGCTGAGTAGCTTTTAAGGCAGCAGCTGGCCCCTGGCTTGTGCAGCTGCTTCTGATGTCACTGGTGGCTAAGTAACCGATTGGGTGTGAATGGACACCTGGCTTTTACGGGTGCTTGTGAGGTCACTGTTGGCTGCGTAGCTCTTAGGGCAGGAGCAGGCACCTGGCTTCTGCAGCTTTTGGTGATGTCCTAGGTGGCTGAGTAGGTGATAGGGCAGAAGCAGCCCCCTGGCCTGTGCTGGTGCTTATGATGTCGCTTGTAGCCGAGCAGCTCTTGGCCCCTAGCTTGTGAAGCTGCCTGTGATGACATGTTGCCAAGGAGTTGACAGGGCAGGAGAAAGTGCCTGGTTTGTGCAGCTGCTTCTGGTGTCACTGATGGCTGAGTAGCTGATAGGGCAGGACTATGCGCCTGCTTGTGATGTCACTGGTTGCTGAGTAGCTCTGAGGGCAGGAGTATGCAACTAGATTTTGCAGCTGCTTGTGTGGTCATAGGAGCCTAAGGAGGTGATAGGGCGGGAGCAGGACCTTGCTGGTACAGCTTCTTGTGATGTCACTGGTGGTTAAGTAGTTGTTTGGGTATTAATGAACACCTAGCTTTTACAGCTGTTTGTGATGTCAGTGGTGGCTCTGCAGCTAGTAAGGCAGGAGCATGCAGCTGGCTTGTGCAGCTTTTTGTGATGTCATAGGTGACTGAGTAGGTGATAGGGCAGAAGCAGGCCCCCGGCTTGTGCAGCTGCTTGTGATGTCATGTTCCCAAGTAGTTGATCGGGCAGGAGAAATTCGTTGGCTTGTGCAGCTGCTTCTGATGTCACTGATGGCTGAGTAGCTGATAGGCCAGGCCTATGCGCCTGCTTCTGATGTCACTGGTGACTCTGTAGAAGTTCCGGCAGGTGCATGCAGTTGGCTTGTCCGGATGCTTCTGATGTCACATATGCCTGATTAGGTGACAGGGAAGGACCAGGCATCCAGCTTCTGCCAGCTGCTTTGGCATAACCGATGGCTTATGTGGGGATAGGACAGAAGAACGCCCCTGAGTTACTCAGGTTCTTGGAAGATGACTGTTGGCTGAGTAGGCAATAGGTGCGGGACAGGACCCTGGGATGTGCAGGTGTTTGTGATGTCACTGGTGTCCAAGTAGTTGTTTGGGTATCAATGAATAGGTGGCTTTTGCGGATGCTTATGATGTCAGCGGTGGTTCTGCAGCTAGGAAGGTAGGAGCATGCAGCTGGCCTGTGCAGCTTCTTGTGATGTGTGGCCGTGTGCTCCCCTCCCCCCCCCCCCCCCCCGCCCCCAGCCTTTTCCTCTAACCCTGCTCAGGCCATAATCATGAGTGGGGGTGGAGATGGCTGCACCCAGCTTATGCGGGACTTTGTGGACGGATGGCTATACAGTAGCCAAGGGCTGTCTGGAGCAGGGACCCAGCCCTCTTGCTGGTATGCAAATATGGCTATGAGTCAATCATCTTACCCCTTAAATTGCGAGCCGCCCAGAAGCCCTTTGAGCTCTCCTGCATGGTAGCAGGCTGCACGCCAGGACCTCCCCTTGAGCAGGGACGCATCTCAAGGTTACTCCTCGAGGCTGCGAGGTTCCTTGCCACAACAGAGCCTTGGTAAGTGACAAATAGCATGCTAAACTTTGAAATCTTAGCTAAGTGATATAAAGGATCGCTTGCGAATATGTAATCCTTGAGACAGAAAGCGTTGACCAAGTCTGGGACTAGAATTGGATCCGGCCACACCTAGACGCCTCTCTGAGAAGGAGTTTAGAAAGCAAGGGGCTCCTCTCTGAACCTCAGCACTCAACGGGAGGGTCGCCCTGACAGTTTTGCCTGGCCCCGTCCTCTACGCAGTAAAGAATCATGTGTACCTTGCTATCAAAACTTGTTAAACCGTTGTCGCATTTACCACGGAACTTTGTTAACTCACTGGTTTATATCAATATTTTTTGCTTCTCTCCTACGAGTGAAGTGCACTCTCGCTCCTTCCGCGACATGATGTCCTAGGTGGCTGAGTAGGTGACAGGGCAGAAGCAGCCCCCTGGCTTGTGCTGGTGCTTACGATGTCGCTTGTAGCCGAGTAGCTTTTGAGGCAGGAGCTGGCCCCTGGCTTGTGCAGCTGCTTGTGATGTCATGTTCCAAGTAGGTGAGAGGGCAGGTGAAAGCCTTTGGCTTGTGCACCTGCTTCTGGTGTCACTGATGGCTGAGTAGCGGATAGGCCAGGGGTATGTAGCTGGCATGTGCGGGTGCTTGTGATGTCACGGGTCACTGAACAGATCTTAGGACGGGAGAATGCAACTGGCTTTTGTAGCTGCTTGGGATGTAAGAGATGGCTGATGAGGTGATAGGAGAGAAGCATGGCCCTGATTTATTCAGGTTCCTGGAAGGCCGCTTTTGGCTGAGTAGGCAATGGGTGCAGGGCAGGACCCTGGGATGTGCAGGTGCTTGTGATGTCACAGGTGGCTGAGTAGGTGCTAGGGCAGGAGTAGGCAGCTGGCTTGTGCAGGTGCTTGTGATGTCACAGGTGGCTGAGTAGGTGCTAGGGCAGGAGTACGCCCCTGTGTTGTGCAGCTGTTGTGTGGCCCTAGGCGCCTGAGTAGGTGCTAGGCTGGGAGCGGGACCTTGCTTGTACAGCTGCTTGTGATGTCACTGGTGGCTAACTCGTTGTTTGGGTATGAATGAGCACCCGGTTTTGCTGGTGCTTGTGATGGCAGGGGTGGCTCTGGAGCTAGTCAGGCAAGAGCATGCAGCCGGCTTGTGCAGCTTCTTGTGGTGTCACCGGTGGCTGAGTAGGTGCTAGGGCAGGAGTATGCAGCGGGCTTGTGCAGGTGCTTGTGAGGTCACTGTTGGCTGCGTAGCTCTTAGGGCAGGAGCAGGTGCCAGGCTGGTGCTGGTGCTTGTGTTGTCATAGGTGTATGAATGGGCGATAGCTTAGAAGGAGGCACTTGGCTTCTTCACGTGCGTAGAGGTCACATGTGCCTTTATATGAGCTCAGGCTGGAGCAGGCCCGCGGCTTGTGCCGGTGCCTGTGATGTCACTTGTAGCTGAGTAGCTTTTAAGGCAGCAGCTGGCCCCTGGCTTGTGCAGCTGCTTCTGATGTCACTGGTGGCTAAGTAACCGATTGGGTGTGAATGGACACCTGGCTTTTACGGGTGCTTGTGAGGTCACTGTTGGCTGCGTAGCTCTTAGGGCAGGAGCAGGCACCTGGCTTCTGCAGCTTTTGGTGATGTCCTAGGTGGCTGAGTAGGTGATAGGGCAGAAGCAGCCCCCTGGCCTGTGCTGGTGCTTATGATGTCGCTTGTAGCCGAGCAGCTCTTGGCCCCTAGCTTGTGAAGCTGCCTGTGATGACATGTTGCCAAGGAGTTGACAGGGCAGGAGAAAGTGCCTGGTTTGTGCAGCTGCTTCTGGTGTCACTGATGGCTGAGTAGCTGATAGGGCAGGACTATGCGCCTGCTTGTGATGTCACTGGTTGCTGAGTAGCTCTGAGGGCAGGAGTATGCAACTAGATTTTGCAGCTGCTTGTGTGGTCATAGGAGCCTAAGGAGGTGATAGGGCGGGAGCAGGACCTTGCTGGTACAGCTTCTTGTGATGTCACTGGTGGTTAAGTAGTTGTTTGGGTATTAATGAACACCTAGCTTTTACAGCTGTTTGTGATGTCAGTGGTGGCTCTGCAGCTAGTAAGGCAGGAGCATGCAGCTGGCTTGTGCAGCTTTTTGTGATGTCATAGGTGACTGAGTAGGTGATAGGGCAGAAGCAGGCCCCCGGCTTGTGCAGCTGCTTGTGATGTCATGTTCCCAAGTAGTTGATCGGGCAGGAGAAATTCGTTGGCTTGTGCAGCTGCTTCTGATGTCACTGATGGCTGAGTAGCTGATAGGCCAGGCCTATGCGCCTGCTTCTGATGTCACTGGCGACTCTGTAGAAGTTCCGGCAGGTGCATGCAGTTGGCTTGTCCGGATGCTTCTGATGTCACATATGCCTGATTAGGTGACAGGGAAGGACCAGGCATCCAGCTTCTGCCAGCTGCTTTGGCATAACCGATGGCTTATGTGGGGATAGGACAGAAGAACGCCCCTGAGTTACTCAGGTTCTTGGAAGATGACTGTTGGCTGAGTAGGCAATAGGTGCGGGACAGGACCCTGGGATGTGCAGGTGTTTGTGATGTCACTGGTGTCCAAGTAGTTGTTTGGGTATCAATGAATAGGTGGCTTTTGCGGATGCTTATGATGTCAGCGGTGGTTCTGCAGCTAGGAAGGTAGGAGCATGCAGCTGGCCTGTGCAGCTTCTTGTGATGTGTGGCCGTGTGCTCCCCTCCCCCCCCCCAGCCTTTTCCTCTAACCCTGCTCAGGCCATAATCATGAGTGGGGGTGGAGATGGCTGCACCCAGCTTATGCGGGACTTTGTGGACGGGTGGCTATACAGTAGCCAAGGGCTGTCTGGAGCAGGGACCCAGCCCTCTTGCTGGTATGCAAATATGGCTATGAGTCAATCATCTTACCCCTTAAATTGCGAGCCGCCCAGAAGCCCTTTGAGCTCTCCTGCATGGTAGCAGGCTGCACGCCAGGATCTCCCCTTGAGCAGGGACGCATCTCAAGGTTACTCCTCGAGGCTGCGAGGTTCCTTGCCACAACAGAGCCTTGGTAAGTGACAAATAGCATGCTAAACTTTGAAATCTTAGCTAAGTGATATAAAGGATCGCTTGCGAATATGTAATCCTTGAGACAGAAAGCGTTGACCAAGTCTGGGACTAGAATTGGATCCGGCCACACCTAGACGCCTCTCTGAGAAGGAGTTTAGAAAGCAAGGGGCTCCTCTCTGAACCTCAGCACTCAACGGGAGGGTCGCCCTGACAGTTTTGCCTGGCCCCGTCCTCTACGCAGTAAAGAATCATGTGTACCTTGCTATCAAAACTTGTTAAACCGTTGTCGCATTTACCACGGAACTTTGTTAACTCACTGGTTTATATCAATATTTTTTGCTTCTCTCCTACGAGTGAAGTGCACTCTCGCTCCTTCCGCGACATGATGTCCTAGGTGGCTGAGTAGGTGACAGGGCAGAAGCAGCCCCCTGGCTTGTGCTGGTGCTTACGATGTCGCTTGTAGCCGAGTAGCTTTTGAGGCAGGAGCTGGCCCCTGGCTTGTGCAGCTGCTTGTGATGTCATGTTCCAAGTAGGTGAGAGGGCAGGTGAAAGCCTTTGGCTTGTGCACCTGCTTCTGGTGTCACTGAGGGCTGAGTAGCGGATAGGCCAGGGGTATGTAGCTGGCATGTGCGGGTGCTTGTGATGTCACGGGTCACTGAACAGATCTTAGGACGGGAGAATGCAACTGGCTTTTGTAGCTGCTTATGATGTAAGAGATGGCTGATGAGGTGATAGGAGAGAAGCATGGCCCTGATTTATTCAGGTTCCTGGAAGGCCGCTTTTGGCTGAGTAGGCAATGGGTGCAGGGCAGGACCCTGGGATGTGCAGGTGCTTGTGATGTCACAGGTGGCTGAGTAGGTGCTAGGGCAGGAGTAGGCAGCTGGCTTGTGCAGGTGCTTGTGATGTCACAGGTGGCTGAGTAGGTGCTAGGGCAGGAGTACGCCCCTGTGTTGTGCAGCTGTTGTGTGGCCCTAGGCGCCTGAGTAGGTGCTAGGCTGGGAGCGGGACCTTGCTTGTACAGCTGCTTGTGATGTCACTGGTGGCTAACTCGTTGTTTGGGTATGAATGAACACCCGGTTTTGCTGGTGCTTGTGATGGCAGGGGTGGCTCTGGAGCTAGTAAGGCAAGAGCATGCAGCCGGCTTGTGCAGCTTCTTGTGGTGTCACCGGTGGCTGAGTAGGTGCTAGGGCAGGAGTATGCAGCGGGCTTGTGCAGGTGCTTGTGAGGTCACTGTTGGCTGAGTAGCTCTTAGGGCAGGAGCAGGTGCCAGGCTGGTGCTGGTGCTTGTGTTGTCATAGGTGTATGAATGGGCGATAGCTTAGAAGGAGGCACTTGGCTTCTTCACGTGCGTAGAGGTCACATGTGCCTTTATATGAGATCAGGCTGGAGCAGGCCTGCGGCTTGTGCCGGTGCGTGTGATGTCACTTGTAGCTGAGTAGCTTTTAAGGCAGCAGCTGGCCCCTGGCTTGTGCAGCTTTTTGTGATGTCATAGGTAACTGAGAAGGTGATAGGGCAGAAGCAGGCCCCCGGCTTGTGCAGCTGCTTGTGATGTCATGTTCCCAAGTAGTTGATCGGGCAGGAGAAATTCGTTGGTTTGTGCAGCTGCTTCTGATGTCACTGATGGCTGAGTAGCTGATAGGCCAGGCCTATGCGCCTGCTTCTGATGTCACTGGCGACTCTGTAGAAGTTCCGGCAGGTGCATGCAGTTGGCTTGTCCGGATGCTTCTGATGTCACATATGCCTGATTAGGTGACAGGGAAGGACCAGGCATCCAGCTTCTGCCAGCTGCTTTTGACATAACCGATGGCTTATGTGGGGATAGGACAGAAGAACGCCCCTGAGTTACTCAGGTTCTTGGAAGATGACTGTTGGCTGAGTAGGCAATAGGTGCGGGACAGGACCCTGGGATGTGCAGGTGTTTGTGATGTCACTGGTGTCCAAGTAGTTGTTTGGGTATCAATGAATAGGTGGCTTTTGCGGATGCTTATGATGTCAGCGGTGGTTCTGCAGCTAGGAAGGTAGGAGCATGCAGCTGGCCTGTGCAGCTTCTTGTGATGTGTGGCCGTGTGCTCCCCTCCCCCCTCCCCCCCCCCAGCCTTTTCCTCTAACCCTGCTCAGGCCATAATCATGAGTGGGGGTGGAGATGGCTGCACCCAGCTTATGCGGGACTTTGTGGACGGGTGGCTATACAGTAGCCAAGGGCTGTCTGGAGCAGGGACCCAGCCCTCTTGCTGGTATGCAAATATGGCTATGAGTCAATCATCTTACCCCTTAAATTGCGAGCCGCCCAGAAGCCCTTTGAGCTCTCCTGCATGGTAGCAGGCTGCACGCCAGGATCTCCCCTTGAGCAGGGACGCATCTCAAGGTTACTCCTCGAGGCTGCGAGGTTCCTTGCCACAACAGAGCCTTGGTAAGTGACAAATAGCATGCTAAACTTTGAAATCTTAGCTAAGTGATATAAAGGATCGCTTGCGAATATGTAATCCTTGAGACAGAAAGCGTTGACCAAGTCTGGGACTAGAATTGGATCCGGCCACACCTAGACGCCTCTCTGAGAAGGAGTTTAGAAAGCAAGGGGCTCCTCTCTGAACCTCAGCACTCAACGGGAGGGTCGCCCTGACAGTTTTGCCTGGCCCCGTCCTCTACGCAGTAAAGAATCATGTGTACCTTGCTATCAAAACTTGTTAAACCGTTGTCGCATTTACCACGGAACTTTGTTAACTCACTGGTTTATACCAATATTTTTTGCTTCTCTCCTACGAGTGAAGTGCACTCTCGCTCCTTCCGCGACATGATGTCCTAGGTGGCTGAGTAGGTGACAGGGCAGAAGCAGCCCCCTGGCTTGTGCTGGTGCTTACGATGTCGCTTGTAGCCGAGTAGCTTTTGAGGCAGGAGCTGGCCCCTGGCTTGTGCAGCCGCTTGTGATGTCATGTTCCAAGTAGGTGAGAGGGCAGGTGAAAGCCTTTGGCTTGTGCACCTGCTTCTGGTGTCACTGATGGCTGAGTAGCGGATAGGCCAGGGGTATGTAGCTGGCATGTGCGGGTGCTTGTGATGTCACGGGTCACTGAACAGATCTTAGGACGGGAGAATGCAACTGGCTTTTGTAGCTGCTTATGATGTAAGAGATGGCTGATGAGGTGATAGGAGAGAAGCATGGCCCTGATTTATTCAGGTTCCTGGAAGGCCGCTTTTGGCTGAGTAGGCAATGGGTGCAGGGCAGGACCCTGGGATGTGCAGGTGCTTGTGATGTCACAGGTGGCTGAGTAGGTGCTAGGGCAGGAGTAGGCAGCTGGCTTGTGCAGGTGCTTGTGATGTCACAGGTGGCTGAGTAGGTGCTAGGGCAGGAGTAGGCAGCTGGCTTGTGCAGGTGCTTGTGATGTCACAGGTGGCTGAGTAGGTGCTAGGGCAGGAGTACGCCCCTGTGTTGTGCAGCTGTTGTGTGGCCCTAGGCGCCTGAGTAGGTGCTAGGCTGGGAGCGGGACCTTGCTTGTACAGCTGCTTGTGATGTCACTGGTGGCTAACTCGTTGTTTGGGTATGAATGAGCACCCGGTTTTGCTGGTGCTTGTGATGGCAGGGGTGGCTCTGGAGCTAGTCAGGCAAGAGCATGCAGCCGGCTTGTGCAGCTTCTTGTGGTGTCACCGGTGGCTGAGTAGGTGCTAGGGCAGGAGTATGCAGCGGGCTTGTGCAGGTGCTTGTGAGGTCACTGTTGGCTGAGTAGCTCTTAGGGCAGGAGCAGGTGCCAGGCTGGTGCTGGTGCTTGTGTTGTCATAGGTGTATGAATGGGCGATAGCTTAGAAGGAGGCACTTGGCTTCTTCACGTGCGTAGAGGTCACATGTGCCTTTATATGAGATCAGGCTGGAGCAGGCCCGCGGCTTGTGCCGGTGCGTGTGATGTCACTTGTAGCTGAGTAGCTTTTAAGGCAGCAGCTGGCCCCTGGCTTGTGCAGCTTTTTGTGATGTCATAGGTAACTGAGAAGGTGATAGGGCAGAAGCAGGCCCCCGGCTTGTGCAGCTGCTTGTGATGTCATGTTCCCAAGTAGTTGATCGGGCAGGAGAAATTCGTTGGCTTGTGCAGCTGCTTCTGATGTCACTGATGGCTGAGTAGCTGATAGGCCAGGCCTATGCGCCTGCTTCTGATGTCACTGGCGACTCTGTAGAAGTTCCGGCAGGTGCATGCAGTTGGCTTGTCCGGATGCTTCTGATGTCACATATGCCTGATTAGGTGACAGGGAAGGACCAGGCATCCAGCTTCTGCCAGCTGCTTTGGCATAACCGATGGCTTATGTGGGGATAGGACAGAAGAACGCCCCTGAGTTACTCAGCTTCTTGGAAGATGACTGTTGGCTGAGTAGGCAATAGGTGCGGGACAGGACCCTGGGATGTGCAGGTGTTTGTGATGTCACTGGTGTCCAAGTAGTTGTTTGGGTATCAATGAATAGGTGGCTTTTGCGGATGCTTATGATGTCAGCGGTGGTTCTGCAGCTAGGAAGGTAGGAGCATGCAGCTGGCCTGTGCAGCTTCTTGTGATGTGTGGCCGTGTGCTCCCCCCCCCCCCCCCCCCCCCCCAGCCTTTTCCTCTAACCCTGCTCAGGCCATAATCATGAGTGGGGGTGGAGATGGCTGCACCCAGCTTATGCGGGACTTTGTGGACGGGTGGCTATACAGTAGCCAAGGGCTGTCTGGAGCAGGGACCCAGCCCTCTTGCTGGTATGCAAATATGGCTATGAGTCAATCATCTCACCCCTTAAATTGCGAGCCGCCCAGAAGCCCTTTGAGCTCTCCTGCATGGTAGCAGGCTGCACGCCAGGATCTCCCCTTGAGCAGGGACGCATCTCAAGGTTACTCCTCGAGGCTGCGAGGTTCCTTGCCACAACAGAGCCTTGGTAAGTGACAAATAGCATGCTAAACTTTGAAATCTTAGCTAAGTGATATAAAGGATCGCTTGCGAATATGTAATCCTTGAGACAGAAAGCGTTGACCAAGTCTGGGACTAGAATTGGATCCGGCCACACCTAGACGCCTCTCTGAGAAGGAGTTTAGAAAGCAAGGGGCTCCTCTCTGAACCTCAGCACTCAACGGGAGGGTCGCCCTGACAGTTTTGCCTGGCCCCGTCCTCTACGCAGTAAAGAATCATGTGTACCTTGCTATCAAAACTTGTTAAACCGTTGTCGCATTTACCATGGAACTTTGTTAACTCACTGGTTTATACCAATATTTTTTGCTTCTCTCCTACGAGTGAAGTGCACTCTCGCTCCTTCCGCGACATGATGTCCTAGGTGGCTGAGTAGGTGACAGGGCAGAAGCAGCCCCCTGGCTTGTGCTGGTGCTTACGATGTCGCTTGTAGCCGAGTAGCTTTTGAGGCAGGAGCTGGCCCCTGGCTTGTGCAGCCGCTTGTGATGTCATGTTCCAAGTAGGTGAGAGGGCAGGTGAAAGCCTTTGGCTTGTGCACCTGCTTCTGGTGTCACTGATGGCTGAGTAGCGGATAGGCCAGGGGTATGTAGCTGGCATGTGCGGGTGCTTGTGATGTCACGGGTCGCTGAACAGATCTTAGGACGGGAGAATGCAACTGGCTTTTGTAGCTGCTCATGATGTAAGAGATGGCTGATGAGGTGATAGGAGAGAAGCATGGCCCTGATTTATTCAGGTTCCTGGAAGGCCGCTTTTGGCTGAGTAGGCAATGGGTGCAGGGCAGGACCCTGGGATGTGCAGGTGCTTGTGATGTCACAGGTGGCTGAGTAGGTGCTAGGGCAGGAGTAGGCAGCTGGCTTGTGCAGGTGCTTGTGATGTCACAGGTGGCTGAGTAGGTGCTAGGGCAGGAGTATGCCCCTGTGTTGTGCAGCTGTTGTGTGGCCCTAGGCGCCTGAGTAGGTGCTAGGCTGGGAGCGGGACCTTGCTTGTACAGCTGCTTGTGATGTCACTGGTGGCTAACTCGTTGTTTGGGTATGAATGAGCACCCGGTTTTGCTGGTGCTTGTGATGGCAGGGGTGGCTCTGGAGCTAGTAAGGCAAGAGCATGCAGCCGGCTTGTGCAGCTTCTTGTGGTGTCACCGGTGGCTGAGTAGGTGCTAGGGCAGGAGTATGCAGCGGGCTTGTGCAGGTGCTTGTGAGGTCACTGTTGGCTGCGTAGCTCTTAGGGCAGGAGCAGGTGCCAGGCTGGTGCTGGTGCTTGTGTTGTCATAGGTGTATGAATGGGCGATAGCTTAGAAGGAGGCACTTGGCTTCTTCACGTGCGTGGAGGTCACATGTGCCTTTATATGAGCTCAGGCTGGAGCAGGCCCGCGGCTTGTGCCGGTGCCTGTGATGTCACTTGTAGCTGAGTAGCTTTTAAGGCAGCAGCTGGCCCCTGGCTTGTGCAGCTGCTTCTGATGTCACTGGTGGCTAAGTAACCGATTGGGTGTGAATGGACACCTGGCTTTTACGGGTGCTTGTGAGGTCACTGTTGGCTGCGTAGCTCTTAGGGCAGGAGCAGGCACCTGGCTTCTGCAGCTTTTGGTGATGTCCTAGGTGGCTGAGTAGGTGACAGGGCAGAAGCAGCCCCCTGGCCTGTGCTGGTGCTTATGATGTCGCTTGTAGCCGAGCAGCTCTTGGCCCCTAGCTTGTGAAGCTGCCTGTGATGACATGTTGCCAAGGAGTTGACAGGGCAGGAGAAAGTGCCTGGTTTGTGCAGCTGCTTCTGGTGTCACTGATGGCTGAGTAGCTGATAGGCCAGGACTATGCATCTGGCTTGTGCGGGTGCTTCTGATGTCACTGGTGCTTCTGTAGCAGTTGTGGCAGGAGCATGCAGCTGGCTGATGTAGGTTCTCGTGATGTCATAGGTGGCTGAGAACGTCTCAGGGCAGAAGCAGGCACCTGGCTTGTACAGCTGTTTGTGATGTCACTGGTGTCTAAGGAGTTGTTTGGGTATGAATGAACACCTGGCTTTTGTGGGTGCTTGTGATGTCAATGTTGGCTCTGGAGCTGCCAGGGCAGGAGCATGCAGCTGGCCTGAGCAGGATCTTGTGATGTCATAGGCAACTGAGTACGTGATAGGGCTGGAGCAGGAACCTTCTGTGTGCAGGTGCATGTGGTGTCACTGATGACTGATTAGGTGGTGGAGCAGAAGCAGGCCTCTGGCTTTCCAGGGTGCTTTTGAGGCAGCTGTTGTCTGAGTATCTGATTGATAATGAAAGGACACTTGGCTTGTGCAGGTGTTTGTGATGTCAATGGTGAGTGTTGCAGGAAAGTGCTGCAGGATCCAGCTGAGTTGAGAAATGTGCCACAGGTCAGCAGTGAGGACCCAACTATTGAGTAAGGGCTCTGCTAGCTCCCCCTTTCGTTCTCGTGCACAAAGAGTTCAAAGGGCTTGCAGTCATCCGGCAATGGAGCAGAAGCTAAAGCTCCTTTTATAGCTTGGAAAGCCTTTTGTCTCTCTGGACACCACTTCCTCTTGCCTTGGTAGCTTCTGTCAAGGGCTTACTTAACACCCCTAGCAGCATCCTACTGTGCCTAAAAATCCTGTCCGTTGTTTCTTTGTTATTTCTACAATAGCCTGGACCCATTCTGGCTCTACTAATCTTTGCCCTTCTTTTAATATGAATCCCAAATATTTTACTTCCTGCTGACACAGCTGAAGCTTAGAAAGAGAGGCACGGTGACCTTTTTCTGCTAAAGCAGTATGTAGACAAATAGTATCTTTCTAGCAATCTTCGTATGTCTCGCTGGCAAGTAACAAATCATCTGCATAAAGTATGGAACCTCCAGGTAATATAATATCTTTCAAGTCATCTTTAAGGAAAAGGGAGAATATCGTAGGAGACCCAGTGAACCCTTGGGGCAAGCGGGTCCGTGTTAGTTGTTGACCTTTCCACGTAAATGTGAACAGATGCTGGCTGTCTTCTGCTCTTCTAAAAGATGCTCTACTAAAAACCGCAGCTGTTAAATTGATAACAGTAAAGTATTTTGCCCAAGGTGGAATTTGTAATAGTCTTGTTGATGGGTCCGGAACCACCGGATGAGGTACAATTACGTGTTGATTTATTGCTCTGAGATCCTGTACGAACTGATATTGTGGATCTCCTTCTTTGTCTAACCTATTTTTGCTTACAGGTAAAATAGGGGTATTATACGGGGAATTGCATGATCGTAAACCCCTTTTTTCAGATCTTGGTCGATTTGTTTCCAAATACATTTTTCTGCTTCCCTGGGAATTTGACACCGCTTGATTGCTACAGGCTTTCCTCTCTTTGTTTTTATGGAGACGGGTTGTGCCGGTTTCAGTAAACTCACATCCATTCCGGAGGAGCTGCACAATTTTGAAGATACTTTAATAAGTTCAGGTGGAACCCCAGGAATTTTGGGCGAAGTTTCGGCGGTGAGACAGACCCCTGCTACTGTAAGTTCTACCCGTTCTGGGGACAGACAGATCTGGGCATTTAGGGATTGTAATAGGTCTCATCTCAACAAACACATAGGTGATTCTTCTGTGATCAAAATTTTCCCCGCAGCCCCTGGCCACCTATCCGTAGTAACATTGGCTGGCCAAGTGATTGTTCCTTTTTTCCCATGACTCCTTGAACCAATATGCTCTTGGTTGAGAGTTGCCCCTTAGGCTTGAAATTCAAAAGTGACATAGTGGCTCCTGTGTCATCTAGGAATGATATTTTCTTGTCTTCTATTTTTCTCACAATTTGACCCTTATGATTCAGTTTAGTACTCCAACACCCATAGATACCCTGAGATTCATCTGAGTCTCCCTCCTCCTGTCATTGCTGTTTGGCGATATTCATCTGATACCTCCCAGTTCTGGGTCGCCGGGGCCCTCTTGGCCTCATGGGACATTCCCGTTTCATATGCTCCCATTCCCCACAATAAGCGCAACAACAGTCATTAGCTCCCAGACGAAAGTCACGTTCACTTTGATTCCATCCGCCCCCTCTGGCTCTTCCCCAGCCTCTCTCTCTCTCCTTACTCCATACCCTTCCCTCAGCACAGCCCCAAACACACTTACTTCCTCTTTCCTCTGGTGTCTCCTTTCCTTAACCCTGTCCTCATCTTGACCATTGTATACAAATGTAGCCAAATGCACTACCTCGTCCGTTGTCTTCCCCGGCCAGTCGGGGACATGTTTAGAAAAATACTTTCTAATATCCGGAGCTGTTTGGTCCACAAAAGCAGAGACCGCTACAGGACGATTAGCTTCTGACACTCCCTTATTTTAGACCAGTTTGCAGTTTTCTGTCCTGCCAAAGGTATAGCCTCTTCTAAGCCTTGTCTAGGTAATTGTAATTGACTATAGTCTGCATCTACATTATGATTCCAGCTGGGATCCACAGTCGGCCAGGCTGTCTGGGCAGCTGCATCTCGCCCTTGTTCTGCCCAGCGACGGTTCACATCAAGAATTGCGTGCTTTTTGTCTGGGGTGAACAAGGCTTCAAGAAGCATCTGCGCATCTCCCCAGGTAGGGTCATACGACCGTAGTATTCCCTTCATGATGTGTAACGCTTTCTCTGGGTCCTCTCTAAGTCTGGGAGTCTGTTGGCTCCAAGCAATCAAATCCTGGGGACCCCAGGGTTGGTAGGCCCTTGTACTGGCTACCTGGGGCACCCCACCTGGACCAGGCGCAGCTGTTCCTGGTACTGGCACCACCTGTAAGGGGCCTGGAAAATAGGAGTAGATGAGAGTCGGGGGGATAGAGAAGCCAAAGCAGAGAGCAGAGCATAGGGTAGAGCAGATTCCACAAGTGTTCTGGCTGGTGATATACTCACAGTATTTCAAAAGGAACTTTTCCCACTTTTTCTAGGCTTTTCTTTTCACCTAGCAAATGCCTGATTATCCCGTACGTACCAATAGTCCATTTGTGCAGGGAACCTGTCCTCCAAATGTTGACGCAGGAAGGTTAATTCCTGTTGGTCAAGGGTTCCCTGCGGTGGCCACCCTTCTGCCGGATTGCCCTCTTGTGTAAGGAGTGGCCAGTCCTCTTGGCATAATGTTACTAATCTCTTTTTCCCTATTCCTTTGGTACCATAGTTTTTATGCCAGTTTTCCAATACTTTGGCTAAGGGCGTCCCCTTTTCTATGCCAAAAGTATTGCCCATTCTAAAATTCTGCCTCTTATGCTGATCAGGCAGTGCAATTCTCCTTTAGTGCACTGTTTTACCAGACTCTAGAATTTTGAAGCAGGAATTTAAGATTCACTAGGTTTGGTGCCTCCCGTCGCCAAAGATCCCAGCTGAACTCACCTGTTGGTGCCGGTTGGACATTTGGAGACGAGAGGTTCTGACAGTGGTCGCCTAGGTCCCACCTGGGGTGCCAAGCTGCTACGGATTTACACACGCCAGCCACTGCAACAGGGTCCGACCCTAGGAACCCACTGAGAATGCAAAGTCCGAGTGAAGGCTTCTAATTACTCTTTTATTAGTTCTTAGGTTACAGCTCGAGCTGGGTGCCTCCAGAGAGGGACCCCTACCCCAGTTCACGCCTCCCAATTATACCTGTACCACTCATCACCCCAAGTCCAACCCCAAGTCCATTCGCTTACTTCCAGGCGGTGGTCTCTTGATTTCTTACTGGTTTTCACTGTCGCTGGGCTGGCCTTCTTCTGAAGTTACTTAATTCTCTTGGAATTGTCTCCTTGGTCCTTATCTTCTTCACTCCGCTCGTATCTGCCGGATTCAGCTAGTTCTTTGTTAGCAGCATTAGCTTTATCAAAAAGTTTACTCTCGGTCAGCCCTTGTGGCCTAAGGCTTCAACTACTTCAGCTGCTAATGCTAAGCCACTAATGCTAAACGAGAGTATTCAGAGAGAAGAATGCAGTTGATCAAATTTCTTCTGTAACAATATGGCAGGCACGGGAACCTGGCTTGTGCAGGTGTTTATGTAACCTGTGATTTATTGTATGCGAAGTGGAGACCAAATCTAAATATTTCGATCCAACTCATAACTGATGTGTTTTGTAATGAGACTGCTGAAAAAACCTAAACAACGCTGATGCAAAATTCCAAATGGTAGGAAAAGATCTCTTTTATCTGTTTTACTTTTCAGTATCATACTGGGAAAAGTCTGTTACAACATTTGCACAGGGAAATAACACTCAATACACATGACAATGTAAATTTATGTTCAGCAGTGGTATAGGAACAGAATCTGTATGTATGTTGGAACAGTGGGTGAGGAAAAAATATCAGCGTTCATAGTTTTTGTACTTCTTTGTCAGAGAGAGATGCCCAAATGGAGAATTATATTGACATATTTTGAAAGAGTGGTGGATCTGATTTTTTCTTACTAGCGTTGATATTTGCTGTTGTATAGTGCCTGATATCTGGTAATGTATCACTCAAGTGTCAAAAATAAATTAAAAAATACACAAGGCTTACCTCGTTGGTCAATACCATGCTCAAGCTTTCTTGTGATAATATTCTTCTGCTTGCCTTTCACTGCAGTCTTGATTCTGTTTTTGTCCCGCAAATATGTTTTAAATACGTTGTTGAAACACTTTCCCTCTCAGTCGGAAAAGGAAAAATTTCCTTTCAGTCGGAAATGCCAGTGGTATCTGCAATTTGAAGACTGGATCTTACCTGAAAATCACTGAGCCCAAGAACTGTCATCTTAGTCTTCCAAATGGACAAGGATGTCTTCATTTCTCAGTAAAATGAGAGGGGAATTTTCCCGTTTTGTGTCCTGTCTTCTCAGAAATGGAAAATGTGTATAGAGTGGACTTTAAATTGAAAATTGAAAGGGAAGAAGATCTAATTAAAGGCTTTGCACACAATTTGTCTTTCGTGGGACTAGACGTTCTCTAATTTACTGTGCTTTGTTTAATCTACCTTAAGTTTTATCAATAGCAATGAAGTTGTGCCATCAATCTGAAACTGCTTTATGCGTTGTTCTCTCGGTTATTTCTGTATAACAAAGCACCTTATGCTTTAAACCCTCTGTTAAGTTTATCGTTTCCCTAAACTTAAAAAGGCCCTACGTGCTGTAGTAAGATCGTAGCAAAAGTTTACACATAGAAATTGATACTTGATCATGTCATTATTCAGCAGCTTACTACGCACACACAATTACACACATTTAAAGAGGTATCATCTTGAAACCTAATCAGCATTTTAAAAAGGACTTCATATCAGTTATTGCCTTTTGTCCTTGAGGGATGAGGGTTTGTTTTGCTTTCTTTTTCACTCAGCATTTCCATTTTACGGTTTACATTCCTCTGTTGTTTTGCCAGGGAAAAACGTACAGCTTTACATAAGCAGGACTGAAAAAAATGCTTTTTGGTTCAACTTTTCAGTCAACAGTAAGAGTTGTAAATGTGATAAGTGCAAAATACCACAAGTGCTGCTGCCAAAATTGTACCCAAACACTGCTCACAGCTCCTTTTAAAAAGAAGGTCTTCATAACTGTAATGGATTAAAAACCCATGAAAGTGTAAGAAATGTCATCAGTCACCGGCTCTGCAGAAGTCAAAAGTAATATCGATACAGTTTTGATGGGAAACAAAACACACACTGCTTTGTGTGTTTACTTTTGGCTTGGTTTGGGGTTTCGTTTTGGTTTTTTTTAAGTCATTCTTATCAGCTATTTAGTTCTTCAAGTTATTTCTTTGAGACTAAGTGACAGGTTTTCTCCTATTCTTTTCTTTCTGGAATGCTTCTTCACGTTCTTATGTCAACCAGAACTTTTGCCTCTGTTACAGATGTGAACAACGACCATAGTTAACAAGTCAAAATCTTCAAAAATCTAAAAAATCATCATCAAGGCAGTCCGACAAACCTAAGAAACACCGTACTACAAAAATGACGTCACGCACCGCAAATTTGGGCCAGGTACCACCTGCAGAAGATCCAAACAAAGTCTCTGTGGAAAAAGGACCTGGAGGTGCTATTTATTGTACATCGTCTCAAAAACCTAGGCCTTTCACCCAAAGAGATCTAGGTAAGTGTGTCTTTTGCCCTCCCTCCTTTTTCTTAAAAACAAAAGAAAAGTAGAAAACGCAGTTCTTATTTGTTGCACTGCTATAAAATGGGACTATGACGAATAAAGACTTCAACGGTAGACTTCAGTTGTGTGAATTCCCTAAGGCAACTGAAGCGACTGGTGTTGCAGAAGTTAGTTTTATCTATTTACAATCTATTTGTAGCTTAGTTTTGATCTATTTTGAGTCAATTATGGGGAGCTTTTTAGAAAACACAGACTTATCCAGGTCTTTTCCGTTACGCAGAGAAAAGCACGTTTTACCATTGCTATTCATGGCTTCCATTATTCACAAGTCTTTGAATGATAACGCTGCTCAGGAAGAGATCTGGTATCTGTAGGGTTACCTTCTGTGCTAGTTACTTGCTTATTTTTCTGTCTTAGTTCTTATATTTATTACCATATAATTACAAGTATAAGCTTGTGGTTTAAGTTGCAGTAAGGAAAAAACCAATAATTGACCTAATAATCAGATTAAAGGCTATAGATGGAAAGAAACCTGGCAGAAGTTACTAAAATCAGAGTGGTAGTTTGTCTTGCATTAGAAGAATTAAAACAGATGAATAAACTATTGTCCAAAACACTGTGTTGACCAGCAAATTGGAGTGGCAGCGTCAAAGCTGTGCGTCACCTGTTCTTGTGTTTTGGAGTATAGCTGGTTCTTCTGGGTGCTCCTGCAGAATGCTACTTTTTAAATATCCTTTTTAAAATGAAACCAGTGCATCTCTTTTCAAATACAATTTTCTTGCAGTTGTTAATGACGGAATTGCCCTGCCACAAAGGATTCTTTTTCCCCCTGAGAAAATTTGTATGGATTGGCAACAAACACAAAGCGTTGGGGTTGGACTGCAGAATCTTGGCAATACATGTTTCCTTAATTCCATTCTACAATGTTTGACCTACACGCCTCCTCTTGCCAATTACATGCTTTCTCGTGAGCACACCCAGTCATGTGAGTACTTTCTAACATTATTACATATCTGTTGGACAGCTCTGAAGGTGAAAGAACAACAGCGGTTCTGTGAAGAAAACTCTTAGTTGTCCTATTTTGTCTGTAGAAGCTGCCTTTGAACATTATATTATCAGGAGGCTCGGGATAGCATACGAAGTGCATTTGTTCATTTAACGCACCATGGTAAAGCTTCAAAAAAGAGATCATTTCTTGCTTCATGTGAATAATGAAGTGCACTGTAAAGTAAGGCACTTGAGGAACATTTGGCCTTTGGGTTTCCTGCTGGTAGAAAGGTGATAAAAATTAAGATGATGGCATCATAGATTCTTAGGCTTCACAGCCTAGATACTGTAATGCACTAATGTTGTGATAAATGATATGTTCACTGTTGACCCATTAAAAAAAACAACAACTAGAAAGCACTACGAACTAATCTCTTACGAACTCAAACAGGCATTTGTGTGGGACTGTATTAAAATTTGGACTGATTTTATTCTAAATAAATTTTTGTATTTTTTAAACCCTTGAATTTGTGTTCTTTGAATTTTGTTTTTATCCTTGAATTTATCTAGGACTAGAAGCCTCTTTTCATGTCCATATATGTGTATTTTTACAGAGGCGCCTGTATGCTTTCTAGTCTGGTATCTTAGTATTTATTCCTAGAAAGTTAACTGTGTTTCTCACCGTATCTAAAAATTATTTCGGTTAAGAATCCTGTTGAAAAAAGGAGGGCAGAAATACTAATACATACATTACCTGAATCTTTCCTTTCTCCCAGAGGATTCTTAGCTCTGTGTCATGTAGCTCACCTAACAGCAGTGTGCTGAAAAGAACGCACATTCTCTCTTAGTGCTGTGTCATCAATGTCATCAATTGGTTCCTCATATGTTCTGTGGTCTGTGGAGTTCACATTCCTGTCAGCCTGCAAAACAATGACATTGCAATAGTTACTTAGATTTCTCATCGGAAAATGCACTTTAATACAGACTTAATAGACATTTTTATTCTATGCAGTTCTGTGTAATAAAATGTCACAAAACTGTTGGGATATTGACACCTTAGGAGAAGAGAATGTAGCATGGAGAGTGGACATTGTACCTATAAGTTAAAGATTATTATTTTTTTAGGGTTTTTTGTAGCAATGTCGGTATGACTGGACTGGGATGCTTTCTTCTTTCACTCTTCAGGTCTTGAAGAAGGCTTCTGTATGATGTGCACGATGGAAACGCACATTAACCAGGTCCTGCGTTGCTCTAATCATGCCATCAAACCTACATCTGTTATCAATGGCCTTAAACGTAAGTCCTTTCAGATGGTTTTATTTTTTATATTTTTTAATTTTTCAAGGAATTATTTGATGCATAGAAATGATTTTGATCCTTTAAAGAAGAGAGATTTTAGAAATAGGAGTTTTCTTTCATTTTATTTGAGATACATATAATAACCTTCTTATTTTTTAGGAATAGGAAAACATTTCAATTTTGGCAGTCAGGAGGATGCACATGAATTCTTACGCTTCACTGTTGAGGCTTTGCAGAAAGCTTGCTTGAAGGGAAGCACCAAGTAAGGATAAACAAATTAACTTTTAAATGTTCTCTAGCCCCTCTTACTCCTTTATTTACTATCATAAATTAAAAACTATGTCCTTGGTTTTCATAAAAAGAAAGACTCGTTGAAGAGTTAACCCTGTGCCTTAAATCTTCTGAGGTCTGATGATAATTTCTTTCCAGATTAGACAGATCTTCTCAAGCCACCACGCTTATTTATCAAATATTTGGAGGATATCTAAGATCCCGAGGTACTTTTTCAAACTCTTACTGTCCTTCAAACTGGCCTGTGTCTTTTTGTCTGTCTGTAGTAAAGGAGTTTGTAGTCTGACTAAAGTAATATGTATTAATAATTTAAATTGGCACAGTTAGTCTCCTTCACATATTGTTAAGCGTTCGCATTTTGATTCCAGTAAAGTGCTTGAACTGCCAAGCAGTTTCGGATACGTACGAGCCATTCCTCGATATTACTTTGGATATAAAGGTAAGACGTTTTGTGAATATGGGTCGCGATGTGCAAAGGCTTGTAGAGCTTTCTAAAATAAACTCGTTTCACTTAAAAAGATATACTGTTAAAAGAAAAGAACTTGGTGGTGGATGGGAGTCGATTGGACTTTGTTCTTCGGTGGAAGCCATGAAAAGGGTCTCCATGTTTGCACTGGATTTAAGCTGGAAAAATAATAACTATAGCTACACAAACAGTGATACTATCGTACTTCTCGGTTATTCTACTTCAATATACATCTATTGTCAGACTGATGGGTTTGATTGTTCTCATTGATGCCAAAGCATACCACAGATGATGCTGTCTGTGGTATTGCAAAATTTATTCAGTTCAAAGTAGCATCGTTTTCAAATGAGGTAAATGAGTGTTTGCTGGTTCACAGCAGCTGAAGTTCATACACTTAAGTATGAACTAGCAAGGTTCTCTCATGAACTACTTCTAGTACGTGTTTGAAGTTGTGCATTTCCAGTGACTTAGTGCTCTACTTTCTTACTCATCCAGGCAGTTACATCTGTCACCGGAGCTCTAGAACGATTTGTGAAACCGGAACAACTAGACAGTGAAAATAGCTATAAGTGTAGCAAGTAAGATCATTACTAAGTGCATCTTAATCCAGGATACGTGTTTAATGTATTGCATGACTTAGAGCATAAGTTATCTTTTGACTTTGTTTGGAAATAAGATAATGAGACAGCTCTCTGTTGCTCTTTCATTTCATTTTCTTTGTACAACCGCTACGCTGAAAGAATTCAAAGCTTGGAAAAGAACACATGTGTTTCTAAGAGAGTAATCTTGGTGTTTCTGTTTGAGTATTTGGAAATATATTAGAAGAAGTGTGGCCGTTAGCTCACAGTAGACTCTTATTCCTAGTATTGTCTACACTGGGGCTCGTCAGCCTTTGTAAGTGTGAAATTGCACACGGAAATATTCATATGGCCAGAAGATAAAAGGCATGTCCACGCATTTGTCTGTGCTTGTTTTTAAGGTGTAAAGAGATGGTTCCTGCATCAAAGAGGTATACGATACATCGTTCTCCCAACGTTCTCACAATATCACTGAAAAGATTTGCAAATCCTAGAGGTGGAAAGATCAACAAGGTATATTTACAGCTGTAACGCAACTTTATCTTCTCGGAATGGGAGATTTCCCAAAGATGAATACTCATTTAAAAGTTGTTAACGTTGGCAGGCAATAACTATAGACTAACTTCTATAGTCCAAGAAAAGTCAATATAACAGCTATGGCTTCTTGTTTCCTTTTTAATAACGATAAAGTTCCTGTGTGACCATAAGAATATACCTTACTCTTAAAGAGCTAATTCTGCAGAAAACAGTTCTCTGCAACTTAAACCCTTAAATGTTGTTTATGAGAACAGGTATTTTTCAATGAATCAAAAAATATATTCGTATAATCCTAGTCTGTGTTTTTAGAAGTGTTTTTCTCAGGCTATCCCTGAAGTATTTCCGGATAATTTTTGAATCTTCTTGGTCTTTCTTTAGAATGTAAAATATCCTGAATATTTGGATCTTCGAGCATCTATGTCCCAGTCAGTTGGAGAACCACTCATCTATGCTTTATATGCAGTTCTTGTCCATAGGGGCTTGAGGTGCAAGGCAGGACACTATCTCTGCTTCATAAAGGTAGATATCAGCTTGACTTCTAATAGGGTAAAATCGGTCCTGACAAACTAAAATGTTTTTAGGGGAAAAGGTTGCCTTATATGTTTTGTTTGATTTGTTTTGGTATGTTTTGTTCTGTAGTGTTCCATCTGTGATGTCATTTGGAAAACATGCAATTCCACTAAAGATATCATTGTCTTTACTTGCAGGCCGGTAATGGACTTTGGTATCGCATGAATGATGCCTCAGTTGACCTTTCTGATGTCCAAACAGTTCTCAAACAGCAGGCTTATGTACTTTTTTATGTCAGGTAATAACAAATACTAAATGTGTTCAGAATAGATTTACTTTCCCGTTATTGAGATTTTTCTTCTTTTCAAGTGTTTTTCTTTCTGTCCTCAGACACGATTACTATTTGTATGATCCAGTTCTGTCTAACCAGAAATTCCCCCTGTCATTTAGCATCTTTCACTGCTTGGCCTTAAACTGCTGCACTTGTGTACGTTGCTATATATCTGCTTTCTGTAGCAGGCTAATTTAAAAGAAGGAGAAATTAAGGCCATAGATGGTGTAAGGATGAGTTATTGCTCCGAAAAGGATAGTCATTGTAGGAAGACCATTATCTAATTTTCAGTTTGTAGTCTTGGTTAAGTCTTCCGTATATGTCTTCTGTGTCATATGAACTGTTTCTATAAAATTATAGGAGAGGGGTGAATGCAAGAACAGGCTGAAAGAAATGCTCTAAACTAAGATCACTGCTCTTTTCCCCAGGCGCTATGATTTGACACTCGGAGACCGTGCTTTTTACTTACCAGCGCCATCCTATCCCCATTCATTCCTTGGTCAGTGGGGGGCTAGTAGTAAGCAGGCTGGATTTCTGGGACCACGCCTTCCTCCTCATCTGAATAAGGTAATTTGAGGGGGACAGAGAATTGCACCAAATTGAGAGTGGGTTTTGGGTTTGGTGTGGGGTTTTGTTGTTGTTGCTTTTTAGCATCTGAGTTTTATTTTCCCTCCCACACTGCAGCTTTCTTCACAGCCCTCATGCTGCAGCCAGTATTATTGAAACCTGAAAGGAGGTTGTAGCAAGGTGGGGGTCAGTCTCTTCTCCCAAGTAACAAGCGATAGGACGAGAGGAAATGGCCTCAAGTTGCGCCAGGGCAGGCTTAGGTTGGATATTAGGAAAAACTTCTTCCCTGAAAGGGTAGTCAGGCAGTGGAACAGGCTGCCCAGGGAAGTAGTTGAGTCTCCATCCCTGGAGGTATTTAAAAGACGTGTAAATGTAGTGCTTGGGGACATGGTTTAGTGGGGGACTTGGCATTGCTAGGTTAACGGTTGGACTTGATGATCTTGAAGGTCTTTTCCAACCTAAACGATTCTGTGATTCTAATCCTAAATTGTGCAGCCATGCTACTTCATTACTTTATACTTCCAAGTCAGCTTTCCAAAGCACTGAGAACTACGCTCTTGAGACCACTTAAGTATTAGTTTAGATAATGAATCTCAAGAAAATGGAGTGAAACTTGTTGATTCCACTTGCCAAGTCCAACCTGTTAAACCCTCTGAGATTTCCTTTTCTAAAACAAATGGATTGCTTGAAACAGTGAGTTATGTTTGTTCCATCTAGAACTTCTCACCTGTGATGTATGCGGTATTCAGGAGCATTATAACGTTCCTAATTCATGCGAAATACCGAGAAAACAGGCAGCAGAGATGTCGTCGTAACACTTTGTGCTATTATCCCACTAGAATTTGCAGAGCTGAGCTGACATATGAGAACATGTGAGCTTAAGAGAAATTCAGCTGAGCTCATACTTCATAAGTTTCATAAAGTATATTGGGGGGCGGGGGAGGGGGGTGATGTGTAAAATGGGGATAGCGCCTATAACTCAAAGTGAGCTTGTTTAACTTCTAATGCAGAAATTTTGCAAACAGTAGTTTTCTACTAAAGACAGCATTTTTTCTGTCTGTTAACTTCTACATTTTAATCGTAGGTGCCTATAGCTTTGTCGCTGGTTCCTCAAGAAATAATCATAGAATCTGTCGCATACAGCCAGTTGAACAGCTTATCAGAGGAAATAAGGTAAAATGAGTACACTCTGATTAAAACAAGGTTTCATACAAGTTTTCCACTGTTTTACCTGTCTACTAATACTATTTAATAGAAAGATTTCAGTACAGAGAATTCCACACTGTACATCTAGTGCTGCAAACATCAGCACTGAGCATATATTATTCTGATATTAAATACAGGCGGATGCCTCCTGGAAAACTTTTGTTTCTTCATAGAATGGTTTTCCATTTTTTTGCATTGTCTGGAATACTTTTTCTATTCCTCTTTCTGAGGAAGGTGTAAGAATAGCTTTCTAAAGGCAATGTTTTTCAGAGTTTTCCAGTAGGCACCAATGTTTTTACTTAAGGGGTTTTCACTCCTAACATTTGTCTGTTAGATGGACTTTTGCAAATGAAAAACGTGTTCTTATTTTGTGCAGTGCCCCTGGACCTCAGAAGTCTTCTGAGAATGATGCTCTTACAGAAACTATAGTGATGGAAGCCTGTAAAGAATCCAGGAAGGTTCCTTCCAACTTCCGCTGTGAGGTTGAGAATCTTTTTACTCAGTCACATTCTGAAACAATTCCTACCAAAGAAGTTTTTGGAAGTACTATAACAAAAGCTCATAATGCACATCCCAATATCAGTGGTCAGTACAAGGCCAGGAAAAAACCCTTGGACACGGAAGGTGAATTCCTTGGGCAGTGCGAGTCTGAAGACAGCAGAGACAAAGATAAACCAAGAAGATCAAAAGAACCCAAGCGAGTTGCAAAAGGAAAACCTTTGTACATCAAAGGGTCTCCTGAGAGCACAGAGAAATTAGGGCAAACTTCCTCGATAAAGTCTGACATTAAATGGATTTCTAAAAAACTTGCGTCTCTAGATATTACAGATAAATGCCAAGATACAAAGGACATCTCTAAGAACTATGTAGAGGTACCACCTGTTAATGACTCTTCTATTACAAAGCTGGATAAAGCTTTGGAGAGTCAATTTTCTAGAGGAAATGAGGGACTGAGTAATAAAACATGTGAAGACGATAAACACGGGAAAAAGGATCAGAAAAAAATATACAACTCTCAAAAAACTGACAAAGAGCACTACCGAAAGAAGAGAGAAAACTCGGACACTGAAGAGAGGGAGAAGGAGAAGCAAACCAGAAGCAAAGCAGATGATCATTCCCAGAAGAGGGGGTGCTCTTGCAGTGTGGAAAGAAAGAAGCAAAATCGTCATAAGCGGGAGTATTGCAATGAAAGCGGGTGTAGATCTTCTCATAATGAAAGAAACAGTCCAACTAATGTCAGAAGCTTAGGAAAATGTTCTCATTCTAGCTCCCAAAGCAGAGAAAGAACAGAACAAGACAGGCATAGGTATTATCATTCCAAAGGAGAGAGAACATGCAGCAGAGAAAGAGACTGTCAAGATGAACCACGGAGATGGGAAAAATGCAGACACTGCAACAATGATTATTATTCCTCTCATGGAACAAGGGATGGCAGAGAGAGAAAGTCTTCTCATTGTGACAGAGATTTTGACAAATTGAGTCAAGCTTGCAACAACAGGTCACATAAGGATTATCCTTGCAAAAGCAGATGGCCTCACAGCGCACTCTCTAGAGAGGAAGACATACATCACTTTAGCAGCCACAGAGCAAACTTCCATCATTGCTCAATACCTCAGCAGCAATCAGAAAAATACTCCCGTGAAAGGCACGGACTTCCAACTGTGTCAGCTCTTTCAAATTTCTGGGACACTTCCTGGGAAAATGAAAAAGGAAAACTAAGAAGTGGCAAAAGAAGACATACCCACATAGATGGAAGCAGAAGTGAAATAGAAAAGAAATGCCGAAAGATAGGTGACCAAAGAATGAACAAATGTATAGAAAGTCAAGAAGAAAAAGAAGTTCCCAGATAAACATTGAGAGAAAGCTTAAAAGTAAGCCAGGATTCCAGCATAATCAGCAATTCTTTCCTAATTCTTTTCTGGGTGTTTCTCATGTCTGCCTGTTCTCCATTGTTTCTAAGTTGTTTATATAGCATAATCTGGCTGGGATGTGTTCGCCCCCCAATAAACGTTGTTAAACGATTGCGGCTCTGCTCCAGTCACGCTGTCCCCACCGCTGCTTTACATCCCTCTGCCGGAGGCCACGCCCCTTTTCACCCCCTTATCACTCACACCCTCCTGCTCTGCACCCTTTATTTGTATGGGGGGGGGGAAGACAGAACAATTTGAGGGGAGGCACCAGGGAGGTCTCAGGGAGAGACCGTGTCCCAGACCCATCGGGGCACTCCGAATGTGCCTTTACACAGGGTTCTTAAAGCCTTCAGTTGTCCAGGTACAAGGCGACTTGCCTACTCACTATCACCCACGCTAACGATTACTAATCAGAGTCAAACTTTGCAAAGCAACTCTAGTTTTGCAGCGTTCTTGCTGCTTGCCTATTGATCCAGATGTCCCTGGAGTCAGTCTTGCTGGCGTTACTGATCTATGACACCAGACGATGCTGGGAGGGTTTCAGCAGCCCTGTGCCCCAGAAGTACAGCTCCTGGCATGCCTTGGGAACCAGTCTGGCCACCGGGCAGCCCCATACAAGCAAGGTGACTTCTCATACCTGGCAGACCCCCAGCCTGGAGCTTGAGCCTTGTGACGTGGGAGATGTGGAAGGGACAGGTCTCCTCTGACCCTGCGGAGGTGTGGAGGGAGAAGGAGAAAACATCAGGGCGTCAAGGACGAGCGCACATCTCCCCTGCCGTGGGCCCCCCGGCCGGCCCGTGCCCACCACTGGCATGATCTTATTGTGGATGGGGCAGAAATGCTTGGTGAGCCTGACAGTGAAGACGATGTCGGGGATGGGGAAGAAGGAGCAGCGTCCCAGACCGAAGCCGGCGGCGTTCTGCAAGGAGAGAGCACGCACGTCCCTGCTGGGCTGTCAGGGGAGGGGCAGCCCCCAGGGTCTGGAGGGGCCTGGGGAGCCTTGCAGTGGCCATTCCCAGTGGTGTGGGGCAGTCAGGGCTGCCGTCCCCCCCGGCTGCCCCCAATTTATGCTGGTGTGCCCAAGCCAGTGCAGGTCCTGCGCAAAGCCCTGCAGCTTCTTCCTTGTGAAGCAGCCGATCTCCTGGTCAGAGGGAAGGCAGCATGGAGGGCAGGCGCTGCACTTCCCAGCCTGGCTCCAGCCTGGCTCCAGCCGGCTCTGGGCTAACATTGGCCTTGGAAACGAGGGCTGGAGGCTTCAGGTGCCCCTTCTCCTCTTTCAGCGGCCGTGTCCCACTCTTTCTTTCTGGCTGTGGGGAATATATCCGAGGAGGATAATATCAGGCTTGCCCATGACAAGCTGTGGGATGACACACCAAGGTTAGAGGGATGGGTTGCTAGCAAGGGCCCTCAGCCTGTTGCTCCGAGACGTGCTGGCTACACTGCAGCGCAGTTGAAGTCTTATGCAGATGAGCCAGGGGCTCCTGAGGTAATAGGAGCCACAAAGCAATTAAGGGGTGTTCCTCTACGAAGGTGACAGAGCCTAGCTGAAGTGCCTCTACACCAATGCACACAGCAAGGGCAACAGACAGGAGGAGTTGGAAGCCACCCTGCTGCTAGAAAGCTGCGACCTAGTTGCCATTACTGAAACTTGGTGGGACACGTCCCATGACTGGGGAGCGGCTATCAACGGCTACAGGCTGTTCAGAAGGGACAGGTGAAGAAGGAGGGGCGGAGGGGTTGCCCTCTACATCTAGAAATGGATAGAGTGTGAAGAGCTGTCTCTGAAGAATAACCATGAGCAGGTTGAAAGCTTGTAGGTAAGAATCAGAGACCGAGGCAACAAAGGGAACCTTGTGGTTGGTGTCTACTACAGGCTGCCCGATCAAGGGGAGCCTATTGACAAAGCCTCCTTACTCCAGCTATAGGGAGCCTTGTGGTCGCAGACTCTCGTCCTGCTGGGGGACTTCAACCACCCCGACATCTGCTGGAAAAGTGGTACGGTGAGCAGCTACAGGCAATCCAGGAGACTCCTGGAATGCATTGGGGATAACTTCTTAAGCCAAGTAACAGACAGCCCTACCAGAGGGGATGTGATACTGGACCTGTTGGTCACCAACGCAAATGAGCTCATCAGTGACGTCAAGATTGGAGGCAGCCTGGGTTGCAATGATCATGCACTGGTGGAGTTTGCAGTCCTGAGGCATATGGGTCAGGTGAAGAGTAAAGCCACGACCCTGAGTTTTAGGAAAGCAAAATTCCAGCCCTTCAAGGAGTTAGTCAATAGGAAGCCCTGGGAAACTGCTGTCAAGGACAAGGAAGCAGAACAGAGCTGGCAGATCTTTAAGGACACTTTCCATAGAGCGCAAGAGCTCTCGATACCCAGGTATCGAAAAGAAAGAAAGCAGGAAAGGAAGGCAAGAGACTGGCATGGCTGAGTCGAGACCTGCTGGTCAAACTAAAGGGCAAGAAGGAAAGGCACAGGCAGTGGCAGCAGGGACAGGTATCCTGGGAAGAGTATAGGGACGCTACCCAGTTGTGTGGGCATGGGGTCAAGAGCCAAGGCTGGAGCTGGAGCTGAACGTGGCAAGGGATGCAAAGAATAATAAGAAGGGCTTCTACAGGTATGTCAGCCAGAAAAGGAAGGTCAAAGAAAGCGTACCCCCACCAATAAACAAGACTGACAAACTGCTAAAAACAGACAAGGAGAAGGTTCATCTCAAGTGGATGGACCGCAAGACGGGGACTGGGGGAGCAAAGTCCCTCCCACTGTAAGAGAAGCTCAGGTTCGTGAGCACCTGAAGAATCTGACCATACATAAGGCTATGGGTCCTGACGAGATGCATCCCATAGTCCTGAGGGGACTGGCTGATGTAGTTGCCAAGCCACTCTCCAAGATATGTGAAAAGTCGTGGCAGTCAGGTGAAGTCCCTGGTGACTGGAAAAAGGGAAGCATTGCACCCATTTTTAAAAAGGGTAGAAAGGAGGACCCTGGGAACTGCTGACCTATCAGGCTCACCTCTGTGCCTGGGAAGATCATGGAGCAGTTCCTCCTCGAAGCTATGCTAAGGCACATGGAGGACGGGGAGGTGATTCGAGACAGCCAGCATGGCTTCACCAAGGGCACGTCCTGCCTGACTAACCTAGTGGCCTTCTATGATGGAGTGACTACATCAGTGGACAAGGGATGAGCTACAGATGTCCTCTGTCTGGACTTCTGTAAGGCCTTTGACGCGGTCCCCCATAACATCCTTCTCTTTAAATTGGAGAGAGATGGATTTGATGGGTGGACTGTTTGGTGGATGAGGAACTGGTTGGATGGTTGCATCCAGAGGGTGGTGGTCAACAGTTCAATGTCCAGATGGAGATCGGTGACAAGTGGTGTCCCTCAGGGGTCCGTATTGGGACCAGTACTGTTTAATATCTTCATCAGTGACATAGACAGGGGGATCAAGCACACCCTCAGCAAGTTTGCAGATGACACCAAGCTGAGTGGTGCGGTTGACGCACCTGAGGGACAGGATACCATCCAGAGGGGCCTTGGACAAGCTGGAGAAGTGGGCCCATGTGAACCTCATGAGGTTCAACAAGGCCAAGTGTGCAGGGTCGTGCACCTGGGTCGGGGCAACCCCTGGTATCAATACAGGCTGGGGGATGAAGGGATTGAGAGCAGCCCTGCAGAGAAGGACTTAGGGGTACTGGTGGGTGAAAAGCTGGACATGAGCCGACAATGTGCGCTCGCAGCCCAGGAGGCCAACCATATCCTGGGCTGCATCCAAAGAAGCATGGCCAGCAGGTCGAAGGAGGTGATTCTGCCCCTCTGCTCCGCTCTGGTGAGGCCCCACCTGGAGTACTGCATCCAGCTCTGGCACCCTTAGCCCAGGAAAGACGTGGACCTGTTGGAGCGGGTCCAGATGAGGGCCACAAAAATGATCAGAGGGATGGAACAACTCTCCTACGAAGAAAGGCTGAGAGAGTTGGGGTTATTCAGCCTGGAGAAGCAAAGGCTCTGGCGAGACCTTCTTGCAGCCTTCCAGTACTTGGAGGGGGCTTATAAGAAAAATGGGGACAAACTTTTTAGCAGGGCCTGTTCCGATAGGACAAGGGGTAATGGTTTTAAACTAAATGAGGGTAGATTTAGACTAGATATAAGGAAGACATTTTTTACGATTAGGGTGGTGAAGCACCGGAACAGGTTGCCCAGAGAGGTAGTAGATGCCCCACCCCTGGGAACATTCAAGGTCAGGTTGGACGGGGCTCTGAGCAACCTGATTTAGTTGAAGATGGCCCTGCTCATTGCAGGGGGCTTGGACTAGACCTTTAAAGGTCCCTTCCAACCCAAACTATGCTATGATTCTATGATTCTGTCTTCACCACCAGGCTCACTAAGCACATCCACCCCATCCACAACAGGATCATGTCAGCAGTGGGTACGGGCTGACTGGGCTGCTCAGGGCAAGGGAGATGTGGGCTCCTCCTCGACCCCCCAATGTTTTCTACTTCTCCCTCCACAGCTCTGCGAGGTCAGAGGAGAACTGTCCCGTCTACGTCTCCCATGTCATGGCACTCAGGCTCCAGGCCGGAGGTCTGCTGGGTGCAGCAGCATGCCCTGCACCCCAGGAGCTCCTGTCAAGCTCGTGCCCACACCTTGCCAGGCTCTGGGTCCCTCTAACGTCTCTTCCTCACTTCCTTCAGAGTCTGAGCATCCGTTGGGGGTGCTCCCAGAGCCTGGCTGAGCCAGGGCACAGGGGAAGGCTCCTGGCAGCTCTCGCTAACCGCTGGCGTACCCCTTGCACTGGCAGACCCTGCAGGGAAGGACGCCTGCCCACTGCCCTGTGATGCTTCCCTGCACTCGGGACGGACCCCTGGCATGGCCCCACCAGCGCTCCCCAGGAAGGGGCACATGAATGTCACAGAGTTTTGCTTCCCCAACAGCAAGACCAGGACTGACCTCTGGCCCATACTAGTGAGTTCTGGATGCCAGGTCCACCATCAGGCCCAGTTCTTCCTTCTGCTCTTGCATTTTCTTCATGAGGTCATGAGGCGAAGAGCTCTCCTCCGGATGAAGGTTCTGATCGCAGCTCTGAAAGAATGTTGAACAGCAGGCATTAAATGCAGGCGCACTGTGGTGGGTCAATGGAGGGAGGAGGTCCATGCTGCAGACCCTCCCAAAAAGACAGACGCAGGCAATGAGCAACAAGCATTGCACCTGAATGCTTGAAAGGTGTAAGAACCATCTGTAGACTGCACTCAGGGTGCCCCAGGTTGAATGGGACAGCTCACGCGCACAAATGCAAGAATTCCTCTTGTAACGCTATACTTTGTATCCCAGCCTCTCTCCTCGGTCGGCATAGGCCAGTTGCCAAATTCTCCTGACAGCTCCCCATCATGGCCGCATGGTCCTGATACGGGCACTGGTTCCACTACAGTTAGGAGCAGCAGTTGCCCCGCCCCGGGCAGAGAAGGGGGGGACAAAAACAACCCAAAAGCACCCCATCCCCACCACCAGGGCAGGATGGGGCAGCACACACATGTTGGCATTGCAGGGCCACTGGTGCCAGCCCCATCCCTTCCCCTTGGACAGGAAATTCACCTCCCGCCAAAAATCATGCTTGGGATGGGAAATCGTGGGGATGGGAGACTATCGGGATAGGAAACCATCACAGGGCTGAGAAATCATCATTGGCATGGGAAACCATCATCGGGAGGGGAAACCATTGTGGGGATGGGAAACCACAGTGGAGATGGGAAATCAGCATTGAGGACAGGAAATCATCAGCAGGATGGGAAATAATTGAAATGGGAAGTTGTTGTGGTATGAAAAATCAAACCATGGGGATGGACACCCCCCCCCCCCCCCCCCCCCGAACGCTGTTTGCCCCAAACAAACGCTACACTGACCAAGCACCGTGGCAGGCACAGCAGCAGGCTCCTGCTCCTCATGGTGCTCCTGCCCTCCAAGTAACCCCCCTGCTGGCTCTGCCCACCAAATCTCACCCCGTTGCTCTTGCTTCCCCCAACAGACAGGTTCCCTCTCTGCCTGCCGATGGCGTCAGAGGTGCCCAGCGTGAGCTTCACCACCCCGGCCATGCCACCGCCAGTCACCGCCCTCTGTCATGGGGCTGCCGGTGTCCTGTAAGCCTGCCCAGCTCCCCACCATCACCTACCAGCTGGCCCGGGTCACCATCTTGCAGGGGGTGCCAAGGTCCCTGGGAGCCCCGGGCCAGGTGGTGCAACTCCCCTGCAGGGTGCCGCTTCCCCCTGGGATGCAGCTTTCCTGCAGGGTGCTGCTCCCCCAGATGGTGCGGCTCCCCCCTGTCATGCAGCTCCCCTGCGGGGCGCAGCTCTGCCCCACGGTGCAGGTCTCCCGAGGGGTACAGCTCCCCACTGTGGCCACTCCCTGTCCCCCTGCCTATGGCTGGGGAGAGCAGGTGGTGACGGGGACACTGGTACCCCACCAGCCGATAGGCCTGGGGCTGTGGTCCAGGGGGAGCCCCTGTACCCCACGGGCTCCTGCCTGCTGCATGTCCCTACCCGCCCTGGTCCCCCGCCACCCCACCGCCTTGGGGTTGGGTTGGCTTTGTTTGCCTTTTCAGCAGCAGTGACCACCCCAGCAGCCCCAGGGAAGCCTGCAGACCTTCCCGAGTAGGGGCCAGACACCTTCGCCGAGGCCTTTCCTCTGCAGGCAGGTGACACCAACATCAACGATATGCTCACCTGGCTCAAAACCACCACCATCCCTGACGTCCCTGACAGCCCCAGCTTGACTGCCTTCCTCTGTGAGCTCCCCGACCCCTCTGAGTACGTGGCGAAGGGCGGCTGCCCCAGGGAGCGAGCAGTGGCGGCCGGCCTGGGAGACAGTGAGGACACCGTCCCCCATGTCCCCGACACCCCCAACAGCACCACCTTCCTCAACCAGCTCCCCAGCTTCCTGGAATACAGGGAGGAGGGCAACTGCGCCGAGGACTGAGTGGTGGCAGCGAGGCTGGGGGATGCCACCCCTCTCGGGGGGGTGGCGACATCCCCCTTATTGGACCCCAAGAGGAAGTAGGGTGGGGTGGGTCCTCCCCACTTGGCTGCCAGAGAGTCCCAGAGACCCTTCTCAGGAGAGACCTATGGAGACTTCAAAGGAGAGTCCTACAGAGAGTCCCCTGAAGGGTTGCCCATGGAATGAAACAGTGAAATGAAAGGATGAAATGAAATGAAATGAAATTAAAGGAGATGATGAAATTAAATGAGATAATGAAAACAAATGAAATGAAATGCAATGAATGAAATGAAATTAATAAAATGAAATGAATGAAATAATAAAATGAAATGAAAGAATGAAATGAAAGAATGACATGAAATGAAAGAATGAAATCCAATAATAAAATGAAATTATGAAAGTAAATGAAAGAATGAAATGAAGTGAAATGAAATGAAATTAAATGAAATTAAATTAAACTAAATTAAATTAAAGAAATGAAATCATGAAATGAAATGGAATCATAAAATGAAATTAAATTAAATGGAAGAATGACATGAAATGGAATGATGAAATGAAAGTATGAAATGAAAAAAATGAAATGAAAGAATGAAATGAAAGAATGAATGAATCAAAAGAATGGAATGGAATGGAATGGAATGGAATGGAATGGAATGGAATGGAAGAATGAAATAAAAGCATGAAATGAAACTTTCCTTACAGGCAGCTCATTTTCTGTGTTCGTAAACTGTAGTAAAAACCTGTTCTAGCACAAAGGCTCAAACCCTGCCTACGGTGAAGAAGCCTTTTTTTCTTTCCTCACAGCCGCCTTGCTTCCCAGAAATCAATCAATATCAAAAGCTCCGTATGAGGACTGCATAAAAAAGCCAATTGCAACTGCCTTGTTACTATTTTTGTCTGGCATCATTCTAGGAAGAAACCATCTTTACCTGCTTGCTTTGCTACAGCTTCATTACCTTTAGAGATGACACTGCTTACCTCTGCTACTCCAATACAGCCTCACAGCCCAGCAAAATCTACTGCAGGTAGGAAACCCTCACCATACAAAGACGGGCATGCCACAGGAATGTGTTACTCTCCAAGAACAGGCTCTTTCAACCACTCTTCCTCTTGCTTACCAAAGTTCAGCGAGTGTTAGAAAACAACAGCAAAAAAGCAGGGTTCTCTCTCACATTTGACAGAGCCCATTATATCAGCCATTCAACATTAAGTAGCTCCAATCTGAACCCCAGAAGAAATGCGGTCTTAAAAATTTCCAGAAAAAAGAAGGGCTTTGAAGTGGCAAGACCGGAGAACGTTCATGAAAGCCCCATCATGCAAGTACGCATCCCTGATCACAGACCAGCTGCACCATTACCTGAGTAAGCAATGTTCTCTGCTAACTGGCAGCCACTGACATCTGGAGAATAGCTCAGGGCCTCTTGTTTATTAGCACAAAGCACGTAGATTGGAATTGGAGCTGGGGAAGAAAAACATACGCAGGCAGTCTGGTTTCGTTCAAGACCATATGGAGAAGTCCAGTCCACGTTTACGAGGAATGACAGCAGGTCCCACCCATCTCTGCAGACCCCAACACCGCTCCTGTGCAGCCTCCCTAGGAGCAATAAGTGCAGAACAAGAAACCTTCCTTCAAAATAAGGCCCACAGCCTGCTCTTTCAACAAGATGCACAGAGCACCAGCTGAGAACCTCTGCTTTAACTACACCTAGCTCTGCTGTCTACATAAGGAGATGAGCTCCTAAATGATCCTTAGCCCTAAAGACACAGATCTTCCCTAGGGCAATGATAGGCTGTCCTGGTTTCAGCCGGGATAGAGTTAATTTTCTTCCTAGTAGCTGGTATAGCGCTGTGTTTTGGATTTAGGATGAGAATAATGTTGATCACACACTGAGCTTTTAGTTGTTGCTAGATAGTGTTTATACTAGTCAAGGACTTTTCAGCTTCCCATGCTCTGCCAGGTGCACCAGAAGCTGGGAAGGAGCATAGCCAGGACAGCTGACCTAAACTGGCCAAAGGGCTATTCCATACCATATGACGTCATGCTGAACAAAAAACTAGGGAGGCTGGCTGGAGGGGTGAGGCGGCTGCTCAGGGATGGGCTGGGCATCGATCAGCGGGTGGTGAGCACTTGCATTGTGCATCGCTTCTTTTGTATATTCTTGTATCATGATTATTATTTTCCCTGCCCTTTCTGGCCTATTAAATTGTCTTTATCTCAACCGATGAGTTTTACCTTTTTTTCTGATTCTCTCCCCCATCCCACTGGGGCGTAGTGAGCGAACGGCTGTGTGGTGTTTAACTGCCCGCCAGGTTAAACCATGACACAGGTAAATACCAGAGCACAGGGATACCTGGTCATTCAGGTTAAGCTGACGGGGAGAAGGACTAGAAAGAGAATAATAAGATGAGGGAAAAGACAGAGGAGCTGAGAGAGAAAGAAAGGTGCAGGGAAAAGTCCAGAAAGATGGAAAAACAGGGATAAGGAGTCTTACAGAGAGATAGAGGATGAAGAAGTAGGGTTGGGGAGAAGAACGGAGGGATAGAGAAGCAGGGGAAAGGAGAGGAAGAAGGAAGGGGGGATAGAGAAAGATGGGGACAGGGAAGGGGACATACAGACAGAGAGAGAAAAAGGACAGTGAACAGGACAGAGAGGTCTAAGAAATAAAGAGAGGGTCGGATCTGGACAAAGAGACCAAGAGGAGAAATAACAGCAGTGGGCTGGAGGACAGAGATGGAGGAAGAGGAAAGAAAGGCCAAGAAGCAGGACAGAGAAAAAGAGAATGGGAAAAGGGAGAGCCAGCTAGACAGGCAGGTATAGCAAGAAACGATGGGGCAGGCAGTGGGACAGAGAAATAAAGACAGAAAAGATGGGAGAGGAAGCAGGACAGAGGGACAGTGAGAGGAAAAAAGGGTCAGGGAGCAGGAGAGAGGTGGAGAAAGAAGCAGCAGGGAGAGAGGGATAGAGAGAGGAAAAAGACAGGCAGGAAGAAGGATGGGGACAAAGAGGGAAGACAAGGGCAGGGGCAGGACACGGATAGTCAGACAAAGGCAGGGGCAGGGAGCAGGGCAGGGTGATACAGAAAGAGATAAAAAGGGACGGGGAGCAGAACGAAGTGACAGAGAGGCAAAAATAAGAGACAGGGAGCAGAACAGAGATGGAGGGGGAAAAAGGCTGGGTTGGGCAGCAGGACAAGAGAGGTGGAGAAGGAAAAGACAGCGCTGGGCTGCAGGACAGAAAAGGTGGGGAGAAGAAAAAGGAGAGGGGGATAGCAAGAGGAAAGAAAAAGGGACAGGGATCTGGACAGAGATGGAGAAAGAAGCACCAGGGACAGAGGAAGAGAGGCGGAAAGAGGGAGCAGGACAGAGAAAGAAAAATAAGGACAGGGAGCAGGAGGGAGATGGAGAAATTATCGCGGGGGGGGGGGCAGGGAGCAGGACAGAGAGGGAGTGAAAAAGGAATAGGGTCAGGGAGCAGGACAGCGGCATAGAGCGAGAAATGGTGGGACAGGGAGCAGGACGGAGCAACACACAAGAATGACAACAGAGAGAGAAAGACAGGGATGTTGAGCCTCGCAGAGGGATGGAGAAAGAAAGAGAGGGATCAGGAGCCCTGTGGAGAGATGGAGGACGACAAAAACAAGAAAGGGGATCAGGGAGCGGCAGAGAGGGACAGCGAGAGTAAGAGATGGCCAGGAAGAAGGAGAGGGACAGTGGGATACAGAATGAAGAAAAACCCAGAGACGGTGAGCAGGACAGAGGGCGGGAGAGAGACAGAGAAGGAAGGAGAGAGAGAAAGGAGAGGATGGGGGCAGGGTGTGGGGCATACAGGCAGAGAGCGAAAAAGCAGGACAGGGAAGAAGCCAGGGAGTGTGAAAAACAGGGAGGGATGCAGATTGGAACAAAGAGGCAGAGAATGAGAAAACAGCGATGGGCTGCAGGACAGAGAGAGGGGAAGAAGAAAAGAGGGGCGAGGAGCAGGACAGACGTAGAGCAAGAAAAACCAAAGGGGCTGGTAGAATGGCAGAGAAAGAGAGGGGCTTTGAAACTAGAGAGGGAGGAACAGCGAGCAGGATACAAGAACAGACAGAAGAGAGGTACAGGGAAGCAAAAAAGCGGCACCAGTGAGGGAAAGGGGTGGGGGGCAGAGGCACAGGGAGGGGCCTGGACGCAGAAGAGGGGCAACATGGCCCCAGGGGCCCAGGACTCACCACAGTTCCCACTCTCAGTGCTGCGGGGAGAATATTACAGTTCAGACACTTCCGTCTCTGCCTCTCTCAGCTCTTACAATACGAGGCTTCCTGGATAGACAGCCTTACACGCGTACACACAGACGCTACATGGCTGTACCGTACTCTTGGTTACACACACAGACCCTGTGGTGCACGTTGGTGACCTGGTCCGCTGGGGAACACTCAGGAGGACCCTTCCTCACGTGGAGAGGCCATCTGTCTCTTGTCTGCAGCTGGGGGCTGCTTCCAACCAGATCCCCTGTGTGTCCTTTTCCAGCCGCTTCACCTTTTTCCAATCTCTGCAACTTCAGCCTGAGCCAGATGTAGCCAACGACATCCCCAGGGGAGGACCAGACAACCGAGCCCTCAGCACAGCCTCTGGGAGAGGGAAAGAACCGTAATTACCGCAGCCGGCCCCAGGCTGGAGCCCCTCCTGCTGCAGGAGCTCCTGCAGGCACTGCTCCTTCCCTGCGCTGGCGCTGACGGCACCCGTGTTCACGGAGGATCGAGTGCGCCCGAGGCCCAGCTTGCTGCTGCCAAGACAGGCTGTGGGGGGCCTGGGGCTGCGGGACAGGCCTCAGGGGAGGTGCTGGGGCCAGGGCAGCTGCAGGGGCTGAGCGGGGCCAGGGCAACTCAGGGGGGCTCTGGGAGTCAGGGTGCCCGGTGCCTGTGCCCGGGGCTTCTGTCTCCTCCTTCCCCTCCCCAGCTCTTGGGTCACTCCTGGGGCTGCCCTGGCCGGGCATAGCTCCAGCTGACCTGAACCCCATTGCACCGGGCGGTTTGGAGCTCCCCCCCATTGCCCCTGAGCAGCTCCAGCCCTCACTTCAGCCAGGCCGCAGCTGGAGCAGAGACTGCGCCTCCCAAGACCAACATGGCTGCCAGGAAGCTGTGTTGGGAAATGACAGCTCCTGGCATTCCCCAGGAACCAACATGGCCGCCTGGCAGCCCCATGCCCCAGGGCTACAGCTCCCGGCGTGCCACGGGGCGCTCCTGCCCTGCTGTCTGACCCTGCGGGGACACCGTCCCCTGCCCCGGCTGGGCCCTGCCCTCGCAGCCTCTGTGGCCACCTCCCCGGGGCTGCCCAGGTCGCAGAGCCCCCGTGGAGCAGGGAGGAGGAGGAGGAGAGAGGGACAGAGCGGCAGAGAGGGGTGGGACAGGGCGGTGGGGTGGTAGGAGAGGGACAGGAGCAGGACAGAAGGATGGGAGATGGACAGAGGGATGAGGAGAATGGGGAGGAGCTGGGCAGGAAGCGGAGAAAGGAAAAATACTGGTGAGGAGCAGTCACAGGGATAGGGCGGGAAAGAGATGGAGGGGAAGGGGACAGTGGGGTGCAGGAAGAAAAATAGTGCTAAGCAGCAGGACAGAGGGACAGAGAGAAGAAGAAGGGCAGGAAGGCGGACAGAGGGGTAGACGGACATAGGCAGGGTGAGGGAACGCGAGAGGGGGGCAGAGAGACAGAAAAGGCAGCAGGAGAGCAGAGTGACAGAGAACTGGGACAGGGAGCAGGACAGAGGGACAGAGGGGAAAGGGTGAGAGGGAAAAGGAAGGGTAGAGAGAAAGGGAGAGGCAGGGACGGAGAGCGGGACGCAGAGCAAGGGAAGGATGGGAAACAATCCAGAGAGACGAGAAACAGAGGGACGCGGATCAGGACAAGGAGGCGGAGAAGGACAGAACAGCGATGGCCTCCAGGGTGTAGATGGAGGAAGAGCAAAGGGGATGGGGAGCAGGATGGAGGCCCAGCGAGGAGCACAGCCAGCTGAGCAGGGGATACAGGCAGGAAAGAGGGGACAGGCTGCAGGCCAGAGAGGAAAAATAAGGCCAGGAAGCAGGACACAGCAGTAGGAAAAAAGAGAAGGACAGGGAGCGGGAGGGAGAGATGTAGAGAAAGGAAAAAATAGCAACAGGCTATAGGACAGAGAGGGAGGAATTAGAAAAGACAGAGAGGGAGTAAGACAGAGAAAGGAAGAGAAAGGAGAAAAAAAAGAGATGGGCTAAAGACAGAGAGGAAGGAATTAAAAAATGGGGGCAGGGAGCCGGACAGAGAGTGATGGGGAGAGACCAACAACAGCAGTTATGGGCAACTGCTGCATCTCTTGCACACTCCCCAGGAACTGCATTACCGTGAGCCTTGAGAAACGTGCTGCCTGCAACAGCCCTGCCCTGGGCCCAGTGCTGCACCCTAATATTGGTGATGAAGGTCACCTTGCAGGGTGTCCAGGACTGGGGAAAAAAAGCCCAGCTGGGAGGAAAACAATCACCCAGCTGTTTTTTCATTTGTTTGCTTGATGGTTTTGCTTTCAAAAGAACTCTATTTAAGCTCTAAATACAAACAGCAAGGAAAAAGGAACCAGGCGTACCAGGATGGACACATTTAAAGACCAAACCCATTCAACAGCCACACAAACCATCGCTCGCTCCCGCTGCACACATTCCACTGCCTGCCTGCAGCTACAGGCAGCCGCCCTGTTTCTTGAGTGCTCCCCAGGAGCGGCACCGCCAGGCAGCTCAAGAAAACATACTGCCTGCAAGACTTTGAGCACAGCTTAATTCTGGACAATTTTTCCTCTTTTTAGGCCTGCTGGTTAAAGACTCATCTGTCGAGAGATGGCTCAGGACCACGCCAGGGCCAGCGGCGCTGCTTTCTGGATCCCGTGGTGGCGATGGGCTAAAGGAAGGGCTGTCGGATCCTGGGGTCAGGTATGTGTGTGGGGTGTCAGGGTCACCCCTGCCTGGTTTTTCCCAGCGAAGCCCCAGACGGTGCCAGCCCCATGCTGCAGCCCCGGGGCCAAGGCTCAAGGAGCCAGGCATTTCTGCGGGCGCTGCACCCTGCTGGGCCCCATCGCCAACTGCCAGCTGCCCTGTGCTTCCCCCCGTTGTCTCCAGCTCTGCTTCTTGCCAGTGCTGGGGGCACCGCAGAATGTCTTGCCCATTCCCCACGGCCATCCTGACCCACATCTACAGCTCATACATGGTGTCCACACTGCTTATTTAGCAGTGGCAGGTCTCTGTTGCGGCACCCTGGGAACAGGGGCAAAGCAAACCCAATCCTTCCCTTTGAATCTTTGTCCCCAGGAAGACCCAGTGCAGACGTACCATGCACTGGAGAGTGTCCTGCAGGGAAGTGACAGCCGATTGCAGAGTGGCGCTGAGACCCGCCTGACCGCAAAGGCGCCTGGTGGCCGCAGAGCAGCCCTGGTGAGCTGGTTCTCTTGGAGGCCACCATAGCAGCCTTCCTCTGCCCCTGGTTTTGGTGAGATATGGAGCAGCGCAGAGATGTTTCTCAGGCATCCAGGCCTGAGGAGGGTTTCCTAGTATGCCCATGAGAGATCCGGCTCCCAGGAAGCGCCTCCCCACAGAGGAAAGGCCGTATCCAGCCGCTCAGCTCTGGGTACAGCTGCCCCGAGGGGTCTTGCAGGGAGGACGGGGTCGTCTTCCTGGTGGCTCTGACACAGAAATGACGAGCTGAATCCCTGTGGCCATGGCTGGCCAGTTCAAAGTCTCCAAGTACCTCAGCCTTTCTCCCCAGGAGTGTTTAACCTGGGCACTTTTTCAGGGCGTGAGGGATGATGTGAAGATGGATGCTGATGATGTCCTGGTGGCTCTGTCCCACTCCCACTTCCAAGTTGTGATGTCCGAGATCCGGGGCAACCTGGTTTGTGTGTGAGGTGTCTTCTTGTTGTTTTTTTCCTCTTCTGGTGATTTGTGTTGCATTTTCTGTCTTGTAACCATCATTTCTGGTCAAATATGCCTGTTTGGGTTGGCCAGTGTCACTTCTGCTGCAGTCCAACTCATTTCCAGTGAATGTCAGACAATTTTAGAGAGGTGTGGATTATTTGTAGTCTATGGAGAATGACTGCCAAATGACTAACGGGCAATTCTGGGCTGTGGGAGGACTTCTGGCCCATAGGTAATGACTGTCGGAGGACTGAGTCTGGTTCTCAATTTGTGTAGACTTCCAAATTCATGGTCATTTCTCCTGCCTTGAGGAAGCACCACGGGAAGGCACCAGCCACACAGAAAGACAAGCGTTTCCCCAAGGGTACGTGGCTTTTTAGTTTTTGCCTTTGAGTAAGAAACCTGCAAAGAGGCTGCTGTTATTAAGTTGAGTGGCATTTTGTGAAGTCCTGGGTTGAGTATTGTGTCACTTGAAAGATCACTGAAAAAATGGTAGAGGTTTGTCTGTGTGTTCTGGATGCTTTGGCTTTGAATGTCTTCTCATGGTGGTGACTTCATACTGTCCTTAGCTCCTGTCTCAAGGCACAACATGTGCTCAGGGTGAGGTTCATCATGCACGACAGTGGATGTGAATCCGTATTTCAAATAGACTTCTTGATCATTTTGAATTTTGGGGGGCCAACTTCTTCTCAGATGTCTTCAGTCATCCTTGGTTTTGCCTCTTCACGTAACTGGTGATGAGCTCGTAGGAGGGGCAGGAGAAGGGTCAGCACTGTCGTTTCCACATTGGTCAGTTGTGCTGGGCTTATCAGGGTTATCTACCATCTGCGGTTTCTTTGCAGGAATCTCTTTAAGACACTCGTCTGTTTTGTGAAGGGCAGTGGACTTAGCGGGAGACCTCTTGTTCCTCAGTAGTGCCCCAGAAGTTTACCTGTTGTTTTTTGTTTACTTGCTTTTTATTTGCTGTGCTTAATTTAAAAATCTTGTAGCTCTTTGGATTTCTGTCCTTAAAGGAAGCCTCTAGGATTTCTACCCAGGTGTGTCCGGAAGGGACTGTGCTTGTACACGGCTGTCAGCCTTCAGTCTAGAGAAATGTCTGGTAGTGGTGAATGTTTAACAGTAACGTAACTCAAATACATCTTAAATATACAAGCTTTGCCCTTGTTCCTGATATGCCTGGGGGATGATTCTCAGCAGGTCATAAGGAGTATGTTCTGCTGTGCTTTACCCATTTAAAATAGTGTATCACCAGAAATGTATTCCTTAGTGCCTACACAGAGCAAGAACCTTCAGCAGTAAGAGCACGCTGACCCTCGGGCAGCTTCAAAGCGACGGATAAATGTAAACAGGTTAAAACACCAGTCCTGTGGTAGCAGTGTGTGTGTCAAAGTCCACCTGACCCTCCACACTTGCTCAGCATGTCACAACATTTTGTGGGTAAGGCTGGATGGAGTCAGTATAAGCAGGTGTTGTAACGGGCCAAGCAGTTGACCTAAAGAAATGAAAAATTACCTTTGAATGCAGTGGCATGCCTTTACATGTTGGGGTGTATTGCCTTTTCCTTCCTTGGTCTGAGCACAGAGTACTGAGAGGTGCTTCCATCTGGGGGAGGTAAACTCATCCAACAGTCATCATCGGCCTCAGGACTTGTAATCCTTGATGGAGGCCTAAGTGCGTGGGACAGTTTTACTTGTGTGGTGATTCTCTTTCTGCTCCCAGGTTTTCCCATTAATGCTTGCTCTTTGCTTTATTTGCCTTTGCAGTGTTTTGTAAATGTTCTCCATCCATAGCTCTGAGCACTGAACTACGTGTTCCTTTCTCTGAAAACCCATCAATAGCTTTGGGGGTTTCCTTGGGAGTGGAGAAAATGGGGACCCTTTAGAGTTGAGGAGAAAATTTAATATAAGAAACCGTTCAATGATATGCCTCTAGTGAGGATGAAAGTACTTGCTTTAAATTTTTTTGGTTCTTTTTGCAATCTTTAGCAATATCTACTTAGAAGTCTACTTCAGCAAAAGAAGAAGAAATCACTTCCCATTTTGGTGTCTGACTAAAGAACTAACCTGAACAGACAGCAAACTGATGGGAAGAGCTTTTTTTTGTCGTTATTGGGTACCACATCTGACTTGTTGTGCTTTCCCTGTGCATAGGGTCGTGGTTTGTACATGGCGTTGTCCAATCTTCTTTCTGAACTGAACAAGTTACTCTTTCACAACTTATTTTAGTCATGTTTTGCTTGTCATGGAACTTCTTGCTCTCCACAGGTCAGCTAACGGCTTCCAAAAAGACAGGAGGTGACTCGGCAAGGAGGTGGGATGTTCCTGCATTCATTTCTGGCATCTGGTCTGTGCTGCTGGGTCCACCTCCCTGTCAATTGCCAGATGCAAGGCAAAGGGCTTCTCCTCACTCGAAATTACTTGTCGAATTTCAGAAACCGTCTACATACGCTTGAAAAATGAAACTCTTCCTAATCTCTTTGTGCACTAGTAGAGAAGCAGCATGGGGTTTTTTTCAGGGCTGTGCCTGGGAAAGAGCCTTTAGGAGATCCTGTCCCTTGACTCTCAGATGGGGCAATGAAGATTTGGAGAAAGTCATGGATGTTTCTGGTGTTCACCAAAGCAGTTTGGTCTTATGTAGCTTCTAGCCAGAAGGTGAATATTTGCTAAAAGGAGTCTTTGCTGAGAGTCATAAGCTGTGTACTGCTGGAAAAGAGGCTGGTTGTGTCTCACCGGTGCCCTGGGGTTGTGTCCCAGGCTTGGCTTACCTGCTGCTTAGCACCAACGTAGTTTTGGACAGCATGTGAATTCTTGGGGGAGGACGAGTATTTATGTCGTCCTGTGTGTTTTAGAGAGACTGGGTAATGTCTGGGGTGGGAATGTAGAAAGACTTGTAGGAAGATGTAGATGTCAGCTTTAATGTATTTTGTTCACTTAGGCCAGGGTTTAAAAGCCTTTTTGACTACAGGAAATTATCCAAGATAAATATGAGGACTTAACTTTGACAGAAATGTGTTTCATTTGAACAAGAACATTTCTGACCAATTTGGCTGCTGGTTTTCCTGCATCTCAAGGTAGATCCCTTTGCTCGTACTTCTCCAGGAGCAGCTGACTCTGGTTTCATGAAGGCCTTTCCCTGGCTGCTGTTCAGTGAATGCTGCTGCTTCACAGAGCTTCTCTGTGTGCCGTTGGCTTGCTCCAGCGCGTGCTGCACTGCTGGATGGGCCTGGGGAGCTGGAACTTTTAACTGGGGTTAAAACTCACCTGGCCCAAGCAGCGGTGTAGTTTTGGTAGCTGGCTAGCGTTACCCCTAACCTGTGTGTCACCTCTTGCAGCTCACAGCACCACTGCAGAAACGTGTGCAGCAGCAGGCTGGGAGGAGAGGCAGGAGCAGGCAGACAGGCTTGTCTCTTCCATTGAAATGGTCATCTCTCTAGGTAGATGCTGCACGTGTCTGTACAGATGCTGGAGAGACTAGCAGCTGTAATGCCAATGTAGAAGGGCAGCTTGGCACTAGGATCATGCTGTAGCTCTCACAACCAAGGAGATTTGTGCTTGTTTGTTATTGTCATGCTAGAGGAATTTCCCAAGTTTGGTGTCTTGTCTGAAACTACAGGGACCCTCCAGCTTTTCAGGTGAAATGATTGTACGTATCCACGTGGCTGCCTGAGTCTGGGAGTTTCAGTCCACACTCACTAAATTGCTTGCAGGCAATTAGCACCCTGGGGGGGGAAATGATGCAGTTCAGGCTGTGTTGGATCTGTGCAAGGGTGTACAGCTGCTGCAGAACCTGGATGTTCAAGCTTTGGGTGTAAACCCTGAGTAAGAACAGTGGAGGGCAAAAAGGGTCTTCAGAGGCTGTAGTCACGAGCAGTTTTCTTCCCAGGGGCTCAAGTGCTTTGCGGGTGCAAAACTGTCCCTGGAATTCTTCCTCCTGAAAGGTCTCTTATGCACTGTCCCTCCTGCTTCATTTTGGATCTTTCTTACCAAAACAATTGATTTTGGTTTTGGGTGTTTTTTTTCTCTTCTCTGGGATGTGATATGCCTCTGTTTTGGAGAAAAGTAGGCAGTTCCCTCTGGATGGCATCCCTTCCCTCAAGGATGTCGACTGCACCACTCAGCTTGGTGTCACCTGCAACCTGGCTGAGGGTGCACTCAATCCCACTATCCATGCCATCGATGAAGATACTAAACCATATCGGTCCCAGCGGAGACCCTTGAGAGGAACCCATCCTTGCTGGCTTCCAGTTGGGCATTGGGCCACCGACTGTTCCTCTTTTGTTAACCCTTTCCCTCCCCATGAGGAGCTGGGGAGGCTCTTGGGGGTGGGGCAGAACACAGGGAGCCCCCACATTCCCTCCTGGGAGACCCCCAAACAGAAGGCCAGAGCCAGCAACCCCAGAGAGTCCTTAGCATCCAACGGACAGAATGGACTATGCAGCTGCCAGCCCTGTGGCTCCCACCATGCCTCCCCAGCACCCCGGCTGCTTCAGCCTTTCGCCCTGCCCAAAACCTTCTACCCCAGAGGCAGGGACCGACACCAACCCCTGCAGCACAGGGATGCTCTTTGGGGAAGGAGCAGAGGTTACGACTGGTGATCGCTCCTGGCTCTCTTTCAGGCTCAGCCAAGGTGTGCCAGCTGCCTGGGCAGGAGCAGCCCTGCCCCACAGCCTGGACACCTGCGGTGGCAGTGGCACCACTGGCACCCCGGGCACCTCCAGCAGGTATGGCACCCCTGACCGACCTGGTAAGCCATCACCCCTGTTCCCCCAGCACCCTCTGCTCCCCCGGTGCACCCAGTGCCCAGGCACCTTCAGCACCCAGGCACCTTCAGCACCCTCAGTACCCCCAAGCCCCCTGGTACCCCAGTCCTCCCATCAGTTTTTGCTGACGCGGAAGTCACGGACACAGCACACGATCAATATGATCAAGCAAAATGTCGGTTTATTACATACACAGCTTAGTTAATATAGTTTCTTGCCTTCCTAATCATGCATAAACTTATCGCTAATTGGTTAACTATGTTTGGCAATATGCTGTTCATGCGCTACTAGCAGTATTCTGATTCGTTCATAACAATAGTTCACACGCACCGACTGCTTCTCCCATATCTTGTTTTCAACATTGCAAGCCAATAGTTTCTTCCTCTTAATCTGCTTGTTTCATGTCTTCCAAACCGCAGTCGACCTTCGCAGCATCCTTGAATTCCTCTTGCGTTAAATGCAGATTAAGTCCACATAGTCTGAGTCTGGGTTGCTCACTACATGTCCTTGGCTTTTCAGATATCCCACAGCGCCTCTACTTTTGCCCTGCCCCGGTGCCTCCGCTTGCCTCCCTTGCCTCCTCTTGCCTCCTCCTCCCTTGCCTCTTGCCTCCCTTTGCCTCCTGCTACCTCTGCCTCCTAACACCCCTCTGCCTTTCTCTTCCCTCCTCTTGACACGCTCTTCTTCTCCACCTCACACGCCTCCTCTCCTCAACTCTTGACGCCTCTTGCCTCGTCTTGCCCCCACTTCCTCAGCCTCCTCTTCTTTCCTCTGCCTTCCTCTTCCTCCTCCTGCTCCTCCTTTGCCTGCTTTCTCCTCACTCTTCTTCTCCTCACCCTCCCCCTCTTCCTCTTGCCTCCTCTTACTCCCTCTTTTAGACTCTTGCCTCCTTCTCCTCCTCTTCCCTTCTCCTCCAGGAGGAAAGCGGAGGGAAGAGGAGAAGGAGGCAAGAGCAGGCAAGGAAAAGCAAGCGAAGGCAAGAGGAGGAGGAAAGAGAAGGCAAGAGAAGGAGGAGGCAAGATGAGGCAAGAGGAGTGAGAGGCATGAGGAGTGAGAAGGAAGAAGAGGCAAGAGGCAAGAGAAGCAAGAGGCAGAAGGAGGAGGAGGAGGAGCAGGAGGCGTGAGGAGGAGGAGGAGGCAAGTGGTGGGAAGAGGAGGAGGAGAAGGAGGCCAAAAGGAGGCACGTGGAGGAGGAGAGAAAAGGAGGCAAGGGAAAGCAAGAGGAGGAGGAAGAGGAGAAGGAGAAGGCAAGAGGAGGCAGCAGGAGGCAAGAGCAGAAGAGGGGAGCAGGAGGCAAGCAAAGGCAAGAGGAGGCGCGAGGAGGAAGACGCCATTGCCTTTGGCCTCCTGTTTCCTGCTGCTGCCTGCACTCGCCTCCTCCCTCCTCAGCTTCTTTCCTGTTGCTCCCGTTGACTCCGCCGCCTCCTCCCTCCTTCTCCTACCATTTCTCTTCCTCTGACATCTTCTTGCCTCCTCTTGCGCCTTACGGCGTCCTGTAGCCTCCTTCTCTTCTTCTGCCTTTTGAAGGTGTCAGAGCTGAGAAAGCCCCTGGGAGAGGCGGGGGAGAAGCTCTTCTCCCGAGATTTGCCAGCGACTCTCCAGAGCATCCCTGTTCCAGCCCAGGAGATGCTCTGTGTGACAAGGGAAGGTGCCCGTTGGCCCCATGTATTAGGCCCTGTAGGGCTCCCACGAGGGTCCATCCCATGCCTCCTCCTCCTCCTGCCCGCAGGTGGGCCGCAGGCAGCCACAGGCAGCGCCGCAGGGCAGCCAGAGCCAGGCCTCGTCCCTCCGTGGGGACAGGCTGCCACAGCTCCCCTGCCCAGGGAGCTCGCAGGCCGCTGGGAGCCTCCACGCACAGGTAGGGAGCCCCAGGGAGACGGGGTTGAAGGTCTTCCCGCTGCCCTGGGGGCTGGCAGGGGAGCCTGGCCGCAAGAACTCTTCCAGCAGGGGCGTGGGGGCAAGGGTCACGCTGACGCGGCCTGTCTTCTCGCCTTCTCTTGCAGACGGACAGCCTGGCGTGCAGGGTGGCACTGCCCTGCAACAGGGAGATGCAGGAGGAGACAGGCCGTCTGCCAGCCTTGCCGCCTCTCCCCAGGCAGGCATCGGCACCCGGGCACGCACCCGCAGCTTGGCCACCAGCAGCTGCCAGCACCCGCCACAAGCTCCCTCCTCTGCCAGCAGCACCCTCTGCATCTTCTGCCATGGGCAGGGAAACGGCCGTCAGCACCGCAGCCAGTGCCCACAGACAGCTTGTCCCATCTGCTTCGGGCATCTGCAGTGACTGGGACAGAGCCGTGGGGCTGGCAAGGCGGGACCGGGCACAGAGCATGGCTGTGGCCAGGACAGCAAGAAGAGACGAGGGCTGGGTGGCTGATGGTGGCAAGGCCCCCCCAGCTCAGCCTGTGCCTCGTCCCCATGCATTTGGGGCCATCGGTGCTGCTGGCAGGGCCCCTGCGCCAGCTTCCCCGCGCTGGGACGTGGGGCCAAGGCACTGGGGACGAGCAGCAGAGTACGACCCAGCAATGGCGGCGGCACACAGCCAGCACTGCCTCCATGGCAGGTGCTTGCGGGTGCACCAGGAGGCTGTTGCGGAGCATCTGGCCGCCCTGTCTATCCAGATGGAGCTCCAGGAGCTGGAGAGGAGCTTCCTGGCCCACACCGGGCACAACCTGGCCCAGCTGAGGAAAGCCAGTCCTGCAGCAGCAGCAGGGCGGCCTGGAGGAGAGCGAGCTCCAGCAGCAAGAGGACGAGGAGCAGCCTTTCTCCCTGATGTGATTGGGGCAGCTCAATGTCAGACCCAGGCAGGTGAGCACCAAGGACGGCATGGGACGGGACAGGGGGATGAGTCTCCCTCTGCCTGGGGCCAGACGCTGCGCCGCACAGACGCAGCCCCATTGTCTCCCACATCCCCATCCCAGCAGCTGCTGCTGGCAGGTCCCCAGCAGGCATTTGCTGGTGGAAGCCAGGCTACCTTTACAAATCCCCCTCTCTCCTTTCTCATCTGCAAGGTGAACTCATTTTACAACCTGTGGCAGCCAGAGCTGACATGCACGCAGCTCCCAAAGGACGCCACAAGCAAGCAGGACGTGCTGGAGTGGCTGGAAGCCCATGCCCCCAGCACGCAGTGGGTGGGGGCAGCATGGGGGGCAGTGCTGCAAGGGCCAGAGGACAAGGCAGGGGCCTTGGCTGAGGAGGACGAGTGGGAAGACGACAGCGACATAGAGCTGTCCCAAGGGGAAGACATCACCACCTACAACCCCTGGGCCAACCTCTTGCTCCCAGAGCTCTTCCAGGAACGAAGACAAGACACCATCACCCACAACATCTGAGTCAACCCCTTGGTCCCGGAGCTCTTCCAGGACCCCCACGCTGGTCCCCAGGAGAGGCCTGGCTGGCGCAGCAGCATGGGCACAGAGGCGGCAGGAGAGGCAGCCGGCAACTGGCAGAGCATGTCTCCTGCCCCAGCGGCTGCCACGGACGCCGAGCCAGCAGCTTCTGCCCTGGCTGGAGCTCCTGAGGAAGAGGGGCACCGCGCACCTCTCCCTCCCATGGCACAAGAGGAGGCAAAGGCACCAAGCTCCTCCTGTCTTCGGCGAGCAAGCCACTGCAGCACAGGCAGAGCGCCAGGCCCCTGCCCCGCGCGCAGCCCCGCAGCCTACGTCACCACACTGCAGGACACAGCCCAATGCATCGGGAGCCATGTCCCAGGCGAGGTTGCGGCTGCGATCCAGGGACCCAGCCAGCAGCCAGCAGAACAGCAGGACCTGGCACAAAGCATGCATGCGGCAACGGCAGCAACAACACCCGCCGCATCTCAGGACACCGAGTCTGCCTTGGCTGGAGAGCCTCAGGGAGAGGCCAGCACAGCCCCTCTCATGCCAGTGGCACATGAGGATGGAGAAAAGATGGCATCTCCCATGTCTGGAGACCATCAAGGAGAGGCCAGCACAGCCATCGTCTCCCCGGCAGCGCACGAGGCTGAAGTGGCGTCTTCACTGCCTCAAAACCTTCCGGCCGACGCTGGCACACCCCACCTTGCCCCAGCAGCAGACGACAAAGGAGAAGCAGCGGCTTTTCCCTTGGCCTGGGACCCTTGGCACCAGGTGAGCCAGGACTGCCGATAAAGGCTTGAAAGTGGCTTGCTGAGCACTTCTGCCAGCTCCCTCAGTGCCCTTGGGCGGCTCCCATCCGGCCCCATAGACTTGTGGGTGTGTAAGCGGTGTAGCAGGTTGCTGACCATTTCCCCTTGGATTATGGGGGCTTCATTCTGCTCCCCGTCCCTGTCTTGCAGCTCAGGGCACTGGGTACCCCGAGAACAACTGCTCTGATGATTAAAGACTGAGGCAAAGAAGGCAGGGAGTACCTCAGCCTTCTCCTCATCCTTTGTCACTATGTTTCCCCTGCGTCCAATAAAGGATGGAGCCTCTCCTTAGCTCTCCTTTGGTTGTTAATGTATTTCTAGGAGGAGCCAGGAGCCTTGGCCGAGGAGGAGGAGTGGGAAGACGATAGCGACGCAGAGCTGTCGCAAGTGGAAGACATCACCACCCACAACATCTGGACCAACCTCTTGCTCCCAGAGCACTTCCAGGACCCCCACGCTGGTCCCCAGGAGGGGCCCGGCTGGCGCAGCAGCATGGGCACAGAGGCGGCAGGAGAGGCAGCCAGTGACCAGCAGAGCATGTCTCCTGCCCCAGCGGGTGCCACGGACACCCAGCCAGCAGCTTCTGCCCTGGACGGAGCTCCTGAGGAAGAGGAGCACCGTGCACCTCTCGCTCCCATGGCACAAGGAGAGGCAAAGGCACCACCAGCTTCTCCTGTCTTCAGCAAGCAGGTCTGCGCTCCTGCTCTCCCCGTGCAGATGGCCTCGGAGCACAGAGGCGACGCACAGCCCTCCTCCGGCTGCAGGGATGTGCCCGAGGATGACCCAGGTATGTTCCCAAGCCGATTGCCGCCACGGCGAGGGCAGGCCTGGCCCGGCCATCCCAGCGAGCGGCACCCAGGCCAGGCTGGCAGCACTGTGCGCATGGGGGCTGGCCGTACCCCAGCCACCCCTCCCTGAGGAGAGCCCTTGGTGGCGGGGGGCAGGCAGCAGCCCACCCAGCCCCTCGCCTACAGCTCTCCTTCTCTCACAGGCACCACCGCCCTCCCGCACAGCCCGGCTCAACGGCAACGGCCCTCCCTCTTCAGGAGGGCCCTCAGGGCTCTGCGCAGGGCTTTCCGTTGTCCCTGCCTCACAGGACAGCAAGAGCAGGAGAACCCCGCTGCCAGCACCAGGCGGGTCCCCAGAGATGGCAGCTGGCCCTGAGCCTGCACAGCGCCCAGAGGGAGTGGCACAGGGAGGCACGCAAGGGATGGGTGCATGGATGGCGCCCCAGGCATTCAGCTGCCCTGAGGCCATCGTGCTGCCAGCCTCCACTCGGCCATGGACGCTGCCTGAGACCAATAAATGACAACAATTTTCCCCCAGTGCTCGTCTGTGCCTGGTCCATCTCAAGAGAAAGATGGGTGCAGGCAAGGCCCATGCCGGCAGGCAGAGCTGGAGAGCCCCGGTGCTCCCCCTTCTCCAGGCTGAGGAGAGCCTGCGCCCTCGGCCTCTGCCTGTGCCTGCAGCGCTCCAGCTCCCAACCAGCTGGGGCCTCCGCCGGCCTCGCTCCATGGTGCCCGTATCTGCCTGGACCAGGGCAGCCCCAGCCCGCACCCGATGCCCAGGCGCGGCCTCCCCTGGGCCCAGCGGCACAGAGGAACCCCTTCCCCATGGTGCTGCCCGCACCCTTTCTAGCACAGCCCGGGCTGCGAGACTGCCCTTGCTGCCTGGGCACACTGCCCACCCCTGCCCACCTTGGCCTCCAGGGCGTTTCCCGCAGCCACTGCTGCTCTCCAGCCACCTGGCCCGGGTCCCATCTCCTGCAGGGCCTCAGCCAATCCCTGGGCCGGTGCTTGGCTTTTGCTAGACTTCTGGGGTCCCTGGCCCCCCGTTCCTCTGCCCCAGATAAGTCCCTCCCAAGAGCTGCCCAGCCTCCAGCACCGCCACTGCCACCCCCAGTGTGGGGCCCTCCTTGTCCTGGCTGTCAGCATGATCCTCGCACGCTCCACCTCCAGAGGAAAGGCACTGAAGAAGAGCACCCCGTGAGGGCCCTCCCCAGTAAGCAGCCACCAGCCACACTCGGGACACCGAGCGCCACCACCCCCGAGCGCCACCAGCCCCGGAGCCCAACCAACCGGGCAATGCACCACCCACCCCTGCCGCTGGTCACAGAGCCTCCCCTCTCTGATTGGTCCCACGGCCGGGGGCAATCCCAGAGGGCCTCAAGCCTGTCTGGCACCATTGGTCTGGGGAGAGCCCAGCTGGCTCTTCCCCGTCCCCTGCTCCTTCAGCGGGTCCCAGGCAACGACGTCCAGGAGCGCTTGTGCCAACACCTTCCCGGGGATGGAGCAGCCTGGAGGTTCTCCCACCGCTCCTCCGTGCCTTTCTGCAAGATGGCTCTGGCAGTTGCTCAGGTTGCCAGGAGTCTCCCCAGATCAGCAGGCCCTTCAGGAGAGGAGCAGAGCGTGGCTTGGTGCTGGCACGGCACAGCTCCCCCCAGCCCTGGGATGCTCCCTAGCCAGTCACACAGACATTTGGGAAATGGTTTAATTAATATACTGAAAGGATCGCTGCCGGCCCGAGCTGGGGTTCACCTGCTGCTCTGCTTGGCCGCCAGCCTCTTGTCTCTCTCTTCAGCAATGGTCAGGCGGATGCCCTTTCCACGGGGCAGGGAGATCCACGGCTTGTTGCTCTGCACGAAAGGAGAAGCAGTCACCTCACATCATGAAACCCAGACAGGGGCAGAGCTCTCCCTCTCAGGGGGAAAAAGCAGCGGAAGTCAGCCCCTGCCCATGCTGGGCCACGTACACATGGCCATGGCAGAGATCTAAAAGTAACCGATTGAACAAAGAAGTCCTTAATTTTTTCATTCTTTTTCTCCCTTCCTTTCTGTCTTTCCTGTGTGCCACTGAACTATTTTCTCCTCTGTTCATTTCAAACCTCAGTCTCATCAAATACTTCCCAGCCGTCAAGTCCTGAGCCAGTAAAGCCCTGTGGGAAGTCGGCACTCTTCCAGTTGGCAGAGGTAAAGTTAGACCCATTAGCGTCACGATGGGAAGATGTGTGTATCTTTTCCTCTGTAACTCTATGAGTCTATAAACTGTCACTGAACCAGTGCCTGAACCTGATGTGGCAGGTGTGCTGTGAGGTCGCCACTTTCCATCTGGCTGTGCAGCTGAGGGAAGGAGTGAAAAGCCAGGTCCCTGGCTCACATTTACTCCGGGATGCTTCATTGCACAGGACTGTCCAACCTTGGGCTGCTGCAGGCACAGCTATGGTTTAGGCGCCTTTGCAACTAGGTATCCTGGTGCTTCCAAAGCCTATGGAGCAGAGAATGTCCATTTTATTTCTAGGTAATAGCTCACTGAGGTGCCAACATACCTACCTGCCTCATCTCTTGAACGACAGTCAGTGTTCCGGGTTCTTCAGCATCTTCACCTGCAGTGTCAAATGCTGGCTCTGCCGAATTGCAAAATTCCCTTGGTTTTAACTGGGCTGAGAATTTACCTGCGAAGCAGAAAGAATGAGGAATAATGAGTGAGAAAGAATGACCATCAATCTGAGGAACAAGAAGAAGAGCAGCAGTGAAGACAGACTAGGCCATTCCTTTTCTTCTTTCAGATCAGCTAAATGATGAAGTTGATCTCTCTAAGTTAGCTCTACGTAGAGCTCCATGGGCTTCATCATTTCTGCTTAAGCCATGCCAAGTATTCTGCTGAGTTCTAGTCCCGTTGTCAAAATCCAAACAAGAAGAGCAAATCAAATAGTCAAATTAAAACAATCTTGAGAAATGCAGCAAACTTGGTCAAGACACTTAATGACTGAAGGAGTAGAATGAGAGGGAGAGAAGCAGTAGGTCAGGATGCTTCACACCATACAGCAAACGTCAGAAGAAAGGCTGAACAAAGGCCTACTGTATCAGAAAGGACAGCATACAGGATATGGAAAGGATACAGATATTTCCCCTCCCCTAAAATAAAACATGATGGTTTAAAACTGGCAAGCCAAATACACGCACAGACACACGCACACGCACACACAGAGTTGTTCTGTGGAACTCTTTGCCAAATGCTCGGGCACTTACACAACTGATTTAAAAACCAGAGAAGAAAACAAAACATTTCTGTGATAAGAACAATGAAGAGATGCACAAGTTGCATTAAAGGAGATCAAAGGAACAAGCAAACCACCAGCTCCTTTGCATGGGGGACGTACAGTCACGCACAAACAGTCACGCATGCCCACAGAGTCACTGCCTGCCTGAAGGCCCCCGCTGGGGAGGTTACCGATCCCTGTGCGCTACAGAGACTCCTTGGAGGCCTCCGGTGCCAGGCAGTGCCAGGGACAGGCTGTTGGACCAGACGGACCCCGTGTTTGATGTGTTCTGGCAGCTCCTGCGTACTTGGAGCTAAGCACTGACACGGATATGAAAGGCCCATGGGGACTGTAGGTGGCTGTTTTGACAGCAGTACCAGCTTTTCCACATGTCAGAGCGGGCACCTGAGACCTGGACAAACAACGGTTGACCTCCTTGAGGGCTCAGTCAAAGGGCTCCGTACTTTTTGCGTTAAGCTGCTTCTGTTTTCCACAGACAATGCAGCTTCAAATGCTTGACTGAGAAATATCAATCCAAGCAGAGCAAATATGTGCTCTCTCATTGCTTGGCAGCGATTTGGGGATCCAGGCCAATCATTACCAGTCCGAAAAAAACAGTTTAACATCTCTAGTGCTGCTTTTCTTCCAGTGCACAGGCAAACTTCTTAAAGATCGTGTTCCAGATTTGCTTGGGTATAGGATACTAGAAAAAAGAAATCGATTACCACAAGGTGACTGAACCCCTAGGTGAATAAGGTCAATGTAAAGGATGTAAAATGTCCAGTAATGATTGCCAGAGTGAAATTTCTGGGTCAGCATCTACAAAATTAATTACGAGCAATGTTCATGTTCCTACATTGTTTTTTTTCAATGGGCAGGGCACTTCTCACTGATGGAGGCTTTCTTTAAGGAACATTTTAATTTTTCTTCCATTTTTAAATACTATGACTCCAAGCACTCCAACTGTGACGTGCCCAAGAGGAGAAACTGTCCAACCAAGATGGAATGAAACATTTCAACATTTTAAAATTGTTTCCTCAGAAATTTTCATTTTAGGAAAACAGAAGGCTGTTTTGACTCCTCACGCTGATTTGGGATGAAAAGAAGATTTTAAGTGGAATTTTCCTGGTGATGTAAATTGGAAGTTTGGATAGCTCCCTGCAACATTAACATAGGGATCAGATGGGATTTTAAACTTCTTGCTGCCCTCCTGCGGATGAAATGAATCATTACTTCAGTAACAACGTCCAACCGTTAACCCAGCACTGCCAAGTCCACCACTAAACCATGTCCCTAAGCACCACATCTACACGTCTTTGAAATACCTCCAGGGATGGGGACTCAGCCACTGCCCTGGGCAGCCTGGTCCAATGCTTGACAACCCTTTCAGTGAAGACATTTTTCCTAAGATCCAATCTAAACCTCCCCTGGTGCGACTTGAGGCCATTTCGTCTTGTCCTATCACTTGTTACTTGGCAGAAGAGACCGACCCCCACCTGGCTACAGCCTCCTTTCAGGTAGCTGTGGAGAGGGAGAAGGTCTCTCCCCAGCCTCCTTTTCTCCAGGCTAAGCCACCCCAGTTCCCTCAGCTGTTCCTCAGAAGACCCTTCTTTGGACACCCTCCAGCACCTCAATATCTTTCTTGCAGTCCAAGGCAACTAGTTAAAATCAACTTCTCTTAGTCCTGAAAGAGCATTCAACAGTGGAAAGCTGTTTGCATTCCTGTAATGGGTTTTACATTTTTGTCCTAATGATCCTTACACGCTTGCAGCTAACCCTTTAGGTCATGACAGCATCACGGAGCAGGGCTGCACCCAAGGGGTGCGCACATGGGGCAGAGAGTGAGAAGACACAGCCAGATGGTTAAGGAAAGGTTTCATCAGAAGATGGGAGCAGAGAGGACAGGCTGCGGTGATCCAGTGCAGGGCTCAGCCAGACAAGCGCGGGGCTCGGCCCCACTGGACTCGCCACCAGCCCCTTCGCTACGCTTTTCTGCCCACCCCTCTCCGCTCCCCTTGCCGCACAGAGCTCGGACCATTCCCGCACCCACCCAGCCCTGGGGTCTGCCCCCCACCCTCACCCCTGCTTCCCAACCCTTGCTTTGCCAGGCCTGCCTCTGGGTTTCTCCTTTTTTACATTCAAGAATGGACTTTCCTCCTGGAAACACAGGGCTATCTCCGTTATCAGCTCAGGATCTCTTTCAGCTCTCCCCTGACCAAGCAAGGCACTATGCTGCATTTCCAGAGCTGCCAGAACTACTCATAAAGCCCAGAGGCAGAAGCTCAAAGGTGCAACCATTTACTAGCTGCTCCTCAAAACACTCTCAACAGAGAGAAGACTTCTCAGCAATGACCATGCCGGATCCAAGCAGGCAACTCACTCAAATTCACTCCGGCTGACTCTAGCAGCGGGAGTAAAACTCGCCGTCATGTAGAACAGATTAATTGCATTGAAATGACAGAGGGCAGCGTCATTAAGTTAATTTGGCATGTAAGCTCTTTGGCAGCCTTCTTTTTTTTTAATTATTCTTTTGGACTATGCTGTCCTCTTGCTACACAAGTGGATGAACGCACTGTACTGTCTGCATACCGGTTAGCTCCCATACTTACCAGTTACTTCCATGCATCTCCCCACAGTTTTCTCAGATCTGCTGCTGCAGTCAAGTCACCCCTTCTAATGTTGGTTTCGGTTCCAGGCTGTAGCACAGTGAGCGCCTGTGATGGATCCCTCTCCTTCTGAGCCCGCTTCCTCAAGGTTATTCCCACCTTGAAAACAACAACAGAGAGAAGTTCACTCTGTGTTGTGCTGGTAAAATTACGAACATTTCCGATTGGAGAGCTCTGGCTAAGAAGTTCACCCTAACTACAAGAACATTCCTTTCGCCTAAAAGCTAGCAGTCTGGCATGGTTTCCAGCTGCCCACCTCTGAGCTAAGGTAACACCGCCTGTGCCGGTGTTAAGATTCCTTCTTAGAGTTGTGGCAGGTAGCAAGCTGCTTCAGGAGTCCATCCCTCCCAGGGGTGGATACCTGCCTTTGTTAACACTGAAGCCATGGCTTTTCCTCACCTCATTCCTGTTTGCTGAACTGGTACGTAGGTCTGGTCATTTGGGAAACCAAGCTGCAGCTGGATGGCCATTCACAGACAGGCTCCAATCCAGAGGGTGAAGGATCTGAATGTCCGGATGCCACAAACCCGTCTCCAGAGAGCTCCTTAAAACAAAAGAGGGAAAAAGCCCCACCATGGTGGGGAATGTCAGAAGAAGTCAAGTTGTATGTTACATTTTAGTACTCAACCATCTTAAAATCTCACGTGTCACCTCTCCTTAGGCATAAACGGCTTCCTGAGCAGAATGGGACCTTGTTTTCCTGCTCACGTCTTTGCCCTTAAGAAAATGGCTTAGTGTTTTAAGACCACATGTTTGACTGTCACCAGCCATGATTTCTAAACAAGCAGAGGGATAACTTAGAGGCTATTAACATTATCAATTAGCTGAGGCATTACTTAGTAAAACGCACTTTTCCTGGACAGGTACAAATACTTACAGCCATTTGCAGTCCTCAGAGCATCTAACCTCGCAGAAAGTCTTGTCTCTCATGTTAGCTCAGGTATGTTTTCAATCCGTTCAGGTTTTTGCCAGGGAGGTGGGGGGGACGGGTTATAAACCCCCCCAAATACCTTAAAAGCACTAAACTTTTCCTCATTTCCAAATGGGGGAGGGGACAGGCGGTGGAAGGGGGGGGGAAGGGAGCAACCAACTTGCAGTCTTAGTTTGTGAAATTCACACCATTTAAATCATAGAATCATAGAATGTCCTGAGTTGGAAGGGACCCACAAGGATCATCGAGTCCAGCTGGTGCCCCTGCACAGGACAACCCCCAAATTCACACCATATATCTGAGGGCATTGTCCAAATGCTTCTTGAATATTGTCAGGCAGAAAGAAGACTTAGCAGAAGAGACATGAGGAATCTGTGAAGGTATACTGTTTGAATACAGCCTACTGTCAAAGGTGCGGCACCATCCACTTTTCACAGGTCAGTGGAGGCTTCTCCCTCAGTAGCATACGGATGTCATGGCCGATGGAAACGGAAAACTTCATCTCCTCCTCTAGATACAGCCAAGAAAGACAGAAGCAGCATCTACCAGCCACCAGCGGCTTCTAAAACAGTACTTAACACAAAGACAAACTCAATATATTCTCAGCCTAGCAGAGGTGCAAGTTAGATAGCATTTTTTTCTTTTTTAACACTTTTGTGGACATCCATTCTTCTAATACGAAGACCATGTTTCACCACATAGCTCACTTGGAAAGAGCTGTTCATGCCAAATCAAATAGCTTAAAAAGAGTGGGAGCAGAACGTCTATGACATTTCACTTTTACACCCACAAAATTAGCCAAGAGACAAGGAAAAATTAAAACCCTGCAGCTGCGAGTACGGTTTTAGGCAGGGTCTCTGTGACAATTACGCCTTTACGCCAGGCAAAGAGTGCGCTGGGACTTGTAAGCTACATCAGTCGCACGTTGCAGCAAGCAACTCTCCTGTTAATCGCATGCTGAATTCAACAAAAAAAATCAGGGGAAACCCCACCAAACCCACAGAAACCAAACACAGTTGGTTCTCTCCTCTGGTGGGAGCCAACACAAGTCTGTCACCACAGCCCTGGCCGAGAGACCGTCCATAACAGAGCTTGGTTCTGCCCAAGGCATTTTCAACGCTCTCTACCCTCACCAGAAGAACCAGAAGCAGTTCCCCAACCACCACAATGTCTCCAAAATGAAAACCGTCGGGGGAACGTACCATCGGGAAATGCCTGCAGCTCACAGGCTTCATCCTTCTGCTGCAAGAGCCGAGGACAGCCTGGGGAAAACGCCGGTGTCGGAGGGTGCAGCCTGCAGCCCTCCAGCTACCCCCATCCCCACAGCCCAGGCCGCGCTGCTCCAGAGAGCGCAGGCTCAGAAACCTCCTCCAGGGCCGGAGGCAGCGGCCACGTTCCTGAGCCCAAGGCCCAGGGGCTACCACCAGATCAAATCTGTCACTGTCTCGAACCCCTTGGGCCTCACGTTGGGTCCCACGTTGGTCCGGGGCTGATGCAGGCTGTTGGCGCCTGGTGACCGAGGCCGGGAGACAACCGTCCTGCCAAGCCTCTTCCAGGCCCAGACCCCCCAGCACTGGCCCCGTACTGGCCCAGTCAGGCACTGCCCCAGTGGCAAGACACCCCCCACATGGGCAAATCACGCCCAGGGGCAGATACCCTGGCCATGGGCAAATCTTCCCCCGAGGGCAAATGCCCCCACCCCAGGTGCAGCTCCCCCACCCAGGCACAGATACTCCCCAGGGACAGATACCCCTGGGGGCAGAGATCCCCACCCCATGTCTAGCACCTATTTACCTGTTTACCGCCTTTCTCTCAAACCACGAGTTTTCTCACTTTAACCTGTATCTTTAACCTGTTTCCCAGGGTGCTGGGTGTGGAGCAGGGCTCTGCCACCTGCAGCCGAGAGCCCCGCTTAGGGCAGAGCCCCGCACCAGGCAGGCTGGCAGCAGGGAGGGGACCCCCAGCCCAGCCCTGGAGAGCGGAGAGGTTCCCAGGGGTGCACGGGGACGGCCTGGGCTTGGCCCCAGAGAGGGGAGCTGCTGGCCAGGGGTGGTGAGGAGCTCTCTCCTGCTGGGCATTTGATGTCCTCCCTCCTCCCAGCCCTTGGGGAGGTGGCTGTGGGGAGCCTGGCTGATGGCACCGGGCACGGCCTGGCCCTGTCCTGTGGACGCCATGCTCTGCTCAGCCCTGGCAGCTGCTGGGATAACGGCGGGATTTGGGGTCTGGCCAATGCTGTCGCACTGGCGAGAGGGACGTGTCAGGGGCAGAGGCCAAAGGGCTGGGAGCCCGGTCTCAGCAGCCCAGAGGAGGTGGTGCAGGGTGCCCCTGGGGGCACAGCTCTTCCCTCTCCACATGGAAACTTCTCCCCCGGCTCCCGGACAAGGATGTGCAAGCCCAGGGCATGCCAGAGGTGGCCGCGTCTGAACACCACGATGAAACCTCCAGGTGTGGCAGTCCAGCAGGGCAGCTGGGGCTTTGTGGCAAGGACACCCTGCCTCAGTGTGTGCTGTGCTGCCGCGGGCTGCTGGAAAGCCTGGGCGTCAGGCAGCTCTCAGGGCAATCCTGGGTCCTTTGAGCTCCGCCTTTTCCCTTTTGCCTGCTGAGGGCAAGCGACTTCCACAGGAGGTGAACAAACGTGAGTTCTTTTGGAGGAAAGCCCAAGAGAGGGGTGAAATTCTAAAACCATGATGGGGCCAGGGTGTGCTGAGGGGTGAGCTGTCCTGCACACAGTGGCAGAGCCCCGGAACAACGCTGTTTGCTCAGCACGCTCAGGGTGCTTCCCGTGTGAAGGACACCATGGCCTTGGGCTTGTGCTTCCAGCTTTAATCCAACAGAGCCATTTTCTTGGAGAGCGCTTCACTTCTGCCCGGCTTTGCAGGGCCAGCAGCAGAGCGCCCACAGGGCCCATCCCCGTTTTGGCTGCTTCCTGGGCGTTCTCAGGATCAGCACGGTCTGAATTGCCAGGGACGAGACCGAGAGGTCGTCATCTTTCTCCAAAAGCTGGAGGGCTGCAAGAGGAGGAAAGAGAACAGAGCTGAAACCCACCGATCTGCAGAGACCCCCACGCATCCCCTCCGGACCATGCCAGCCCCACCCATCCCTTTCCCTGGCCAGGAGGAGCAGGTGGGACAAAGGCATCAGCTGGAAGCTGCTGCTCAGGAGCGCCCCAAATGCCCCTGAGATGTTCCTCTGCCCTTGAAGCATTTCCCTGCAGCAGGGCAAGGCATGGCAGCACCCTGCCCAGGCTGGAGCCCCTGTCCCACCAGCCCCGCCACACACAGCACTGCCCCTGCTCACTGTTGCAGATCTCAGCCAGCTTCTCCTCGCTTTGGTCCCTCCGGTGCCGCGCGGCGAGCCCTAGGCACAGAGCTGCGTCAGACCTCCTGTTCCCCAGCGTGCTCCCAGCAGCACAGCTCCCGGTTCTGCCGGTTTGGCTGCACACCCTCCTCCCCCTCAGCAGGGTGACCCCAGGAAGGACAGTACCCGAGGCGGGGTGGGACTGAGCAAGGAGGCCACCAAGCCCACCTGCGTGGGCAGGGCTGGGAGAGGGAGGCCCAGAGCCCCTGGATGCCCAGGCCCTGCACGGGGCAGCCAGGGCTCTGGCAGCCACAGGGCTGCCCCTTGCTGCCAGTGCAGCGGCTGGGACTGGGGCCAGGCTGCCAAAAGAGGGACCCCAGGGGCTGTGGCTCACCAATGAACCTCACGGCCGCCTCTCGCAAGGGGACCTGAGCATCCTTCAAGTATGGCAGGCTCTGACTCAGATTGTCTTCAACTCTGCTCCCGTCCTGCACCAGCTGGAGAGAGCACAAGGGCATGGGGCTGGCACAGGCCCTCCCCAGTTACCCGGACCAGTCCCTCCTCCCAGCACCCCTGGTCCCCCTCCCACCTCAGGCCATTCCCATGTCCCAGCCAGGAGCCCTGTGCGGCTGAGGTTCAGAGAGAGCCGCAGGCAGAGGCAGGTCTGGAGGTCCTGAGACCCCTCTGTCCCACTGCCAGGGCCCAGGTGCGCTAGGGTCTCGTTCGACATCTTGAGGGTGCCCTCCCCACCCTGGGGGGCCTGGAGAAGAGCCCTTGGGGGGCTCTGTGCCTGGGGGCAGGGAAGGTGGGTGCAGCTCCAGGCTGCGGGCTCTGGGCTGGAGCAGGGCAGGCCAGGCACAGCTGCACAGGGGCACCCCTTGTCCAGCCCGGGCCCTGGGCCTGGGGGTTGTCCTCACCAAGCACTCCCCAATTCTCCAGGTCTGCTCTGTCTGCGTCAGGTGCTTGAGCTGCCTCCACTTCAGCAGCTTTGCAGCGACAAGGAGGGCTTCCTGAGAGGCCTGCAGAGGGGGACAGGGATTGGGGGGATTGTGGACAGGGACTGGGGCTCAAAGCCCTGGCCTCCAACACCTGCAGGGACAGGACTGCGGGGAGCAGGGATGGGAGGGGACCCCACATCTCCATCCTCTGCAGCAGTGCTGGGACCAGGGCAGGGATGGAGGGCAGCTCTGCCCTGTCCTCTGACTTGGGCAGTTGGAGCCTGGGGTGCGACAGATGCCAAGAGGCCAACTGCTAGCAGCCCTTGCCCTCCCTGATGTCCAGCCCACCCCTGGGCTGGCAGCACGCCCTTCTCCGCATCACTGGTCACGTTTGAAATCTGTACCTTGGCCACGCTCTCGCTCTCGTCACTCATGCGGAAGAAGAGTGGGAGCAGGCTTCTGCGCACATTTTCCTTCACCTGCCGCTTGTGGCTCCCCACCACCATCTGCAGCACCTCTTTGAAGAGGCAGATGGAGAGCTCTCGCAGCTGGCTGGACTCCTGGGAGGGAGGAGGACAGGAGGACTTCAGCAACAGCCGCTCCCTGAGCAAGGGCGTCAGCGTGGCTGATGTGAGGGGAGATGCTTTGCAGTCAGGTTCTGCACACAGGAGCCGTGGGCCAGATCTGCAGCCGTGGCTGAATGGGCCCAGGCCCACAAAAGGCCACGCATGAGGTTTCCATCAGGCGGTGCCTGTGCCAGCCCCCAGCATTCACCACCAGCCACACCAGCCGCACCAGCGCAGAGCTCCCCAGGGACCGGGCTGGCCCTCGGCAATGCCTCCGCGGCACATATCACCACCTCAGCCTTAGCCCCTTGCCGTGGCGCCTGGGGAGAACGTCTGGTCCTGCCTGGCAGCGCAGCTGGGGGAGGCCTCGCGGAGCTGAGAGCAGCTCTTGGCCTGCAGGTGCTTTGCCCAGGGGCTGGGCTGGGCACCAGCACAGGGGGCTCAGGTCGCCCGGAGGCATCAGCCTGTCAGGGAGAAGCCGTGCTGGGCTGCAGAGCCCAGAAGCCATCCCCACGAGAGCCCAGGGGCGTGAGGAGGGGAACAGCCCTGCCCAAGTGCTGCCACAGGGCTGGGCTGATGGGCAGTTGCCCTTGCAGAGGGCCCAGCAGTGGGGCTCAGGCTCCCACAGCAGCCTTACATCATCAAAGAGCGGCAGGAGCTTCTCCACCAGCTGCAGAGCGGTCAGGCTGGCCTCCCCCCTCGTCATATGACCCAGCACATTTCTGAAGACCAGCAGGGCCTTCATCTTGTTGTCCGTGTTGGCATTCTCCTGGGTCTCCATGATGTCCGGCAGCAGGACCAGCATTTTTCTTGCCTGTAGGAAGCACAGAATTTCCTTCTTGTGAAGCGGCGAAAGATCACCCTGGCAAAAATGCTCCGGCCACTAAGCACCAGCCTCCTGTCCGCCTTCCTGGCAGGTGGCACAGGACTCCCAAACCAAAGGCGCAGAAGGCTTGGTAACCCTCCGGGCCTGGAAAGCTCCCCAGGCGGCCACCAGCAGGCCCCTCCATGGCAGCGCTCTGCGGACCCCCACGGCTCGTGCACCGCAGGGTGCGGGCAAGGGCAGCCATCTCCAAGCTGGCAATGAGCAGGCTGTGACCCCTTCATGACAGAGGCCCACTGCCCCAGCCCCAGAGTCAGCCCCTAGCATCAGCTGTACCCTGGGCTCCGGCTCATCCCCTCTCTCAGCAGAACGCTTCTTCTGGGGACAGTGCTCCCTCGACTGAGGCAGCTTGGCACTGGCTGCCTCGGTGTGGAGCAGAAATTCCTGCCTGGCACCACAGGGATGTGCCAGGAGCAAGAGCTCCTGCAGGTGGGTGAGGGAGCCTTTCTCCTTGCACTGCAGCGGCAAGCTCCGAGCCTGAAGGAGCCTGGGGCCTGTGAAGGGGACAGCGAGGGCATTTGGAGCCGTCACCCCACCTCCTGACTCCCAGCCCAGGCCAAGCCACCGCGTTACCCACTGCCCCAGCCCCAGGCTGCCAACATGGCTTCACTTGACCAGGCCCCGCTCACCATCTCAGGTCTCTGCGACAGCGTGATGAGGCCTCTGAGCACCAGAGAGAGCAGCACCTGGCTTGGCCGCCTCAGGTACCTCTGGACTTTGTAGAGGCCAGCAAACTCCTCTGATTCAATGTCGCTGGAGGCCAGCAGCTGAAACAAAGGCGGCAGTGAGAGACTGGCAGAGCCCACAGGGCTCCCTGCTCCGTGTGGCTCCTGCTTCCCACTGGCAGCTCAGGGCAAGGGCACCGGGGCCAGACAGCCCGTCCCGGGGGCAGCTCTGCCCGTGGAGGGCCGCTTGGTGCCCCCGTGCCCTGCGCCTCGCCGCACAGCACACGGTCCTCTGTGCCGGCTCCTCCTGTCCTCTGAGCATCGGCAGCCTCTTGCTCTCACGCCTCTGAGGAGCGATCCAACAGCAAGAGCGGGCACAAGGGAGGCACGACAGGCGAGTGGTGACGAGTGTCTCCTGCCCCCAACCTTGCAGCCCGCTCAGCCTGTGCAGAGGCCACGTCTCTGCCCCTGACCCAGCCCTTGCCCTGCCCCAGGCTTCCAGTCTGCAGGGCAGGGCAGGGGGGTGCAGGCAGGGGGGAAGCAGAGCACTGTCTGGGCAGGCAGGGGCTGCTTGGGCTGCGTGTTTGTGCACCAGGGCCCAAGCCGCGTGCGGTGGCCCTGCATGGCTGGCATAGGGGCACCTGGTGCTGGGCAGGTCGCTGCTGGCCCTAAGGGGCTGTGTCCCTATGTCCTGGAGAAGGCGACTGTTTGGGGCAGATGGGAGGGGACAGAGCCATGCCTGTTTTCCTGGAGAGGCAGGCACAGCCCCGAGGGTGAGCAAGGACTGCTCTGGTCACTCACAGCCAAGTGATGGATGCAGGCGTCCTCTGTGCTGGAGCTGAACACCCTGTGCAGCCGCTGGTCCTGGAGCTGGCTGAGCAGCTCCCTCAAGACCTTCTTCAGGGTGTGGGGCTGGGAAAGCATCACGTCCCACATGGCCAGAGCAGCACTGCAGGCCCAGAGCGCTCTGTCAGCAGGGCTGCCTCGGCCACCACACTGTGCCCAGGCCAGCCCCGCAGGACCCAGGCTGTCCTGCAGCCCTGGCCCTTCCCGAGCCCTCGCCTGGAGTGCCCGGGTCCCTGCCTGGGCAAGGAGGAGGGGGCTGAGGCAGTGTTCCCCATGGGGCAGGGAGGAACCTTGTGGTGGGGTTCTGGGCTGGCTTGGCCGGCTTTGGCTACTGTGCACCTGGCCGATCCACCAGCGCTAGAAAGCGTAGTGGGGTGGAGGGCCCTGCTCCTCGGGGGTGTCCCGCAGTTGCCCATGGGTCTGGCAGCCAGAAAGTCTCCAGGCCCTCTCCCCACATGGCACAAGCCCCCGGGGGCTGCTGGGCTCAGTACCTGTCACATGACGGAGAGAGCTTCAAGAGGCTCGTGACCACTTCCCCGGGGCACTGCTCCGTCATCAGGACAAGCAGCAAGTGCAGGCTCTGCCGGGCGGACGCCGTGCTGATGCACGCCATGTTTTCATAGATGCACCTCATGATTCTTGGTACCTGGAAGGCACACAGGTGAGGATGGTGCTGCCACTGGAATGCAGCCATTTCCTCAGCTGCCTCTCAACCTGCTGCCCTTCCCATCCTGCTCTGCTGGCTTCAAATGGCTTCAAGGTGCCTGAGGCACCTGGGTTAGGGAGGGACGGAAGGGGGGTGGAAGGGAGGGAGGAAGGAAGAACACCTGAAAGGGCTGAAGGGCAGGGCAGCCATAGGCCACTTACCTCTGTCAGCCAGGAGGCAGGTTCTCTCATGGCCACATCCAGGATGCTGCTCGCCTCCTCCTTGTCATAGACGCTGGAGTCTCTCATGGCCTCAATGACCACGAGGACAAGGTCTCTCTTCTCGGAAGGCTGCAGGTATTTTCCAAACGCCTGCAGAGGAAGGAAGGCAGGGAAGACACGTCACAGCGAGTGCCCTGATGGTGCTCCTTAGCTGAGCAGTGAGAGCAGCTCTGGAGAGACGTGGCCCGGCAGTGCTGGCAGCAGTGCCCGCAGGAAAGCTGGAAGCAGGGGCTGCAGTCACTGCGCGGTGGAGGATGAGAAAAGAGAGGAGGAGGGAGGAGGGTTGGGGTGGTGGGCACAGCGTGCCGGCCCTCCAGAGAACCTGGGCTTGCTGGTGGCCAGGAGGGCTGGAGCTGCTGCTGGGACACTGGAGTGCAGCCCCTTCTAGTCCCTGCTTGGGGACAGCAGCAACCCTCTCGCCAGGGACAGTGAGGCCATGCCAGCCCCGCTGACTCTGGATCCCTTTGCTCACACAAGTCTCCTGCTGATGCCACGGACAAGAGGCCCGGCAAGGGAGGAGCTCATTACCATTGTGATGGTGCTGGTGCTGGAAAACCAGGAGGTGTTCTCAGCTTCCCGTTCCCTTTGATGCTGTGGATGCTCTGGATTATCCTCTGGCAGCGTCGTGCCTAAACAGGAGGGGATCAGAGAGGAGTCGGTAGCACAAGGCATCTTTGCCAACAAGCTTAGCAAATGGTGAAAAGAGCTGTGAACTAGGAATGGCTGAGGAGGGAGGTTCCGACCCGCAGTCAGGGGAGGAGGTGGTGGACAGGGGAATAAAGCAAAGGGTGAGAGGCGAAGGGAACCAGAGGGACCTCAGGGATGATGGAGAAGGAGGAGGGGCACCTGCCTCAAGTGTACGTGTGCAAACGCTCACGGCCTGGGCAACTCAAAGGAACTAGAGCTCTGCATGCAGTCACACAAGTAAAGCATTGTTGGAAGAACGGAGATGCGGGGGACGGCTCGCAAGGCTGGAGTGCTGCGGTGCACGGCTGCAAGCTCTTGAGGAGAGATGGGGAAGAGGAGGAGGGGGGTGCATCCTATCTGAAGCAGCAGCTCAGATATAGGGGCCGATCAAGAGTCTGAGAGAGCGCATGTGGGTGAGAAGCAGAGGAGAGGCAGTGCTGGTGACATGGTGGTGGCAGCATGTTGCAGACCTCCCCCCTCGGGGAGAGGATGTGCATGAAGTCTTCCTGAAAGCACGTGGGCAAGTCTCCGTGCCTGTCACACGCCCTGATTCTCATGGGGAACTTGACCGTCGTCCCTGAAACCTGCTTGCAAGATGGCAGGACGCAAGCAGTCAGGGAGATTTATGGGGGGCGTCAGGGACAGCTGCTTGCTGCAGGCACTGGAGGGACCAGCTGACGTGACGCACAGCTGGATCTGCTCTTCTCCAATAGGGAAGAATTCTTTTCAGGATGTGGTAATCAATGGTAGCTTTGGCTGTGGGGACCATGAAACAGCTGGGTTCTGAGTGGGGAAGGAGAGCAGCAAAGAAGAGGGGCTGGACTTGTGGTGAGCATTCAGCTTCTGCAGCAAAACGCTGGCAGGGATGCTACGGGAAGCAGCTGTGAGGGGCAGAGGAGGTCGGGGAAGCTGGCAGAGTTTCATGGACAGCCTCCAGCAAGCACAAGACCAGTCCATTGCAATACTCGAGGAAACAAGCAGGCATACGAGGAGACGTCTGCGTGTGGAGGGACGCAGCCTGCCACAGCTTCTCTTACCTTTTTGCTGCAGGAGGAATCTGAAGAGGTGATGAAGGGCATCCAAAGCCCCCCAGCTGATCTCCGAGTTCTGGCAAGTGCGGCAGAGGATGAGACGCCCCAGCAGCTGTCCCAGGATGGGGATACGGATCTCTGTGTGGCAGGCAGGGCTGTCATCGTCTCCTAAATGGGTGCTGCAGACCTGGGCGAGGGAGGCAGGACAGGTAGAAAGGCTGAGGGGCAGTAGCTGCGACCAAAGCCCTGAAGGCCAGAGTCTGCCCGGGGAAGGATCCCCGGGGAGTCAGAGCTTTGCAGGGCCCTCCCAAAGCAGCCAGCTGGGCAGCAGGGCAGGGAGAGCTGCTGGGCCTGGGCTCCCGCCGTGCTCCTTGGGCAGTCCTGTCCTGCACAGGACTAGGGGCCGAGATGGCTCCTGGCAGAGAGGGAAATGGGGAGCAAAGAGCCTGGGAAAAAGCAAGCAAGCAAGACGCTGGCTCCAGGGCAGGGCCTTGCTGAATGCCTCAGTCAGTGCCCAGGCTTGCCTCGCAGGCAGCTCTGAGCTGCAGGCTGCGCTGGTGTGCAGGCAAGGGGAGACAGCCTGGCTGGAGGCTGCCTGGCTCCTTACCTCCACTGAGGAGCAGGTGGCCAGCAAATTGCTCAGCCTCCCAATCCTCCCCACAGCCCTCTCACACGCAGCTGCGCTCTGGCAGTTGACGAAGGTCAGCAGCATCTGGGAGGAGAGAAATTGCTCACGTGCCCTGGGAGCTGGTGCCCGCGCCAGCAGAAGCAGCACTGCTGAAGCCCTGGCTGGACTCGCGCAGTCCTTGTGGCCATGCAGGTGGGCAGATGGCACCCCCAGGGCAGCGTCTGCTCCTTTCTGTGCCCTCCCCCACAACACAGCCCTGTGTCCCCTCTCCCATGAAGGCAGGAGCCTGCCTGGGGGGTCTGCAATGGGGCAATGGGGATACGGCCCCCTGGGAAGCCAGGAGTACAGAGCTTCAGGGCTGGGCTCCCTGTGCAGGACAGGCAGGTCCCGTGGGTCCCTGCCCCAGTCAGATCTGGGGAGGAAAGCACGAGGGACCACGAGGCAGGGGAAGTGCAGCGCCAGCTGCCACCACTGTGGTGCCTAAGGAGAGGGGACAAATGTCTGCCACCGCTTTGGTGCAAGGAAAGCTCTGGGGATGGAGCTGGCCCAGAATTGCCATGGGCAAGGCTTTGCCGTGAGACAGGAGGCTGCTGCAGAGGGGAAGTCACATGGAGTGCAGGCAGGGGACGCTGGGCTCCCAGAAGAGCATGGTGGGCCACCCCTGGCTGCCCCCAGGGAGCTGGGCACCCTCCCTGCAGTGTGCTCTGTGCGTGGCACTGGCGTGGGGACTGTCCACTCAAGAGTGGACACTCCCTTCCCTCCAGCGTCAGGAACAGCCCCTGCCAACCCCACTCTTTGCCAATGCCACACCTCTAAGATTGTCTGCAGCTCCGTGAAGCCAGAGGCAGGAGAGCTGAGCACCAAGGTCTGCAGCATGGTGTCCATGGCATCCAGGGTCTGCAAGGAGGACAAAGGGTTGTGGCAGTCTTTCCGCAGTCCCTCTCAGCCCCGGAGATGGATCTGAACTCCCCAGGCCAAGGGAGGACACCCGCGCTGCCTCGCGGTGCCCAAGAGAGGCCTCGGGGCAGACGAGCTGCTGTGGGCAGAGCAGCCTGTGGCACTGGGCATGGCCAGGCTCACAGGAAGGGGAGGAAGGGATGAGGGCAGGAAAGCAAAGCCGAGACCCTGCCCTGCCTTGGATCTCCGTGTGGCCAGGGAGCAGCCCAGAGGGACTGGGAGCTGCTGTAGCTCAGCCAGCACTTACCTCAAGGTAGAGAGAAGTGTCCAGGCCCTGCATGTCCATTTTGGGAGGAAGCAAGAAGACGCTCATGAAGCAGGCCTCTAAGAGGCTTTCCTTTTTGCCCTCCAGCACCATCTTCACTTTGCTGCAAAGAGAGAGAGGGGCCTGTCGAACGCTGGTGCTGGGAGCAGTGCCTCGATGCCTTGCGCAGGTGGCCATGCACCTCTGGAGCAGGGGTCCCCGAGGGGGATGGAGGGTGTGTAGGGAGCCCTGCCAGGAGGCACCTCCTCCCTCCCCAACATGGCCTGGGCCAAAGGACAGTCCTGGCAGCAAGCCTCCTGCCTCCTGCTTTAGGGAAGAGCCCAGGCATGGCGGGGAGCTGCAGGATCCTTCTGGCCTCCCCTGTGCCCTCCCAGCAAGCCACGAGCAGCGCAGAGCAGAGGCCCTCCGATGGCACCGCTGGACTCTGCCGGCATGGGGGATGTCCTGGGCCACGGGCTGTGGAGAGGGGCCAGCCAAACCAGGGGCTGGGCAGCTACCTCAAGGCGGCGATGGCAAGCATGGCTTGCTGCCGCACCGCTGTGTGCAGGTGGTCCCTGGGCTCCTCTTCCAGCAGCACCTGCAGAGCACAACCGGCATGGCACCTGGCAGCCACCAGCAGCCAGCGCCAGCAGACCCAGCACCAGGTGGCAGGGCTGGTGGAGACCCTCTGCCCCCGCCCCAGCACTGGCCCCCAGAGTGCCCCCTGCCACCCCCGGTGCTGGGGTCTCTGCTGGCAGGGCTTCTCAGCAGCACCCGAGTCCCCTCGGGACACCTCAGTGTCCACGCATGCTTGTCCCTGCCCTCCCCCTGCCCATGTGCTGTCCGCACAGCATGCCGGTGCCCGGGCACCTTGCCCCCCTGCCCAGACCCTCACCTTGATATTCTCTGCCAGCTCAAATCTGTGGCAGAACGCATTCAGGCCCCGTGACAAACCCTTGCGCCTGGCAGCTTTGCACAGGGTGCTGATGGTCTCTAGGAACTGCATCTTCTGGGCCTCCTCCTGGCAGTGGGGGGACAGAGAGACAAACGGGGAGCGTGAGAAGGTAGACACATGGCCAGCAGCACTGGAGCCCTGGGGCTGCAGTGCTGCGCAGGAGACCTGGGGGGAGCAGCTCTGCCCAGCCACCAGCCCCCCAGCAGCCCCAGCAGCAGAGCCGGTGGCCCCGTCAGGAGACGCAGGCACAGCTACCATGGAAATGGCCGCGCTTACCTTTTGTGAGCTCTTCAGAAAAGCCTGGATGAGCTCTACGGCTTCTGTTTCCTCTCGGTACAGAGACCACCAGCTGGACACACCAGCCCGGGCACCTGGTAAAGGAGGAGAGCAGGGAGGGCTGTAGAGAGGGGCTAAAGGCAAATGCGAGGAGACGAAGGAGCTCTGCCCTCCGTCCGGCCCCGTGCCCACTCCCCTGGCGCAGTCTCCCTGGGGGTGTCTGGCCTGGAGGGTTCCCGGCAGATGGGCTGCGATGTTGGAGCGCAGCGCGGCGCAGAAAGCCACGAGCGCGCCAGGCTTAGAAACTCGCTTGCAGACAGGCTGGAAAGGTCCCCGTCCCCCACCACCGCTGCCTCCTGCCAGGCCAGCTGCCTCTTGCTGCCCATAGCCCAGAGCAGGAGCCCAGTCCCCTCTGCTCTCTGCCGCCCTGGGGGAGGCTGTGCTGGGGCCAGCTCCCAGCCCCGAGCAGCGTTCCACCAGTGCCGTGCTCCCTGCCCATGGGACCCCCACTGCCGCTGTGCCTGGGAAACAGGACCCTGGCGTTGATCGGGGTGCAGTCGCTGGCCCCAGCCCTGCCCAGCCCGGCAGGGCCCCTCACTTACTTCTCTGCAGCATCCCGGGCACGCGCACCTGCTGGGGCCTTGGTGGAGAGCTGCTCTCCTGGGGAGCCCGGTTCTCCTCCCAGGCCACCCTGGGGCGGCTGGGGGGTCTCTCCGCCATCCTGTGGGATGGAGGAAAGGGGTAGGAGTGGGGAAGGGGGAAGCTTCGGCGAAATGCCTGGGCACCCCGGGGCTGCCGGGGGTGGCGGGGAAAGACGTGGGCTGTGCTCAGGGGCTCCTCGCCAGCTCCACGCTCCCGCCCTGTCCCGTCGCCGTCCTGCCGGACGCTGTGGGGTGGGGGCTGCAGCTGCATTGACCATATGCAGTGCCACAGGGTGTCACAGAGGCGGGTCACAAAGGGCACCGCTGTGACCCGCCACCCAGGCCGGGAGGGGCAGGGTGTCCTCTGGGGGCGTCACGAGGCCCACTCGCCCCTGGGCACTTGGGTCCTCCTGGGGTGCCCCAAGCCCCACAGTTGCCCTCCTGCTCCCTGCAGACCTCCCTCTTGCTCGCCAGCTCTCCCAGAGCCCCGTCTTCACATGTCCCCAGGACCTTCCCTTCCCTTCAGGGCACTCCAGAGCCCTGCCTCTCTCCCTTGGCAATGTTAGATGTCTGACATTTAGTCAAGCTTCACACAAGTCCGAGGTTTTGTCGCTTCAGCTCTTCTCTTCCTCCTACCAAACACAAGAGCTCATGCAGTGAAGAGGAAGAAGAAAAGGAAGCATCTTCCCCTGAGTTTGCCCTTTGAGGATGTGGGAACCTTTCAGAAATGGAGATTGCTGTCTTGCTGGTTTTTTCTTGGTCTGGTTTTGGACTGTGACCAAGAACCCCTCCTCATTGCGCTGGGGCTGGCTGAACACCATCTCCAGCCCTCCGTGGCCATCTTCTGGGCCACTCCTCCTGCGTGATGGCCTGCTTGGTTTTTTGCAATACGGAAGCTTCTCCCCTGCAGCACAGCAGGAAATAGCACTTTCTGCTTTCAGAACGGCGGGAAGCCCATTTCTGCGTGGGCTGCACAGAAGTTTTACAATTGGAGTGTTTTGGCCTGTGGGGAATGTTATCTCCAGGCAGGGGTGGCTTATGCTTGGTTTTTTGCAATACGGAAGCTTCTCCCCTGCAGCACAGCAGGAAATAGCACTTTCTGCTTTAAGCTCGGAGCAGGATAACAAAAGGGAAGGCTAGTATCCTGACCGAGTGTTTCTAGCCCAACTGACTTTTGACGTTGCTAATGACATTTACCAATTCTTTGGCAATCTCATGCTAATCTTTCATCACTCCTGTGAGGATGCTACACTGGCCACAGGGCGGAGTTCACCACAGATGGGACGAGATGCTCTCTTCACATTTCTGCAATTTCTGGCACCTTACAATTCACACCCTTCCCTCCGTTCTGAAAATCTCTTTCAGCAAAAAGATGTTTACACCTGCTCCTCTCCTCTGACCGTTGTCGGTGTTACAACTGTCGACGGAACATTAAGATAGAAGCATAGAATCATAGAATCACTGAGGTTGGTGTCCTGGTTTCAGCTGGGACAGAGTGAATTTTCTTCTCAGTAGCTGCTATAGTGCTGTTTTGGATTTAGGATGAGAATAATGTCGATAACACACTGATGTTTTGGTTGTTGCTGAGTAGAGTTTACCCTAGTCAAGGACTTTTTAGCTTCCCACGCTCTGCCAGGTGCACAAGAAGCTGGGAGGGGGCACAGCCAGGACAGCTGACCCAGACTGGCCAAAGGGCTATTCCATACCATATGGCGTCATGCCCAGTATATAAAGCTGAGGGAAGAAGAAGAGGGGGACCTTTGGTGTGATGGCATTTGTCTTCCCAAGTAACCGTTACGCGTGATGGAGCCCTGCTTTCCTGGGGATGGCTGAACACCTGCCTGCCCATGGGAAGTAGTGAATGAATCCCTTGCTTTGCTTTGCTTTGCTTTGCTTTGCTTGCGTGTGCGGCTTTTGCTTTACCTATTAAACTGTCTTTATCTCAACCCATGAGTTGAGTCTCACTTTGATTCTTCTGATTCTCTCCCCCCTCCCATTGTGGAGTGGCTGTGTGGGGCTTAGTTGCTGGCTGGGGTTAAACCACGACACAGATGCTATCGGAATAGGAAACCTGAGCAAAATATGCTCTCTTTTCTAAACTGTCTTGACATTTTGAATCCGTCCCCTCATCTACAGTCCAAGAGGCAGAGAGCTTGAAGGGTGGTTCAGAAATGCCTTCTTTAAACATACAGATCTCACTGGCATCCAAATAAAAGTTGGCTGATTTGAACAGCATCTAAGCGGCTCCTTATCTGTGCCCTGAGAGATTTCTAGAGGCTTCTAAGGTGGGCAGCAGAGAGCTATTTGATGATGTCTCCACTCACAGATCACCGAACCACAGAATGGTTGAGGTTGGAAGGGCTCAGTCACGCACACAGTCAAAAAAGTGTTTTCTGATGTTCAGAGGGAACCTCTTGTGTTTTGGTTTGTGCCCATTGCCTCTGGTCCTGCACTGGGGAGCACTGGAAAGAGCCTGTCTCCATCCGCTTTGCACCCCCCCCTTTGGGTGTTGAGACGCATTGAGGAGGTCCCCCTCTCCAAGAGCCTCCTCTTCTCCAGGCTGAGCAGTCCCAGCTCTCTCAGCCTGTCCTCGTCGGACAGATGCTCCAGTCCCTTCATCATCTTTGGGGCCCTTTGATGGACTCTCCCTACTAGGTAGGTGGAGCCCAGAACCAGACCCAGTGCTCAAGACTTCAGATCAGCCCAGTGCATGCAGCAGCGGACCCCCACCCTTCACCTCCTGGCTGAAGCCTGCCTGGCCAGCAAAGACTGAAGTGTCTCCTTCGGGGAGCATGATAACACCTCCCAGAACATCTTGCTACTCTGTCCTAGCTTTTGTGTTTGCTGGAAGTGTAAAGCAGTTTCTTTGGGGCAATTGCGTAGATCCTGCTTGCAAAGCCTCTGCCCGTGGCACAAGACACAACAAAGGCACCCAGCAAGGGCAAGTGACATCAGGCAGCTAAAGGGATTTTTTCAAGAAGGCGAAAATGCCAAACAGCTTTTTCATACTGAGCCAAATCTCCATGCTCTTGCACAGTTTTTGCTTGGATTCCCTTCAGCCCAAGCTCAGGGGGAGCTCACTCATTCAAGTCTCTCACCATTTCTTTGCTGGAAGTCTTACTAGGAATAGTACTAGACTGACTGCACTGTTTCTCCTCTGGATTCCCTCTATCAAATTGGACTTTTAGCTGACACTGTGCACGAACAAAGACTATAAAACCTCCAAACCCAGCAACAATCACAACAAAAATACATATCCATGCCGGTCCCTCTGAAAAGCCCCAATGCTCTCCATGGCACTAGAAAAAGGTGGAACCTCTTATTTCAGTTTACCCGCTAACAGCTTTCAGTATTCTTGCTAAAAAGTTTTTTAAAATGGTAAAAAATTGTAAAAAGAGATCTTCAAGCTACAGAGGAATGGTGAAAATGCTTTAAAATCCCTGCTCTCACTATAGAATTCATCAAAAGCCATCTTCTTAACAGACACTATAAAATTTCCTGAGAAGATTGTAGTTCATGAAGGGTCAACATTCGATATATTCCTTACCTGCTTAAATTCACCTAACACAATGCAAGCCATTCTTTTTCACCACTTGTCAACCTTACGCATGGTTGTTTTCAATCTTTACTTCCAGCAAACAGGATGTAAAATGTGGTGGCTCGTCTGTGCCAGAGGAAGCACAAAGAGAAGCTACCATCTTGGCAAAAGACAGAGAGAGAGTGGGACCACTTGAAAAACCAGTGCCCACAAAGTCTGAGAACACCACTTGAAGGAAAGACCAAGTTAACCATCAGGAGAGAGAGCATTTGGAGACCGAGCTTGGGGGAAAGCTTAGGCAGCACCAAAACCTGGCAGAAGTAGTGACCAAACAGCAGAAAAGGTGTGAGGCCCAGGACGCACAGGAGTTGGAGACCGACGGTGACCAGGCCTCCGCATGCTCCGCACATCTCCGCCACAGAGAGTGCTGGGACAAACACTGGTGCTCTGCACTTGCCTCGCCTCCTAAAGCTCCCAGCAACCTCTCTCACTCTTGCCAGACCCCAGCTCCAAAATTAGAAACGTCCAGTGACTTCTCACACACTGAAGGTGCCAGGACTGAAAGCTGGTGCTGGTGCTCGCCTTCCCTGGGCAGCCCTTCAACAGCCCATCAAACACTGCGGCTCTGCACTTGCCTGGCCTCCTCATGGTGCTAACACTCTCTCTCACTCTCGCCAGAGCTCAGCTCCCAAATTGGAAACGTCCAGCGATTTCTCCCACAACATAGGTGCCAGGCCTAATTGCAGAGAATTAATTCGAGCTCAATGAAAAGATGATTGAAAATGAAACACACGGAACAGCATCCACCATCAAAACACTTTCAGCGGGAGTTTTAACTGCTGCAGAGCTGCAGGCTGATGACCATCACTCTCACAGGACCCCAAAAGAAAGAAGAACTGGCAAACTGTAACTCTACCCATAGCCCATATCCATCTAGCCTTTAAAGGGAGAATAGCTCAGCCTACAGCTCTGAAGGTACCGACCAACCTATACTTCTATATGTGTCTACCTACTCGATGATCTCTCCAGAAAGTCAAATCATAATTACCTTTGAAAGAGGATGGAACTGGGGGTGGGGGGGTGGGGGTGGGGAGAAAAAAGGAATTGCTGGAAGAAGAGGGAAAGTGTAGGCACACAATTAAAAAGAAAGGAGCCCAGATATCCCAAAGGCCAGCTCAGCCCAACTCCCTCTCACTGATGAAAAGCTGTGCAGCTTGCAGGAGAAAACCTGGCTTTGGCACTGGGATGCACAGAGACGTCAGAGTTCAGATGTGAAAGAGCAGAAAAACCTTCACACGGCTCCTTTTCACTGTCCTCCTACCTGTGTGCGTGCTGTGACTTTCTTGTTTCCTTGAAGTCCTCCCAGACTAACAGGGAAGTGGCTTCTGCCCAGTCCATGTGCCATGAAGAGAACAGTTTTGGCCACTAAGCGGGTAGCAAACCACTGCATCTGCAGAAGGGGCGGCCACACCTCAGCTTCCGAGATGCCCAAAGCTGCCCTGAGCCCCAGGAGCCCCTGGCGCCCCACCATTTGCTTGGCCCCGAGGCCCCGCGGGGCCTGCCGGCACGGGGGAGCTGCAGGGACAGCAGGGAAGGACGGTGGTCAGCCCCTGTGGGCAGAGGGACGGGCTCTGTCCTTCCTTCTGGCCACAGGAGGACGCCCTGGGCCCCGCCAGCACAGAGCGTCTCTCCTCCGCAGCGCCCGGGGCACGGCGAGGCCTGAGGGAGGCCCTGGGTGCTGGGCTCAGCACGGGCACTGGGAGCGGGGGCAGAGCCCCGTCTCCTGCCAGCTGCCGGCCTGGCCCACGCCAGCGGCTCCCGCCACGCAGCTCCTCCTGCCCAGGGCTGGGGCTGGAGCACAGACAGAGCCGCAGTTTGGGAAAGCCTTGCCGGGGCCCAGCACACCCCGGGCAGCTCCCCTCCGGCCCCGCCCCCGCCCCGGCCCCTCGCCCTGCCCCTCCCCTCCCGCCCTGCGCAGGCCCGGCCCCCCCAGCTGCGCCATTGGCCACGGCTGAGCCAATCAGCGGAGCCGGAGGTGGGCTGTCAGTCACAGCCGGGTGGGGCGGGGCCGGAGGGGGCCGAGGCCCAGGGGCCTGAGGAGAAAGGGGCGAGAGCCGGGCCGGGGGCAGCCGGGGCCCGGGGGGAGCAGGGCCAGGGCCGGGGGAGCTGCAGGAGCAGGAGCAGGAGCAGGAGCAGGTATCTGCCAGTGCGGATGGGCCTGGGGGGAGGGACCTGGAGGCCTCACCGCCCACAGCCCCGCCACGGCCCAGTCCCCAGCCCTGGGCCCGAGGGCTCAGCCCAGGGCCAGCCCCAGCAGCAGGGTGGGGGCAGTCCCTGCTGCTGCCCCGAGGGTCGCCAGCCCCAGCCCTGACAGCTGGGGGTCGGTGTTTGATGTCCGCAGGCCAGGGGAAGGCAGAGCGGCCTCCTCTCCCCAGGCGGCTCCAGGCTTTGGAGCAGGCATGCTGTGGTGGGGACAGGCCGGGGGCCTTTGCTGTCCCCTCCTGTGGGTCTGGTGCTGATGGACAGCCCCGTCTCTGCCGACAGCCTTTGATAAATGGGGATTTCCAGACACGGAGCTGTTTCTGCCTCCTGATGGGAGCACGCAGCAGGGCGTTGTTGTCAGAGCAGCCGATGGGGAGTGCTCCTGGTTGGAGGCAGCTCCCGTGGCAGCTGCTTGTGCTACCGCCAGCTGGTCCCAAAACTTTCTAACGCCAATTTGGCATTTAGAAAGCAGGCATTCTTTATGGCAGCGCTGGATGCACGGGGGATATCTCCACCCAGCATGCATGCCTTAGGTCACACCAGCAAAGTATTTATCAAAATTAAAACATACATATTCCTTAATTTTCCAAGGAAAGTCATTAATATTACAGTTATTTCCCAGAAATCATTAACATATTTCCCCTCCCACTGGAGCGTGCCCTGTTTAATTCTGGGGATTCTTTCGGGGGTCCCTGGTGGTCGTTCTCCTCAAATTCCAGCTGTCTGCTTGTTGACCTCGTTGTTTTTTTCCACCTCATCATGCTGATTTGGCTGTTTCCTTTTGTTAAGAACACAGCTGACGCTCCCCAATGTTCAGGGAGTTTCTTGGTTTATGTTCAGACTGCCCATTATCTGTGTTCTGAGCTCACTCTTTCATTCAGAGATTCCTTCTTACCTTACAGGCCTCTCCTCTGTCCTTGGTTTCTGCGGGCATGCTGATTCACTTCCTTCCTAGCTCTACCCTGTCCTTGGTAGCTGTCAGTTGTTGGTGACCAACTTCTTCTAAGCAGGACTTGATAATGAATGTTTTGAAGCAGGCCTTGGTAATTAACTTCTTTTCTGAATCCCACATGTAACACTTGTGCCCCTCTCTCGGCCCCAAGGTCGGATACCTGCCTTTGCCCCCACCCAAGCTGTGCTGCGGGCTTTTGGGAAATGGGGGTACCGAGGGCGGATGATTTTACGACAGCCAGGAAGGTCCAGTAACCTGTCAGGGACTTTTTTCTTCCTGGTGCTTGCAGTAGCAGGTTATTTGGTTTTGTAAATGTATTTTTTGTGAGGAAACTTCACCAAGGAAAGCGCAGCGTTTAGCTCTGGTTGCTCTCTGTGTGGATTGTGTCTGTCCTCAGCCAGGCACATGGCAGCTTTCAGATGAGGAATGGGACTGTTCCAGGGTGAGGTGAGCAGTGGGGATCCCAGGCCTGTTGTGTTTAAGGCAATCAGGTGAAAATGCGCGGTTAGAGCTGCCTGTGTTGCTTACCCCTTTGACTGTAGTGCTCCCCTCTAGTTCTCTGTAATCCTCACTTCTATGAGTCGGCTGCATCGGGTTTAAATTTCTGTAAGTTGATGCTACACTTTGCAACTGTTTCGACTTGATTCTTCACAGGTTTGAAAATTCCCTGCTCAGGTCTCTCTGCTTTCTTCTCCCCTCTGTCCCACAGAACCGTATGTGCCTGCAGGGGCTGCAGAATCTGAGTCTGCTCCCCATGGTGAGGAAAATATGGACATGAAAAAGAAATAGATAGTGATTCTGAAAAGACCCCTTTCTTTGTGCTCATTTTCACATTCAGTTGCCTGTTGTGGGTTCTTAAATGATGCGAGTTACTCTGAGTCTTAGCAATCCCTTGTTTGCATGCCTGTGCTCAGGAGGTGCCTCAGAAACTCTGTTTGGGCATTGCTTCTGTCGGACAAGTAACCGTAGCCCTTTCTGGAAAACTAGCTCCTGGGTGAGTTAGTTCCTCAGCCATAACGGCAGGGTTTCTGTTTGCATCTGCAAGAGCTCAGGGGCAAACCCTGCTGACGGAAACCCTCAGGAGAAAAGGAAGGCTGGAGAGAGCAGAACAGATCCGTAGAGCTGCGCCGCTTTACCCCTGATGGCGTCACACGTCCTGGCACGGCGACTGGGTAAGGGTGCTCTCAGGGTGTTTTCCCAGCTTTTCCAGTGCTCACCACCAGAGAGCCGACGGCCCTGGGGGAAGGGCAGGACCCCCCTTCTTTGTGCACCCCAGGATCTTGTCACGCTGCATAAGCTCCTGCGCAAGCAGAAGTGGCCGATAGTGGACTTGTTGAGGGAGGCTGGGGTGGGCACGAGGAAGATGCCGGGAGCAGACTTCCTTCAAGTCATCAAGGGGGGATGTAGGGAGCAGAACGGGAGTGAACTGCTGCCACTGCCGTATGTCCTTGCGTGCAGAGCCAGGGTGGTTCCAGTGGAGGCAATGGTGGCGGTTCAGCAAGCGGCACTTTCTCTTGTCTTACCCTCAGAGGACGACTGTCACCGTCTGGAAAGGTGGAGGGGAAAGGGAGGGCAAGGATGCGAGAAGTGGGATGTCATCTAGAGCGAGTTGTGGGAATGCGGGTACCCGTTGCCTCATGGTCTCCAAAGAGAGTCACTGCTCAGCTCTGTGGCTGCCCGGATCCTGCTGCGGACGCTGAACTGGCATCACGCTTCCCAGTGTCGATACTCGACCTTTCCCCCACCAGTCTCGTATCTGTATTCCCATTGCGCTGCCTTCCAGCACATATCTGTGCAGCATGGCACACCCTGAGCCTCACTCCCCACAGGGCACAGCGGTATGGAGCTGTGAGGAGCACGCTCAGGTCTACGAGGGTTCAGCAGTGCAGATGTTAACTGGTACTCTAGTCCAAGCCAAAACAAGCCTTCTCAAAACGCAGGGGGCTGGGAAGTTTGGTGTGTTAACAGCCAAGAGGTCTGCAGAAGAAGAAGCTGGAGAAGCCAGGGGATGTGCAATACTGCCGTCAGCCCAATGGCAGGAGGGAGGTTATTCAGTCTTTGGGGTTGGGCTGGAAATCTGAAGCCTGCGGTGGAACGTCCTGTACTGGGATTTGGTAGTTAGCACTGATCATCCGGCTGATCAAAACCAGACCCTTTCTGCAGCTGTTGGTGGCAGCTGGAAAAGAGAGGTTGGGAAGACCTTGCTTTTCAAAACCTAAGCCAGAGCAGAAGCCTTGTCCTGGTACCTGTGTTGTCTTTCACTGCAGTTTTCACATCTGTGAAAGAAGAGGCATTTGGCTGACGGTTTGTAGGACTGCCTCTTTTGCAGATTAAACATACCTTGTAAGCATGGAAGAGCACTGGACATGGACAAGCAAACTCTTGGGGCAACTGCAGTGTAGAGCTGGGGGCAGTCTGTAATATTGCTGTCAGGCTCAAAAGCTAAAGGATGTTTCCATTGCAAGAGGCGAGTCTGTTGGGAGCTCCAGTGTCCCAAATTCCAAACCCCGTGTGTTAAAGAGTGCTCAGCCCTGTTGTTTCTTTCTGCTGCTCTCTAACAGAGTTTCTCTGGCTTTTTCTTTGGTTGGCTTTTAATCCCTGGTAGGTGTCCAAGCTCCGTTCCATCAAGCCACTTGCAAAGCTGCCACTTGCCCACCTTCTGCTGGGGGCCAAGCCAGAGGGATGAAGCCTCGTGCTCGTAGCAAGCCCAAAGCAAAGTTAAAGCGCTGAGAAGTTCCCCCAGTCAGCCCGGAGCCAGCGTGCAGCTGCGATGAGATGGAAGAGCCTGGGAAACCATTCGTCGGCAGGAGGCGATGGAAGAAGGTACAGTGCGTGTGGCACCTGGGATTAAGCGATATGCTGAGTTTCGTGTCTGGATCAGTACTGTACTTGCCCTTTGACTAAGCCCCAGTTCAGAGCAGAAATTCTTGTTACTCATCGTGGGTGCCAGAGCGCTGTTCCTGCTCTCTCCTCCCCGGTGCATTAATTTAATCTTTAGTGTCTAGGCAGGGCCTCAGTAATGCTCCTGTGTGGGCACTGTGTATGTGAATGGCAGGTTTTCTGCATAGTTGTGACTGATCTTTCTTGCTTCTTTTCATGAGGAAAATCTTGATGTGTGCTGCGCAGGAACTATAGAAATGCAAAGAAGTGATGAAGAAAGAGGTGCCAGTCAAGGAGGGGGTGCAGGTTAGTTCTGGTTTTCAATTTTCTTGACTGTGTTCTAGCCAAAAGCCTTGTCTTAAACAATTGAAATGAGCTGAACTACTGGGTATTTCAGTAGCTTTCAGATGACCACCTTCAGTCCTTGCCCCAGCAGGTGGAAACGCGGGATGGAGGTCAGCATGTGCGCCCTCGGGTTGTAGCGGGGCTTCCTCAACCCTGGGCTGGGGATGCTGTTCCTGGGGACGCTGGTTGCAGCCTGGGCCGGGGATGCTGTTCCTGGGGATGCTGGTTGCAGCCCGCAGTGGGGATGCCAGCGGTGGGGCTGTTAGCAGCAGGCCGGGGCAGAGCTGGCGGTAGCAGGGGTGTTGGTACCAGGCCGGGGTGGGGATGCTGGTTCGGGGGCGGCCGTTCCTTTCGGAACGGCGAGGTGGTGCCGCGGCTGCAGCCTCTGCCAGGCAGGGGCGCAGTGTCAAGGCAGCAGAAGTGGCGCTGGGTGGGCCCGGGACCGGCAGCGTGACGGCGGGCAGAGAGGGTTCCCACATACCAGAGCGGTGAGGGCGTCTGCCCTGCCTTGCCCCTGCCCCCACAACTCCGCAGCTTCCTCCCAGCCCAGGGGCTCCTGGGGGCTGCCCCAGGGTGCTGCAGCAGCGTGCGGCCCACTGCTGCCGGGAGCCGCGGGGCACAGGCTGGCCGTGACACCAGTGGCGCCGGCGGCTGGCAGCACTGTATCACCCGTTCCATTGAACGTGTCGCAGCCCCCGGGCAGCGGGGAGCCGTAGCTTAAAGCGCGTGGGGCCGGGGGACCGGGGCCGGCACGGGTCCCCGGGCCGGGGCAGGGCTCAGGGCCAGAGCCCCGGGCCAGAAGTTCAAGGCCTCCGTGCTGCGGGGTTTCAGTAGAGCGGCTGCGTGAAACCTGTCCCCTCTGGTGTGCAAAGGGCCTTTGCCCCCCGGCATCCCTCTGGCTTCTAGATGGCTTGGCAGGCACGTTGTTGCTGTTGGATGCTCTCCGCTTGCTGCGTCCTGCCTGCTGCCCGCTGCCGCCCACACCGTGCCATCCCTGCCCAGCTTCCCCTCCGACAGCGTTTTTGAGTTATTGGGCACCTGGCACAACCACCCTCTTCTTCTTTTTCTGTGGTGGGATGCTGTCGCGCAGGGAGGTCTCTTGCGTCCTGGGGGCGCTGGCTGGCGCGGGGCGCTTGGCCTTCTTGTCGCCCATCTCTCCTGGTCTGGGCACTATCTGGCAGGAGGCGGCACCCGGCGGCAGCGGCAAGTGGGTCAAAAGCACCCGGGGCTGCCTCCGCAGTGCCTCCTGCACCAGTAGGGCTGTGCGGGGCGGATGACGCCGGGGGGCAGACAGGGGGCTGGCCAGGGGACTCAGCAGTGGGATCCGCAGGGGGCTCAGCAGGGGAGTCTCCGCAAGAGCCTTCAGGGGATCCTTGCGGGGACTCTCCACAGGACTGTCCTCTGAAGTCTCCGGAGAGCTCTCCTCAGAAGTCTCCGAGGGGCTCAGTGGCAGCCAGGTGGGGAGGTCTGCCGCCACCGCGCCCTGCTTCCCCTCGGGGTCCTGCAGGGGGGAGGCCGGCCCCCCCCAGAAGGGGTCAGCGTCCCCCAGCATTGCTGCTGCCAGGCGGTCCTTGGGGCAGTCGCCCTCCAGCCCCTTGTCCCAGAAGTGGGGGACTTCGCTGAAGGAGGCGGTGCTGGCAAGGCTGTTGGGGACATCAGGGAAGGTGTTTTCGCCATCCCCCAGCATCACCACTACCACTTGCTCCTTGTTGCAGCCGCCCTCTGCCCTGTACTCCAAGAGGTGGGGGAGCTTGTTGAGGGAGGTGGTCAAGCTGGGGATGACGGGGACATTGGGGACAGTGTCCTCACCATCCCCCAGCCCTGCCGCCACCACTCGTTCATTGGGGCAGCCACCCTCCGCCACGTACTCGGAGAGGTCGGGGAGCTCATTGAGGATGTCGGCGGTCAAGTTGGGGACGTTGGCGGTCAAGATGGTGTCCTCGCCGTCCCTTAGCCGCGCCACCATGGCTTGGTACTGGGGGCAGTCGCTGTCCACCACGTACTCCGAGAAGTCGTGGAGCTCATTGAGGAAAGCAGTGCTGGCGAGGCTGTTGGGGAAATGAAGGCCATCAGGGACAGCGTCCTCGCTGTCCCCCAGCCCCGCCATCGCCACTCGTTCACTGGGGCAGCTGCCCTCTGCCACATACTCGGAGAAGTCAGGGAGGTGGCTGAGGAAGTTGGTAGAGTCGGGGACATTGTCGACAGTGACCTCGCCGTCCCCCAGCCCCGCCACTGCCGCTCTCTCTTTGGGGCTGCCGCCGTATGCCCTGTACTCCAAGAAATCAGGGAGCTTGTTGAGGTAGATGCTCAAGTCGGGGACATCGGGGACACTGGGGACGGTGTCCTCGCTGTCCCCCAGCCCCGCTGCCACTGCTTGCTCCTTGGGGTAGCCATCGTCCGCCACGTACTTGGGGAGGTTGGGGAGCTCATTGAGGAAGGCAGTAAAGTGGAGGACATCGGGGACGGTGCCCTCGCTGTCCCCCAGCCGCGCCGCCACCGCTCGCTCCCTGGGGCAGCCGCCCTCCGCCACATACTCGGAGAGGTCAGGGAGCTCGTGGAGGAAGGCGGTCAAGCTGGGGCTGTCGGGGACATCGGGGACACTGTCCTCGCTGTCCGTGGTGTAGAGCCAGGCGAGCACACGGCTGACGGTGGTGTCCTCAGCCTGCTCAGGAAAGGCCTCGGCGAAGGCGTCTGGCCCCTGCTCGGGCAGATCCGCGGGCTTCCCCGGGGCCCCCGGGGTGGTCGCTGCTGCTGAAAAAGGAAAGAAAACCAATCGAACCCCAGGGTGATGCCAGCTTTGCTAAGCTTGGCCACCCGACCATGGGCTCTGCCACCCCCCAAACCTCACCTCTGGGCTTCGTCGTGTTTCTGCCGGTCAGCAGAGCCAGGGTGGTCTGTCGGGGGCTGGCAGCAGGGACACTGTCCTCGATGGCCGCCCCGTCCTTGCTGGAGGCCTCCGATGGCTTCTGGGCGCTGCCGGGCAGGGTGAGGAGCACAGGGGGCCCTGTGGGGTCCAGGGTCTCCCCCTGGCCCCCGGCCCCCGGCCCCAGGCCCATCGGCTGGTGGGGCACCAGTGTCCCCATCGCCACCTGCTGTCCCCAGCCGTAGGCAGGGGGACAAGGAGCGGCCACGGTGGGGAGCTGCACCCCGCAGGGGAGCTGCACAACAGGGGCGAGCTGCACCATTGGGGGGAGCTGCACCATCGAGGGGAGCTGCACCCCGCTGTGAAGCTGCAGCATGGGGGGGAGCTGCACCCCAGGAGGGAGCTGCACCCTGCAAGGGAGCTGCATGACAGGGGGGAGCCGCGCCATCGGGGGGAGCAGCACCACGGGGGAAGCGGCACCACGCCGGGGAGCTGCACCACCTGGCCTGGGGCCCCCAGGGGCCCCGGCACCCCCTGCCAGACGGTGGCCTGGGCCAGCTGGGAGGTGACGGTGTGCACCTGAGCAGGCCTGCAGGACACCGGCAGCCCCAGGCCAGAGGAGCGCAGCACGCCAGCAGTGACCGGTGGCGGCATGGCCGGGGCGGTGACGCTCACGCTGGGCACCTCCGATGCCCTCGGCAGCCAGAGAGGGAACCTCTCTGTTGGGGGAAGCGCAGAGGAGCAATGGGGTGAGAGATTGGTGGGCAGAGCCGTCTGGGGGGCTACCTGGAGGGCAGGAGCACCGGGAGGAGCAGGAGCCTGCTGCTGTACCTGCCATGGCGCTTGGTCCGGGTGGGGTTTGTTGGGGGCAAGCAGCCCTCGTGCCCATAGCGATCATTCCGCCAGCACCTGCTGCAGCCAGCCTTGCGCTGGGTTGATTTTTCCTACCACAACAGCTTCCCATCTCAAGGATTTCCCATCCTCCTGAGGTTTCCTGTCCTGAATGATGGGTTCCCACCCGCACAATGGCTTTTAAACCGCATGATGGTTTTCCATGCCAATGAGGATTTCTCAGCCCCATCATGGTTTCCTAACCCAAGGGTCTCCCATCCCCACGATTTCCCATCCCAAGCATGATTTTGGGAGGGAGGTGAATTTCCTGTGCAAGGGGAAGGGATGGGGCTGGCACTGGTGTCCCTGCAATGCCGACACGTGTGTGCTGCCCCATCCCGCCCCGGTGGTGGGGATGGGGGGTTGGGGTGCTTTTAGGTTGTTTTTGTCCTCCCCTCTCTGCCCCGGCAGGGGGGGAACCGCTGCTCCCAACTGTGGTGGAAGCGGTGCCGGTGCCAGTTCCATGCGGCCGGGATGGGGAGCTGTCAGGAAAATCTGGCAACTGGCCTGTGCCGACCGAGGAGAGAGGCCGGGATGCAAAGTGTAGCATTACAAGAGGCATTCTTGCATTTGTGTGCATGAGCTGTCCCATTAAAACGGGGGCACCCCAAATGCGGTCTTACATATGGTTCTTCCACCTTTCAAGCAGTCAGGTGCAATGTGATTTGACCAAGCGCTGCTTAACACACACACACAGGCTGCTGCTTTGCAAAGCGACTCTCATTCTGTGGCGGCGTCACCCATCTGCTTCTTTCTTGATCCAGACGTCCCTGCGTTCGGTCTTGCTGCAGTTCCGTATCTCTGACGGCAGATAAGGGGAGGGTTCCCCAGAGGTGTCGGAGGGGCTGCGATGCTGGCGTGATCTGGGTAGTCCAGGGGTATCCTTTCTTCTTCAGGGTGGGGGCTGTCCTTCTCCTCCTTGCAATGACTCGGGGTCCTTCAGTCATGCTGACTGAACCATGACTGAGCAGTATACAACGTAAACTAGATGTATCTTAAGAAATGTCATACAATTTCCTACTCTCAAGACTAATTGCTACAATAGTTTTTCCTAGCAATGGGATTTTCCTAGCAGTCCCTCCTTTTCTTTTGACCATCAGGGTCACACTATACTCTTCCTTCTTTAAGTCGTATGTTGAGCATATAAGGTAGTAGAACACTGTAAACGCACACCTCGATAATTACAAAGCCAAACAAGATGGTGAATACAACAACCCAAATCCTTTTAGTTCACAGTCCTCTACCTAAGTCTGGAAGCCAAGAGGTTAGCCACCCATCCTGGTTTCAGCTGGGATAGAGTTAATTTTCATCTTGGTAGCCAGTATGGGGCTGTGTTTTGGGTTTAGGATGGGAACAATGTCCATGATACACTGATGCTTTGGTTCTTGCTAAGTAGTGCTAAGCTGTTGCTAAGTGGCGCTCACACTGGTCAAGGACTTTTCAGCTTCCCCTGCTCTGCCGGCTGCACAAGAAGGTGGGAGGGGGCACAGCCAGGGGGGCTGATCCAGACTGGCCAAAGGGCTGTTCCATACCATATGACGTCATGCTCAGTATATAAGCTGGGGGAAGAAGAAGGAAGGGGGGGCATTGGGTGTGATGGCGTTTGTCTTCCCAAGCAACCCTTACGCGTGATGGAGCCCTGCTTTCCTGGGGATGGGTGAACACCTGCCTGTCCATGGGATGTAGTGAATGAATTCCTTGCTTTGCTTTGCTTGCGTGCACGGATTTTGCTTTGCCTGTTTAACTGTTCTAATTTATTTTACTTCAATTATTAAACTGTTCTTATCTCAACCCACGAGTTTTCTCCCTTTTACCCTTCTGATTCTCTCCCCCATCCCACTGGTGGGGAGTGAGCGAGCGGCTGCGTGGTGCTTAGTTGCTGGCTGGGGTTAAACCACGACACCACTCAGACAGATTTAGGAGAGATCCCAGCCTTACTTCATGTAGTATTTTTAAATGAGTCTTTCTCTTGTTTCGGTCAGTTTCATTTTTCTGGTCTTGACTTACATAAAAACCCAGCAGCTGTTATTTGACAATGCACATTCTCTGTCCTGTGCTGCTGAAAGGTGCTCTAGGGCTAATCCATTCGTGCGGAGGCTCCAGAAAGAGAGAGCGCCAGCGTTTGTGGGGCTGTGAATGGGGTTCCCTGGATACTTGAAAAGCAGCAAAAGCTTTTGGTCCTGGCCCCTTTGGGGTGGGAGGAATCCCTGGACGTTTGCCGTTTCCAGGCTGGGCTCTGGCTGTAATCAGCGGGCCAGGGAGAGGGACTCTCGGGAACTTTTCTTTCTCTCTGCTTCTCCCCAGTTCCAATTTCTATTAGAGGTAACGATGATTTGGCTTCCTGGACACGTCCTAGAGAAGGTAGATACAGGATGGAAGTGTAGGCTGGTCTATACCTTCAGAGCTGTAGGCTAGGGTTGGAGTTACTATTCGCTCATTCTAACTTCTTTTCCATATTCTACACTAGGTAAGCGTGGGGACAGCAGTGTAGTCCTCCTACTGAGAAGGTGGGCTCAGTGTAGAATGGCAAGCCCACCCTGAGTGATACGGTGGGAAGCAAGACGGCAAAGGAGCACGGGCAAGAGAGCCGTTAAGGTAGTGGCTGAAAGCCATTCACTCCTGGATAGAAAGTGGGAAAGCGTGGGCTGGAGAGCCAGAGGGCTCTGCTGCTAACAATGGCACCAGGTAAGCAGTAACGGCTTCACCAGCAGGCTGGGATTTAGTGAATGCCCAAAGGCAATGGATGGGGCTGGTGCTCATCCCTGAATGTTGGTGTGCTGACAGTCTCTGTGAGGATTGTGCCTGTCCTCAGTAGCTTTTGGACAAGGAGTGGGACTGTTCCAGGGTGAAGTGAGCAGTGGGGATCCAAAGTCTGCTTTGTTTAAGGCAATCAGGTGGAAATGTGCGGTTGGAGCCGCCTTGGTCGCTTACCCGTTTGATTTCAGGGCCCTCCTCTAGTCCGGATGGGCAGTGTTGAAGTGGAGAAAGCAGATCTTCCTCAGCCACATGCGCACCTTCCCCCCAGCTCAAGGTGAACAGACAAAATCTCTGAGGGTCTGTTGTTTTCTTAACCGTGTATCAGCTATCCAGCATCAGAGGAGTTGTATACAGTGAATGGCTGCAGGTGCCTGGAGCTTGACCAGCATCAGCTGGGAGGCGAAAAGGAGAAAAAGGTGACCGTGGGGAGTTGTCATCAGTTTGTTGGCTGGGAAACCCCTTGGCAGAATGTTGAGGCAGGGGCACCCGAGTTGCCGTAGCGAGCGGTCGGGCCTGGGAGCGCTGCGTGCGAGAGAGGGAGTGGAGGCTGAGCCAGGGCTGTGGGGGCTTCTCCCCATCATCCGCCCGCCCACCTGGGCTGCGAGGTGGAGCCGGGCAGGTGCTGCCACCGCGGCCCAGCTCCATCACTGAGGGTCGTGGGCCAGAGTTGTTGCGGTAGACACCATCGTGGAGCAGGCACTGCCTGGCCCCGACCATGTCGTGCATCTGCTACAAGTTCTCCTCCAAGCTGACCTATGATACGGTCACCTTCAACGGCCTCCACATCTCCCTGTGTGACCTCAAGCGCCAGATCATGGGCCGTGAGAAGCTGAAGGCGGCCAGCTGTGACCTTCAGATCACCAATGCCCAGACCAAAGAAGGTGCGTGGGGACGGCGGGCGCGGGTCCTCGGGGACCGCCCGGCTGGAGGTGTCGCAGACCTCCCCCGCAGCGGCCACGGCCTGCGGGAGCCACGCTCTGCTCTTTGTGTCTCGTCCTCACGTAGCGTGAGTCAGCCTGGGGCCCATCCCGCCGGCGTGCGGGGGGACCGGGAGGGCAAGCGGCGCTGGGGATGAAGTGGGCTGGGAAGCGGTGGTGGGATTCGGCCACGATCGGTAGCTGTGACTTGTGCTGGGGGCCTCAGAGACCTCTTCTTTTGTAGTTGCTGTTCTGACAGCTACCTTCAGATCTGTGTTTTGGACGCGGAGCTAGGCGTAGAAGAATACGTGGTTGATGTGCGACATAGAGTGCTTACAAAAGGCCTGGTTTCCTGGAATTCTTCTAGGTCAAATGATAAGGAAATGTGGGAGGATATCTCGTAATAACAAACTTGCCAGAATTCTCTGAAATGTGGCAGAGAAAGCTGAAAGTGATCGAAATAGAAGAGATGGCTGATTTGAAGAAGACAAGTGGGTTTGGTGACGTAATTTTGTCTTCCACTTGTCTTACTCCACTGCATTGGAAAACTGCTTTTGTGCCTCTTGCAGAAGCTGCTCACTAGCAACATTTTGGATCAAGAATGTGTCTGTGAGTTATAATCTAGGCAGACCCTTTCAAGCCATCTTGCACGTGAGTGTTCTCTGTATCTAAATTATACTTTGGAAGTTCTTGTTTCTAGAACTTCTTTTCTACACCAAAGACATTGTCATTCAGATGCCATTGAGCATCAGTTCATCGTTCATTTCTAACCGTGGGTTTTTTTCCTGATACTACGTGCTAACCGTATCAGGGCAGCACTGAAGTTTTATGGCAGAACATTTATGGTGAATATACGTAAGAAATGTTCTTAGAGAAGTCCTAAATGCTTTTAAATCTAAAACTTGGTGCCTGATTCTCAGAGATGATCATGGTTTCATATTACTTAGTAGGGTCTTTCAGTTTGGTAATCTGCCATCTTGCTAAGTTTGAATGTGATTAAAGACTTTGGGATGTGAGTTTTCAGAAACACAAAGACTTGAAAAGTGTTTTCCTTCCTTAAACTGTAAATTTCTTTCTTTTTTCCCCTGTGGTTCTGTGACACTCTTACAACAGTTTTGTCTTTAACATGTGTAGTGTTGTTTGTTTCCCTCTTCCGTTCGATGTATTAAAACGTAAACAGAATAATATGTACGCTGCAGGAACTGTAAGTTCAGCCCTAGCCTTTGAAGTGGTTGGCCCTAAAGCTCCCTGCCCAGGGCAGGCCTTTCTCGACAGGTGGCTGTGTCATGGTTAGATTTTCCTTTTGAGAAGAGAGCTCTAGGGGTTGGTTTCAGGATATGACGTCTGTAAAAGCCTCTGCTTTCGTTACTAGTAGCCCTTTCTAGGAATAATACACGGAAGCATTTATGGAGCATAAATTGTGAAATATTCCTATTTTGTGTGTGATCGCTGAGCAAAAGCACCCTGAGAGAGCTTGACTAGATAGGCAGCATCTTTGGTTTTCAGACCATGGATCTGATTCGGTCTGCAAAGGTAAGGGCTTTTAATATTTAAAACTGTAAGCAGATTACAGGGAATGGCTGCTGGCAGTGCCTGAAAATAGTTAGTCATAGCCGGCTTGTGTAAGTACAACGTCAAAACCATTCTCATGGAGAGATCTTTGCATTTTAAGCTTACTCACTCCAAGTGCGTCGGGTAGTCGGGTTTCTTTGTTGGGGCCCGTATGTAAAAGGGCCGAAGGCTTTCCTCCTCTTCAGCAGACTGACATGGTGTGAGCCAAGGCAAAGCACGGGGAGCTTCAGGCACACGCTCTTTTCGAGAGGCTTTCCAAGGCTGTCTTCATAAGGAATTTCCTGGGAGGGTCTCTGCTCTGCAAACAGTGAATGGAGAGAATTCACGTCCCTTTGGTGAATTCAAACGAGATGATGAGCTTAAGAGGGGAGATAGCAGCCCATTCTGCCCTGCTTGTGAAAGCAAGCTCAACAAACGCCCAACATTTCCGCGATCCAACTTCTAGCCCTGCCAGTTTTGTTTCCACTGAAATGTAAAGCACTGGGCAGCTGAGAAGTGTGGTTGTTGATGGCCTGAGCTCCAAGAAATAGGCAGCGAGGGCAGGCTCTCTTCTGTGTTCTGTCCGTCTGGAGCACCGGCAGCGTAGGTGAAGCATTTTTAGTTAACAGCTCCTGAAGCAATGGCGCAGGGTTTTCATGCTTTGGCGCAGTGCCTGTTCTGTTGCAGGGCAAGCTAGTCAGACTTTAGAGTCTGGTGTATGCAGGTGAGACTTTGCTGCGGTTCATTTTTCTCCAAAGATCTACTGGTTTTATAGACTAACAGAAACAAAAGCAACTTCGGCTAGATCAGGAAAGAAGCTCATGCATTAGCAGAGTCTCCTTTAGTGACCCTTGAGAGCATTTTGCTGTTGGCATTCAAACTGTTTTAAAAAAATGAAACCGATTTTGCTGCTTGTGTTTGATTATCACACCTGCAGGTTTCTTGAACTGTACTGTTCGGGTGTTGAGACGACAGAAGCGCAAAGTTAGATATCAAATTTTGTTTTTTTATCTGCAAAGGGATTCTCTGAAGTGCTATATAATTCAATATCAATATACGTTCTTACGAATTGACTGATGTCTTTTCTGTATTTATGTTGTTTTCAGAATACACCGCTGATAATGCCCTGATTCCTAAGCACTCATCGGTCGTTGTTCGAAGAATCCCTGTTGGAGGAGTTAAAGCTCCCAGCAAAACATACGTTGTGTAAGGATCCAACAAGCATTGTATTCTTTGTCAGGGGTTTCCATGGGTTAACTTTTTTAATGGCTATTAGTTTACAGAGGCATTCTGATTGTATCTTTCTTGTTAAAGCTGCTGTTAATTTTTGTTGTCCTGGGGTAGATTTTAATGTATCCGTTTGACTCTTTCTTGCATTTGCAGAAGGGGGGGGCGGGATGTGGCAGGTATTCCTACGCCCCAAATCGGGGTCTTTTGCATGCTAGCTCTAGAGGAGAGACCGAGGGTTGCCAGCTGGCGAACCATGCAAACAAGAGGTTCCACTCCTAAGGGATTCCTGTTGGTTTCCTGAAGACAATGTCCATTTCAGGCAAGAGAAAAAAAACACTATCCTAAAGCGTGTTTCCTTTTGTGTGAGTACGATGAAGGAATAGTTAATCCTTTCCAAACTTGAAACTCAGTAAGCAGTTTAACATGTTACCAAATGTTGCTAGTTCTCTTTCTAAGTCTGTTTTTACCCTAAGATGGTATCTGTGCTCCAGGTTTCAACTCTATATTGCTGAGATTTATGGAGGACAGGGAATTGGGTGTCCTGATTAAAAGGACAGATATTCAAATGCAATCCTGACTAGAGGATTAATGCTGTCATTTAGGTATTCATGCAGCCCAGTTCTCTCTCAGCTACATTAGCATTGTTTGACTGGTCATGTTTTCCAGCTGCTTTTAAGATATGCCTCTCCACCACAATTAGTAGATATTATTCGCTTGTGGTTTTGCCATGTCTTTCTGATGTTGGTCCTCAAGAAATAAAGTAGACTGATGAGTTACAGGGAGTCTCAAAAAGACAGTACAGCAGCATCCTGGTACCCAGGAAGCATTTGCAAGCAAAAACCCCTGAATTTCTGTGGCTCTGCATGTAAACTTTGGGCATATTACTGCAGGAGTTGTTGCAGTGCTTTCAGGCACTACCGAGTAATTCCGGACACCACAGCGTCGTGCTTATAAACATGGCCTTGTTTTGGGGGTTAATTTCAATGCGTATGCTTAGTGCTGTCTTGTCAATGCATCCTCTGTTTCTGGCTGGATGGCACCCTCTCCTGATATTGTAATGCTGCCCTGAAAGGAGAGAAGAGATGCTGCTGGCATCAAAGCTCAAAGCAATACCTGTGTGTGGGGATAAGGAAAGAACGGCGCTGCTGTTCTCCCGTTGAAAATTAACCAGGCAGCTTAGCTTCCTATTCCTTCAGCGGGAAACATTGCAGAAAGAACCGGTAGAGTGGTTCCTGTTTGGGAATGATGAATGCATGCTGTCAGGGTGGAGAGGCCTTCAGCAATGCGTTACTCACCTTGTAGTATGTTCTTCAAGGGAAATGGATGAAGAAATCCTTGCGTGGCAATCTAAAGTATTTCCCTGTACTTCCACATCTGCCGGAGGTGCGTGGCTGTAATTGCCAGCCCGGTGGTGTTCTAGCAGTGGCAGGGAGCACGAGCCTTTCTATTTGTACAGAAATTCCAGAGCAGCCCTTGAATTGCCTCTGCTCATGGGACACTTTGGGTGATGTATGAATTGTTTGCTAACGACATCAATGCTTGCATGTCTGAGTCATGGTGAGCAGCATGCAGGTACAGATGAATGAGTGTGTGGAATCTCAGCAAGTTTTCAAACGTAATAAATATTTCCTAGAATATTGTAGCATTTTCAAGATTATCTTAAAGCAAGTTCTGGCAATTAAGACTTTTTTTTGTCCCAGGGCTCCTAAATTGCCCAAAAGCCTCGGAACTGCTTTCAAGTGACATACCTACTGCTATTTTTAGTCAATACAGCCTATGGAACACATGTAGTATTTTGGCCCTTTCCTGGCCAAGTGTGGTAGACATCTGAACACAGGGCTTGGGCTCCCACAAAGAAACTGTTCTAAAGACTCTGCTGCTGACATTTCTGTTATTTCTTTGTCAGATGAGTGATTTTTTTCACTGAAGCAGACTTGCACTTGGACGTGTCTAGGCTATGACTGTTCTTTCTCAGACACTCAAGTACTCTATCTGGTACCTATTTGTAATACTGGGGGTGTAGAGATTGGCTAAAGTGACCTCTGTGTTTTGATGGTTGATGATTGAAGAACACAAAACTGTAGGACAGACTTCATCTTTTTGATACTGATGTAGCAGAGACAAAATACCTGAGGGCTTCCTCTTGCACTGTTGTGTTCTCTATCTGTAAGTCTTCGAGTAATTTGTGACAAAGTAGAAATGTGATTGTTGGGGTTTTTTTTAGCTGCACTGCATGGACCAAGAGAGAACAGTTTCTGTGTACGACTAAATGTCCACATTCACTAGACTATCAGAACATAATGTTTGGATGTTCAGGTTTTAGAATCTGTTTTCACCGCTTTATGTTGGGTACAAGTGCTCTGTTTTAAGTTCTGATCACCTGTATTTCTTCTTCCAGAAGTCCAACTGAGCCAGTGAGCGGAACATCAAAAGCGGTATGTAAAAACGCAGACTTTTTGCTAGACACTGCACTTAATTCTAAACAATGTAGCCTTGTATTAATATATTTATATATTTTCCAGTAAAAGACAGCATATGTTGTGAATAGAATGGATTTGATTCAGCATAGTAAAAACTGAGTAATGCCATCGTTCGCACAGTTCTAATGTGAATCCTGGTATTTGTGCCTAGGAGTGCATTGTATTTCATATTGAATCTGCCGGAACACTTCCTGAATGACTTGGAGTTGTACAGATAATGTATGATCATTTTGAGATCACGTAGGTGCGAGGTTTGCCCAACTGAACATGGTGCCCTGTTCTACATCTGTCTGCCTCTAGCTAGCAACATGTCTGTTTGTATAGGGTGTCGTGTGCTTTTTGTTTCTTGCAATAAAAATGGTTTGGAGTGTATTTTTTGCCATTTTCACCATGTATCACTTAGCTTTTGGTTTTAAATCTGTTTTGGCCTCATGGTTTTTGAAAATGTTATCAAAACCCACTGAGAAACCATGGTTGTTAAAAGTTGGGACTGTTTCTTACTTTTGCCTTGGGGGTTCAAACAAATACGAAAACCAATATCCCTTATGTTTGGAGGACAGTTCTGTGCAGCTGAATGAGTCCTTTTCGTGTCCTTAAATACCTGGGTATTTGTTCCTACAACTGTGAAACTGAAGTGCTATTGTTTGGGCCCCTCTGGGTACCTAAGTGTTTTGAATACCTTGCTGTGAATTTCAATAGCGTTGCTACGCAAAGTGGTATTCTAGAGCTCTGCATTTGATCTTTCTGCTTTACCTGATGAAGCAGTTTAGTTTAACAGTTTGTCTGCAAATGAAAATACCTGAAACCCAGTGTAGAGGCTTTGGCACAAGGTTAGAGCCTGGTGCATTTGTGGGTAAAATGCCTGTCATTTTTCCTACTTTCTGCCTGCAGTACATGTTTGGAGCTCGGTGACTTCAGGGTCGCCTGCTGCTTTACTTTCCCAAAGGCGAAGCCTTTCTTCAGTCTACCACCACTTTGAATGTACCTTTGGAAAAGGGGCAGCATTTTTCTTCAGGGTTGAAAACACTGTCCTGCTGCTGGTAAAATATAAATAAATAACCCAAGGAAATACTTATTTTGCCAGGCAACTATGCTGTGTTTGTAAAAGCATAACCATGTGCATTTATACATGATGAGACATGAGCTGATTAATTGACAAACTACACTGAAAAGAAGTTTCCTGTAGTGATGCTTCCTTCTCAAATAAACTCCAGGGGTTTTTTTAAGTCCTTTTTAGCTGAAACTTGACAGCTTCCTTACCCCTTCGATGTTTAAGCAGTTGTGAGCCTTTGACAAGGGTCCTTCTCTGAGATATTCTGGAGCAAGAAGCTATCTCAGGCGGGTTTGGCTGTTTTAGTTTCTTCTCGTTAACCACCTAGGCACTCTGAGGGTGTCATAGGCTTGGACTTTGTTTTGAACAAATACAAGTGACACTAGGTTGGAAATGCCTCTTTCAGTGACACTCGGAGGTTATCGTGCCGCCTTTCAGAGTACAGTAGAGGTTAAGTATTGCTGTGTTTGGATTGTAGAACTTGAATCTGTGTTTAATTTTTTGGGAACAGATTGATGACTCTTCTGCATCTCTTTCTCTGGCCCAGCTTATTAAGGTGTATATATCTTCTGGTCAAATACTTAAAAACAAAAAGTCTTTGCTTCGTAGTATTGAATCTTATACTGTGATCTGTAGCTGGAGAACTGTTGTAATGTGAGCACAACTTTAATTTACTTTTTAATAATGATGTAAAGTATTTATTTTCACTTTAAAATGTGTGTATAATTTGATACTGTCCTGTAAAGAGGAGTTGCCAGTTTGGGAAGATAGAAGGGGAGTACCTTCTCAGCCTCAACGTAATGTTGCAGGCTAACTCATCTTCAAGACACAAAGCAGCAGCATTTCAGCAGCTGTCTACTGTTTTTTGAACGTTTTGTTAATTTTGCGTTGGAAAGAAACTAACACAGTTTTTACCTCAGAATTTAATTGGCTGTAAGTTATGGACATTTCAGGGGGGGTTGCAGCAGCCAAAATAGAAGCGTTTCTGGAGCATGGAGAATTGCATGGCTGTTTTTGAATTTCCAGTCCTTATAGTTCTAGATCCATTCTGTGAATGCTGCACAATTTCATAAATAGTAGTATATGTACAGTGGACAACACGATCGAACTTGTTTGAAGGCAGATTGTGCAAATTGTGTAAATGTGCCTAATTGTTGATAGGAATATGCCAACGTGTATGTGTGGCATGGTAGCAGAGGTGACCTTCTGAAACTGTTGTAATGCCATGTTTTGCTATGGAACTGCTCGCATTTTGTGCTCAACCATGTGTAACTTTGTCTGGGAAAGCACTTTGTGAAAGGCGCAGTGCTAGGCAATGAACTTACTAGTCTTTAAAGTTAGACAGGTTAGAGAAGGCAGGGCCTAATGCAGAGGAGCTGGTGCTTTCTTCTGAGAGTAAAGCTTGGAGTTCTTTGCCAAGAAAGAGAAATCTCTTCCCACTGGTAACTTCTTCCCTCTCTCACTGCAGAAATTAAATTGTGAAGCCAATGCCTCCGAAGAAGATAAAATCAAAGCCATGATGATACAGTCTTACCATGAATATGACCCAATCAAGTAAGTGCTGATAATGTCTAATCTGTTCTTTGCAGACTATGGAAAAATTGTAGAGATGTTTGTTTTAACAAGAGAGACACAGGCATACCTTTTTCTTTTTTTCCCAAAAAACCTTTAGTTACATGAAGGAACCCTTGGGTCCACCTCCACCATCATAGACTTGCTTTCATTGCAGAAAACCTGGCCACTATATAAAGAACTGCCCAACAAATGGGGTAAGACTGCAGGAGACTTCTGGTGTTACTTACTTTTTAATTTTTTTTCCCTTGGCAGTTACGTAACAGAGAGATGAATACTCATATTAGGAATTGTTTCTCTTGGGGTGAAATACAGAGGTTATATGGCAATGTTGCAAAGCCCTTCAAAACTCAAGGGAAACCTGGAAGTATAAATGAAAATGTTCTTTTTTCTAGGTCATGGACGTTAAATATGTCCATAGCTCTCCCTCTCTGAACTTTCATGCATATCTTTATGTATTGCAGTGTTACTGGAAATGTTTCTGGTTTTAACTCTTTTTAATGAGAGTTTGCAGGTTTTAGTGTTTCCTATGAAACCCAGATGTTTCTGTTGACCCCATCTGTTGAATGTTTGCGTGTTTTAATTACACAAGCCTCTGGTTGAGTATTCATGCCACTGAAGGTTAGTCACTGAACGTATATGCAGGAGGCAGGAATTCAACCTTCCTATAGAGATGGTGAGTATAAGTTTCTTCCAGTGACTGATTCGGAGCACCGCATTAAGCTCTTGCTCTGGATTGCGCTTTGGAGGAGGAGAGGGTTTGTGCCTCTTCTCTGAGTGGAGGGTGAGCTAAGGGATATTTCACCCTTAAGGAACCTGAAGTTAAGGCAAAGAATGTCAAATGAGTTCAAAACGCTGCTCAAGCCTTTGGAACATCCTGGCTATATTCAGTTAGGAAAATCAGTATTTCAGTCGAGCAGCCCTTATGCTCGGTGAAAGGAGAGGATTAAAGGCTTTTGCTGCCTAAAATGGTCATTGAAATGTCATTTTAAGTGCGGGTCTTAAGGTGAGATGTGCCTGCATTTCTTTTCTCAACAGGACAAAAACTTTGCGTCTGTTCCCAGAATTAAAAAGAGCACAGGAATGCCAAGGAGTTTCATGATGGAGGTGAAAGATCCCCATACAAAGGGCGCTATGCTGACCAACACGGGAAGACATGCAATACCAACTATTAATGCGTAAGTATGGAATTAATGGGACGGACCAAAAAGCGAATGAGAGAAACCACGCCAAAATGTCTGAGGGGCAATGCACCCGAGTTGGCCAGCATCTGTAATGACGGGGGAGGAAGCATTGCCATTGTATCGTAACCTTAAAATCTGTGATACTTTCTAAGATTAAAATAGGGAGGCCCTACCGTTCATGCCCCTGGGAGCTGGTTAAACTTGTGCTGTGCTAAGAATCTGCATTTTTTCTGCAAAACATTTCAGTCGTGTTTACAGTGGAGTCGTTCTCTTTGAAAGCTCGTGTGGCTTCTGGTTTGTGTTTCAAAGGCTTCTTGCCATATTTGACAAATAGCCGCTGGACAGAGATTTCCTTCCCCTCTGACTGTTCTCAGATCCCATGGGTGAAACAGACTGATGTTTTCCTGTTGCTATAAACTAAGAAAATACTCCCGTGTGCTGACAAGAGGGGCTGTTTTAAAATGCACTTGGTAGCACTTTTGTCCTTCTGCCATGGCTCTCCTTTTGTAGAAGCTGTCAGATAGACTTCTTCCATCTCAAAACTGTAATTCCTCGGAGACTGCCTTTATCCTGAGCCTGCAATTTACATTTAGCCTCTGGCAAAGGAGAGGTGGGATTCATTTCACCCGATTTCTAGCTGTCAAAATTATTATTCTAGTCGGAGCTGATTTCTTAGCTGATCCAATGAATGGGAGAGTTCTGCGGAAAGAAACTTGTTCCCCCCTCCCTCTTCTAGTTTTGTGTCTATAGAAAAGTAGATTCAACTGAATGCCTGCCTTTTAGAAGGCTAATGTGGAGGGAGAGGAATTCGATCTACTATCTTCCTTTGATAAAACACAAAGCCTGGAAAACTGTTCTTTACCCAACTCCAACTTTTTTCTTTCTCCTTCCCCACCCCTGTCCAAGGAAGCATATACCAGAGGCGAGAAGCAAAAGCCTCCCTTTTCACCAGAGGAACCGTTGTCCCTGCCCTTCCTGGCCATGCCCTGGGCACAGCTGCTGGGCGTCCCGCTAAATACATCTGGACATTCAGACTACGTCGTGAAGGCTGTTTGTCCCATCTGCATTCATTTGGTTGTGGGGATGCCAGAGGTGAAAGCAAGGCTTTGGGTTCCCTCGGCGTGAACTGTGCAGAGACGGAGAGCACGTGCAGGATGGCCTCGCCGTTCCTGACCCATGCACCAAGGGACATTTGCTGCTCCCCTGCTTATGCTGAGGTCTTCTTCTGGGAAAGAAGTCCCAAATCCTTTTCTCTTCTTGACCCTCTTTTTCCTTGCACTCCAGAGCTTTTCTCCTCCCTTGGCCTTCACCCTCAATACCTTTCCTGAAAGGGACGGCAGCCCTCTCAGCCTTTGCCTTGCTCCTGCTAGTCGTCTTCACCTCAGCTAGAGAGTCCTGAAGGATCGCTGCAGGTCCCTTCCAACTCAACCCTTCTCTTCTCTTCACTTGTGTTCTATTCCCTGCACTGACGATGAGGCGAATAACAAGGAGACCACTAGTTGCCTGAAATGCCAGGGGGTTTGCAGCTCCAGAAACACTTTCGAGGACACAAATCAAAAAGGATACAAGTAGAAACAGGATTGGATTTCATTTGATTTTACTTTATTTTACTTTCTTTTATTTTCTGTCTTGTTCCGTTGGTTGATGTTAGTTTAGTTTCGTTTCTTTCATGTGATGTTATTGTATTTGATTTTATTATATTTTCTTTGGGGTTATTTCTTATTATTTTATTTTATGTTGGATTATCTTCTTTTATTTTACCTTGCTTTATGCGTTTTTATTTTGTTTTGTTATTTTATTATTTTATCATTTTATTTGACCTTCTTTTGGTTTAGGCTCTTTTAGGCTATTTTGCTGAATCTCTTTCAGAGCCGATGCTCACAAGCATTAACACAATGCGCATGTGCAGCCAGGAGCAGGCTGATGTGTTCTTCGGTTTAGTTTGAAAAAGCATCCCTTGCAGTCTGGCAAAGGAAAGCCGCAGAAAGGAGCAGCAGGAAGACAGGCCAAGCAGTCCCTCGTTTCTCAACAGTGCAGAAGAACTTGAAGAAGGAGGATGGGTACCGACCACACACCGAAAAGTACAAGAAGAGGAGGGGTGTGGTGCCCGGGGCTATTTTCACAAGTAGGACACGTGTCGATGACAAGCACCCCTTTTGCCTTCCAAAACTTGCTCCGCTGTGCTTCTTGGCCAGGGAGGCATGACAAGCGCTCTCCTGCCTGCCCTGCGCTTGGATCGCGTGCAGGGAGAGCTGCAAAGCGGCAGCTCCGCATGGTGCAGCAAGCCTGCAGCCCTTCCAAGCACAGGCTGTTTTGCACAAGCAAGAACACCTCGGGGAACGGAGCCAAGGGAAGAGCAGAGCTCGCTCCTGCTCCAAACCTGCAACGGGCAAAAGAGCCAGGGAGCGCCAGGGCACGAGGGGCGCCTCGGAGGTGCAAGAGCAGCGGGCAAGAACTGAGCCCAAAGGGCCCAGAGGAGCCCTGACAAGGGGCTGCGCTCAATGCTACGGAGGAGAAGAAGCAACCCCCGGGGGCCACCCTGGGCGTCCGCCCTGGGAGTCTAGAAAGCATCCTCCCCCCGCCTGCGGGGCACGAGGGCCACCTTGGTGGAGCAGGAGCAGCAGGCACCTAGCCAAAACGGCCCAAAGGAGCCCTGGCAAGGGGCCGTGCTCAGTGCTGCAGAGGAAGGCAAAAAACCCCTGGGGACACTTGCTAGCCCACCGTGGGGGGAAAAAAGCCTTCCTCCCCGCAGCTGCAGGGCACGAGAGGCCACCTTTGTGGTGCATGAGCAACAGGCAGTAACCCAGCCAAAATGGCCCAGAGGAGCCCTGACAAGTGCTCATGCTCAGTGCTGCAGGGGAAGGCAAAAAAACCCCGGGCACCAGAGCCAATCTGCCCCGGGGGAAAATTCCTTACTGACTCCAGCGTCGCAGGCGATGGGCTATTCCCTGAGCACGTGAGCAAGACCTGCCTCCTCGGCCCGCAGGCTGCTCACGCCTCCCAGGAGATGCCCAACCCCGATTCTCCCTCCACCTGCTGCCACCTCAGGGCCTTCCCAGAGGGGCAAAACGCCCCCGGCCTGATCCATCTGCGGGACAACCATCCTTCCTGTGCCTGGCAAGGCACCAGTGGCTGCTCCAAAGCACCGGCACCCCCGCCAACATCTCTGCATCCCATTCCTCACGGCTGCTGACACTGGCTCCGCAGGGGATGAGGATGGCGAGCTCTGCAGTGCTCGTCAAGAAGGCATTCCCTTGCTCTTGCCACTGCTAGCCGGCTGAAAAGGCCAGCCAGCCTCACCAACCTCCAGCTGTTGGGGGTTCTTCTCATCTCCAGCAGCCTCGTCGAGCCACCTCCGGCCTTCCTCCCTCAGCCCTCGCCAAGTAATTCCACCGCCTCCTCAAGGACTTCCTCTCGCCCGTCTTGGGGCTGCCCCCAGGCCAGCTATGGCAGCGCGACGCGGGAGCGTGCTCCCTTTTATGCTGCCCCGGGGCATGGTGACTGCTGCGTTGCCGGGCGCTGGCACTGTGACACGGGGGTGACGGGACACCCCCCTGCACAGCCCCGCCCGCCGGCCCTCTGCCCAGCGTCCTTCCCAGGAAGGCCTTTGGGCTGCTGGCCCCGAGGCAGTCCCTGGGCCCAGGAGGCTCAGGGGGCTGTCCCTGCCCTTGCTGGCCATGCCCTGGGCACAGCTGCTGGGCGTCCCGCTAAATACATCTGGACATTCAGACTACGTCGTGAAGGCTGTTTGTCCCATCTGCATTCATTTGGTTGTGGGCATGCCAGAGGTGAAAGCAAGGCTTTGGGTTCCCTCGGCGTGAACTGTGCAGAGACGGAGAGCACGTGCAGGATGGCCTCGCCGTTCCTGACCCATGCACCAAGGGACATTTGCTGCTCCCCTGCTTATGCTGAGGTCTTCTTCTGGGAAAGAAGTCCCAAATCCTTTTCTCTTCTTGACCCTCTTTTTCCTTGCACTCCAGAGCTTTTCTCCTCCCTTGGCCTTCACCCTCAATACCTTTCCTGAAGGTGACGGCAGCCCTCTCAGCCTTTGCCTTGCTCCTGCTAGTCGTCTTCACCTCAGCTAGAGAGTCCGGAAGGATCGCTGCAGGTCCCTTCCAACTCAACCCTTCTCTTCTCTTCACTTGTGTTCTATTCCCTGCACTGACGATGAGGCGAATAACAAGGAGACCACTAGTTGCCTGAAATGCCAGGGGGTTTGCAGCTCCAGAAACACTTTCGAGGACACAAATCAAAAAGGATACAAGTAGAAACAGGATTGGATTTCATTTGATTTTACTTTATTTTACTTTCTTTTATTTTCTGTCTTGTTCCGTTGGTTGATGTTAGTTTAGTTTCGTTTCTTTCATGTGATGTTATTGTATTTGATTTTATTATATTTTCTTTGGGGTTATTTCTTATTATTTTATTTTATGTTGGATTATCTTCTTTTATTTTACCTTGCTTTATGCGTTTTTATTTTGTTTTGTTATTTTATTATTTTATCATTTTATTTGACCTTCTTTTGGTTTAGGCTCTTTTAGGCTATTTTGCTGAATCTCTTTCAGAGCCGATGCTCACAAGCATTAACACCATGCGCATGTGCAGCCAGGAGCAGGCTGATGTGTTCTTCGGTTTAGTTTGAAAAAGCATCCCTTGCAGTCTGGCAAAGGAAAGCCGCAGAAAGGAGCAGCAGGAAGACAGGCCAAGCAGTCCCTCGTTTCTCAACAGTGCAGAAGAACTTGAAGAAGGAGGATGGGTACCGACCACACACCGAAAAGTACAAGAAGAGGAGGGGTGTGGTGCCCGGGGCTATTTTCACAAGTAGGACACGTGTCGATGACAAGCACCCCTTTTGCCTTCCAAAACTTGCTCCGCTGTGCTTCTTGGCCAGGGAGGCATGACAAGCGCTCTCCTGCCTGCCCTGCGCTTGGATCGCGTGCAGGGAGAGCTGCAAAGCGGCAGCTCCGCATGGTGCGGCAAGCCTGCAGCCCTTCCAAGCACAGGCTGTTTTGCACAAGCAAGAACACCTCGGGGAACGGAGCCAAGGGAAGAGCAGAGCTCGCTCCTGCTCCAAACCTGCAACGGGCAAAAGAGCCAGGGAGCGCCAGGGCACGAGGGGCGCCTCGGAGGTGCAAGAGCAGCGGGCAAGAACTGAGCCCAAAGGGCCCAGAGGAGCCCTGACAAGGGGCTGCGCTCAATGCTACGGAGGAGAAGAAGCAACCCCCGGGGGCCACCCTGGGCGTCCGCCCTGGGAGTCTAGAAAGCATCCTCCCCCCGCCTGCGGGGCACGAGGGCCACCTTGGTGGAGCAGGAGCAGCAGGCACCTAGCCAAAACGGCCCAAAGGAGCCCTGGCAAGGGGCCGTGCTCAGTGCTGCAGAGGAAGGCAAAAAACCCCTGGGGACACTTGCTAGCCCACCGTGGGGGGAAAAAAGCCTTCCTCCCCGCAGCTGCAGGGCACGAGAGGCCACCTTTGTGGTGCATGAGCAACAGGCAGTAACCCAGCCAAAATGGCCCAGAGGAGCCCTGACAAGTGCTCATGCTCAGTGCTGCAGAGGAAGGCAAAAAAACCCCGGGCACCAGAGCCAATCTGCCCCGGGGGGAAATTGCTTACTGACCCCAGCGTCGCAGGCGATGGGCTATTCCCTGAGCACGTGAGCAAGACCTGCCTCCTCGGCCCGCAGGCTGCTCACGCCTCCCAGGAGATGCCCAACCCCGATTCTCCCTCCACCTGCTGCCACCTCAGGGCCTTCCCAGAGGGGCAAAACGCCCCCGGCCTGATCCATCTGCGGGACAACCATCCTTCCTGTGCCTGGCAAGGCACCAGTGGCTGCTCCAAAGCACCGGCACCCCCGCCAACATCTCTGCATCCCATTCCTCACGGCTGCTGCCACTGGCTCCGCAGGGGATGAGGATGGCGAGCTCTGCAGTGCTCCTCAAGAAGGCATTCCCTTGCTCTTGCCACTGCTAGCCGGCTGAAAAGGCCAGCCAGCCTCACCAACCTCCAGCTGTTGGGGGTTCTTCTCGTCTCCAGCAGCCTCGTCGAGCCACCTCCGGCCTTCCTCCCTCAGCCCTCGCCAAGTAATTCCACCGCCTCCTCAAGGACTTCCTCTCGCCCGTCTTGGGGCTGCCCCCAGGCCAGCTATGGCAGCGCGACGCGGGAGCGTGCTCCCTTTTATGCTGCCCCGGGGCATGGTGACTGCTGCGTTGCCGGGCGCTGGCACTGTGACACGGGGGTGACGGGACACCCCCCTGCACAGCCCCGCCCGCCGGCCCTCTGCCCAGCGTCCTTCCCAGGAAGGCCTTTGGGCTGCTGGCCCCGAGGCAGTCCCTGGGCCCAGGAGGCTCAGGGGGCTGTCCCTGCCCTTGCTGGCCATGCCCTGGGCACAGCTGCTGGGCGTCCCGCTAAATACATCTGGACATTCAGACTACGTCGTGAAGGCTGTTTGTCCCATCTGCATTCATTTGGTTGTGGGGATGCCAGAGGTGAAAGCAAGGCTTTGGGTTCCCTCGGCGTGAACTGTGCAGAGACGGAGAGCACGTGCAGGATGGCCTCGCCGTTCCTGACCCATGCACCAAGGGACATTTGCTGCTCCCCTGCTTATGCTGAGGTCTTCTTCTGGGAAAGAAGTCCCAAATCCTTTTCTCTTCTTGACCCTCTTTTTCCTTGCACTCCAGAGCTTTTCTCCTCCCTTGGCCTTCACCCTCAATACCTTTCCTGAAAGGGACGGCAGCCCTCTCAGCCTTTGCCTTGCTCCTGCTAGTCGTCTTCACCTCAGCTAGAGAGTCCTGAAGGATCGCTGCAGGTCCCTTCCAACTCAACCCTTCTCTTCTCTTCACTTGTGTTCTATTCCCTGCACTGACGATGAGGCGAATAACAAGGAGACCACTAGTTGCCTGAAATGCCAGGGGGTTTGCAGCTCCAGAAACACTTTCGAGGACACAAATCAAAAAGGATACAAGTAGAAACAGGATTGGATTTCATTTGATTTTACTTTATTTTACTTTCTTTTATTTTCTGTCTTGTTCCGTTGGTTGATGTTAGTTTAGTTTCGTTTCTTTCATGTGATGTTATTGTATTTGATTTTATTATATTTTCTTTGGGGTTATTTCTTATTATTTTATTTTATGTTGGATTATCTTCTTTTATTTTACCTTGCTTTATGCGTTTTTATTTTGTTTTGTTATTTTATTATTTTATCATTTTATTTGACCTTCTTTTGGTTTAGGCTCTTTTAGGCTATTTTGCTGAATCTCTTTCAGAGCCGATGCTCACAAGCATTAACACCATGCGCATGTGCAGCCAGGAGCAGGCTGATGTGTTCTTCGGTTTCGTTTGAAAAAGCATCCCTTGCAGTCTGGCAAAGGAAAGCCGCAGAAAGGAGCAGCAGGAAGACAGGCCAAGCAGTCCCTCGTTTCTCAACAGTGCAGAAGAACTTGAAGAAGGAGGATGGGTACCGACCACACACCGAAAAGTACAAGAAGAGGAGGGGTGTGGTGCCCGGGGCTATTTTCACAAGTAGGACACGTGTCGATGACAAGCACCCCTTTTGCCTTCCAAAACTTGCTCCGCTGTGCTTCTTGGCCAGGGAGGCATGACAAGCGCTCTCCTGCCTGCCCTGCGCTTGGATCGCGTGCAGGGAGAGCTGCAAAGCGGCAGCTCCGCATGGTGCAGCAAGCCTGCAGCCCTTCCAAGCACAGGCTGTTTTGCACAAGCAAGAACACCTCGGGGAACGGAGCCAAGGGAAGAGCAGAGCTCGCTCCTGCTCCAAACCTGCAACGGGCAAAAGAGCCAGGGAGCGCCAGGGCACGAGGGGCGCCTCGGAGGTGCAAGAGCAGCGGGCAAGAACTGAGCCCAAAGGGCCCAGAGGAGCCCTGACAAGGGGCTGCGCTCAATGCTACGGAGGAGAAGAAGCAACCCCCGGGGGCCACCCTGGGCGTCCGCCCTGGGAGTCTAGAAAGCATCCTCCCCCCGCCTGCGGGGCACGAGGGCCACCTTGGTGGAGCAGGAGCAGCAGGCACCTAGCCAAAACGGCCCAAAGGAGCCCTGGCAAGGGGCCGTGCTCAGTGCTGCAGAGGAAGGCAAAAAACCCCTGGGGACACTTGCTAGCCCACCGTGGGGGGAAAAAAGCCTTCCTCCCCACAGCTGCAGGGCACGAGAGGCCACCTTTGTGGTGCATGAGCAACAGGCAGTAACCCAGCCAAAATGGCCCAGAGGAGCCCTGACAAGTGCTCATGCTCAGTGCTGCAGAGGAAGGCAAAAAAACCCCGGGCACCAGAGCCAATCTGCCCCGGGGGGAAATTGCTTACTGACCCCAGCGTCGCAGGCGATGGGCTATTCCCTGAGCACGTGAGCAAGACCTGCCTCCTCGGCCCGCAGGCTGCTCACGCCTCCCAGGAGATGCCCAACCCCGATTCTCCCTCCACCTGCTGCCACCTCAGGGCCTTCCCAGAGGGGCAAAACGCCCCCGGCCTGATCCATCTGCGGGACAACCATCCTTCCTGTGCCTGGCAAGGCACCAGTGGCTGCTCCAAAGCACCGGCACCCCCGCCAACATCTCTGCATCCCATTCCTCACGGCTGCTGCCACTGGCTCCGCAGGGGACGAGGATGGCGAGCTCTGCAGTGCTCCTCAAGAAGGCATTCCCTTGCTCTTGCCACTGCTAGCCGGCTGAAAAGGCCAGCCAGCCTCACCAACCTCCAGCTGTTGGGGGTTCTTCTCGTCTCCAGCAGCCTCGTCGAGCCACCTCCGGCCTTCCTCCCTCAGCCCTCGCCAAGTAATTCCACCGCCTCCTCAAGGACTTCCTCTCGCCCGTCTTGGGGCTGCCCCCAGGCCAGCTATGGCAGCGCGACGCGGGAGCGTGCTCCCTTTTATGCTGCCCCGGGGCATGGTGACTGCTGCGTTGCCGGGCGCTGGCACTGTGACACGGGGGTGACGGGACACCCCCCTGCACAGCCCCGCCCGCCGGCCCTCTGCCCAGCGTCCTTCCCAGGAAGGCCTTTGGGCTGCTGGCCCCGAGGCAGTCCCTGGGCCCAGGAGGCTCAGGGGGCTGTCCCTGCCCTTGCTGGCCATGCCCTGGGCACAGCTGCTGGGCGTCCCGCTAAATACATCTGGACATTCAGACTACGTCGTGAAGGCTGTTTGTCCCATCTGCATTCATTTGGTTGTGGGGATGCCAGAGGTGAAAGCAAGGCTTTGGGTTCCCTCGGCGTGAACTGTGCAGAGACGGAGAGCACGTGCAGGATGGCCTCGCCGTTCCTGACCCATGCACCAAGGGACATTTGCTGCTCCCCTGCTTATGCTGAGGTCTTCTTCTGGGAAAGAAGTCCCAAATCCTTTTCTCTTCTTGACCCTCTTTTTCCTTGCACTCCAGAGCTTTTCTCCTCCCTTGGCCTTCACCCTCAATACCTTTCCTGAAAGGGACGGCAGCCCTCTCAGCCTTTGCCTTGCTCCTGCTAGTCGTCTTCACCTCAGCTAGAGAGTCCTGAAGGATCGCTGCAGGTCCCTTCCAACTCAACCCTTCTCTTCTCTTCACTTGTGTTCTATTCCCTGCACTGACGATGAGGCGAATAACAAGGAGACCACTAGTTGCCTGAAATGCCAGGGGGTTTGCAGCTCCAGAAACACTTTCGAGGACACAAATCAAAAAGGATACAAGTAGAAACAGGATTGGATTTCATTTGATTTTACTTTATTTTACTTTCTTTTATTTTCTGTCTTGTTCCGTTGGTTGATGTTAGTTTAGTTTCGTTTCTTTCATGTGATGTTATTGTATTTGATTTTATTATATTTTCTTTGGGGTTATTTCTTATTATTTTATTTTATGTTGGTTTATCTTCTTTTATTTTACCTTGCTTTATGCGTTTTTATTTTGTTTTGTTATTTTATTATTTTATCATTTTATTTGACCTTCTTTTGGTTTAGGCTCTTTTAGGCTATTTTGCTGAATCTCTTTCAGAGCCGATGCTCACAAGCATTAACACAATGCGCATGTGCAGCCAGGAGCAGGCTGATGTGTTCTTCGGTTTAGTTTGAAAAAGCATCCCCTGCAGTCTGGCAAAGGAAAGCCGCAGAAAGGAGCAGCAGGAAGACAGGCCAAGCAGTCCCTCGTTTCTCAACAGTGCAGAAGAACTTAAAGAAGGAGGATGGGTACCGACCACACACCGAAAAGTACAAGAAGAGGAGGGGTGTGGTGCCCGGGGCTATTTTCACAAGTAGGACACGTGTCGATGACAAGCACCCCTTTTGCCTTCCAAAACTTGCTCCGCTGTGCTTCTTGGCCAGGGAGGCCTGAAAAGCGCTCTCCTGCCTGCCCTGCGCTTGGATCGCGTGCAGGGAGAGCTGAAAAGCGGCAGCTCCGCATGGTGCGGCAAGCCTGCAGCCCTTCCAAGCACAGGCTGTTTTGCACAAGCAAGAACACCTCGGGGAACGGAGCCAAGGGAAGAGCAGAGCTCGCTCCTGCTCCAAACCTGCAAGGGGCAAAAGAGCCAGGGAGCGCCAGGGCACGAGGGGCGCCTCGGAGGTGCAAGAGCAGCGGGCAAGAACTGAGCCCAAAGGGCCCAGAGGAGCCCTGACAAGGGGCTGCGCTCAATGCTACGGAGGAGAAGAAGCAACCCCCGGGGGCAACCCTGGGCGTCCGCCCTGGGAGTCTAGAAAGCATCCTCCCCCCGCCTGCGGGGCACGAGGGCCACCTTGGTGGAGCAGGAGCAGCAGGCACCTAGCCAAAACGGCCCAAAGGAGCCCTGGCAAGGGGCCGTGCTCAGTGCTGCAGAGGAAGGCAAAAAACCCCTGGGGACACTTGCTAGCCCACCGTGGGGGGAAAAAAGCCTTCCTCCCCACAGCTGCAGGGCACGAGAGGCCACCTTTGTGGTGCATGAGCAACAGGCAGTAACCCAGCCAAAATGGCCCAGAGGAGCCCTGACAAGTGCTCATGCTCAGTGCTGCAGAGGAAGGCAAAAAAACCCCGGGCACCAGAGCCAATCTGCCCCGGGGGGAAATTGCTTACTGACCCCAGCGTCGCAGGCGATGGGCTATTCCCTGAGCACGTGAGCAAGACCTGCCTCCTCGGCCCGCAGGCTGCTCACGCCTCCCAGGAGATGCCCAACCCCGATTCTCCCTCCACCTGCTGCCACCTCAGGGCCTTCCCAGAGGGGCAAAACGCCCCCGGCCTGATCCATCTGCGGGACAACCATCCTTCCTGTGCCTGGCAAGGCACCAGTGGCTGCTCCAAAGCACCGGCACCCCCGCCAACATCTCTGCATCCCATTCCTCACGGCTGCTGCCACTGGCTCCGCAGGGGATGAGGATGGCGAGCTCTGCAGTGCTCCTCAAGAAGGCATTCCCTTGCTCTTGCCACTGCTAGCCGGCTGAAAAGGCCAGCCAGCCTCACCAACCTCCAGCTGTTGGGGGTTCTTCTCGTCTCCAGCAGCCTCGTCGAGCCACCTCCGGCCTTCCTCCCTCAGCCCTCGCCAAGTAATTCCACCGCCTCCTCAAGGACTTCCTCTCGCCCGTCTTGGGGCTGCCCCCAGGCCAGCTATGGCAGCGCGACGCGGGAGCGTGCTCCCTTTTATGCTGCCCCGGGGCATGGTGACTGCTGCGTTGCCGGGCGCTGGCACTGTGACACGGGGGTGACGGGACACCCCCCTGCACAGCCCCGCCCGCCGGCCCTCTGCCCAGCGTCCTTCCCAGGAAGGCCTTTGGGCTGCTGGCCCCGAGGCAGTCCCTGGGCCCAGGAGGCTCAGGGGGCTGTCCCTGCCCTTGCTGGCCATGCCCTGGGCACAGCTGCTGGGCGTCCCGCTAAATACATCTGGACATTCAGACTACGTCGTGAAGGCTGTTTGTCCCATCTGCATTCATTTGGTTGTGGGCATGCCAGAGGTGAAAGCAAGGCTTTGGGTTCCCTCGGCGTGAACTGTGCAGAGACGGAGAGCACGTGCAGGATGGCCTCGCCGTTCCTGACCCATGCACCAAGGGACATTTGCTGCTCCCCTGCTTATGCTGAGGTCTTCTTCTGGGAAAGAAGTCCCAAATCCTTTTCTCTTCTTGACCCTCTTTTTCCTTGCACTCCAGAGCTTTTCTCCTCCCTTGGCCTTCACCCTCAATACCTTTCCTGAAGGTGACGGCAGCCCTCTCAGCCTTTGCCTTGCTCCTGCTAGTCGTCTTCACCTCAGCTAGAGAGTCCTGAAGGATCGCTGCAGGTCCCTTCCAACTCAACCCTTCTCTTCTCTTCACTTGTGTTCTATTCCCTGCACTGACGATGAGGCGAATAACAAGGAGACCACTAGTTGCCTGAAATGCCAGGGGGTTTGCAGCTCCAGAAACACTTTCGAGGACACAAATCAAAAAGGATACAAGTAGAAACAGGATTGGATTTCATTTGATTTTACTTTATTTTACTTTCTTTTATTTTCTGTCTTGTTCCGTTGGTTGATGTTAGTTTAGTTTCGTTTCTTTCATGTGATGTTATTGTATTTGATTTTATTATATTTTCTTTGGGGTTATTTCTTATTATTTTATTTTATGTTGGTTTATCTTCTTTTATTTTACCTTGCTTTATGCGTTTTTATTTTGTTTTGTTATTTTATTATTTTATCATTTTATTTGACCTTCTTTTGGTTTAGGCTCTTTTAGGCTATTTTGCTGAATCTCTTTCAGAGCCGATGCTCACAAGCATTAACACCATGCGCATGTGCAGCCAGGAGCAGGCTGATGTGTTCTTCGGTTTAGTTTGAAAAAGCATCCCTTGCAGTCTGGCAAAGGAAAGCCGCAGAAAGGAGCAGCAGGAAGACAGGCCAAGCAGTCCCTCGTTTCTCAACAGTGCAGAAGAACTTGAAGAAGGAGGATGGGTACCGACCACACACCGAAAAGTACAAGAAGAGGAGGGGTGTGGTGCCCGGGGCTATTTTCACAAGTAGGACACGTGTCGATGACAAGCACCCCTTTTGCCTTCCAAAACTTGCTCCGCTGTGCTTCTTGGCCAGGGAGGCCTGAAAAGCGCTCTCCTGCCTGCCCTGCGCTTGGATCGCGTGCAGGGAGAGCTGCAAAGCGGCAGCTCCGCATGGTGCGGCAAGCCTGCAGCCCTTCCAAGCACAGGCTGTTTTGCACAAGCAAGAACACCTCGGGGAACGGAGCCAAGGGAAGAGCAGAGCTCGCTCCTGCTCCAAACCTGCAAGGGGCAAAAGAGCCAGGGAGCGCCAGGGCACGAGGGGCGCCTCGGAGGTGCAAGAGCAGCGGGCAAGAACTGAGCCCAAAGGGCCCAGAGGAGCCCTGACAAGGGGCTGCGCTCAATGCTACGGAGGAGAAGAAGCAACCCCCGGGGGCAACCCTGGGCGTCCGCCCTGGGAGTCTAGAAAGCATCCTCCCCCCGCCTGCGGGGCACGAGGGCCACCTTGGTGGAGCAGGAGCAGCAGGCACCTAGCCAAAACGGCCCAAAGGAGCCCTGGCAAGGGGCCGTGCTCAGTGCTGCAGAGGAAGGCAAAAAACCCCTGGGGACACTTGCTAGCCCACCGTGGGGGGAAAAAAGCCTTCCTCCCCGCAGCTGCAGGGCACGAGAGGCCACCTTTGTGGTGCATGAGCAACAGGCAGTAACCCAGCCAAAATGGCCCAGAGGAGCCCTGACAAGTGCTCATGCTCAGTGCTGCAGGGGAAGGCAAAAAAACCCCGGGCACCAGAGCCAATCTGCCCCGGGGGAAAATTGCTTACTGACCCCAGCGTCGCAGGCGATGGGCTATTCCCTGAGCACGTGAGCAAGACCTGCCTCCTCGGCCCGCAGGCTGCTCACGCCTCCCAGGAGATGCCCAACCCCGATTCTCCCTCCACCTGCTGCCACCTCAGGGCCTTCCCAGAGGGGCAAAACGCCCCCGGCCTGATCCATCTGCGGGACAACCATCCTTCCTGTGCCTGGCAAGGCACCAGTGGCTGCTCCAAAGCACCGGCACCCCCGCCAACATCTCTGCATCCCATTCCTCACGGCTGCTGCCACTGGCTCCGCAGGGGATGAGGATGGCGAGCTCTGCAGTGCTCCTCAAGAAGGCATTCCCTTGCTCTTGCCACTGCTAGCCGGCTGAAAAGGCCAGCCAGCCTCACCAACCTCCAGCTGTTGGGGGTTCTTCTCGTCTCCAGCAGCCTCGTCGAGCCACCTCCGGCCTTCCTCCCTCAGCCCTCGCCAAGTAATTCCACCGCCTCCTCAAGGACTTCCTCTCGCCCGTCTTGGGGCTGCCCCCAGGCCAGCTATGGCAGCGCGACGCGGGAGCGTGCTCCCTTTTATGCTGCCCCGGGGCATGGTGACTGCTGCGTTGCCGGGCGCTGGCACTGTGACACGGGGGTGACGGGGCACCCCCCTGCGCAGCCCCGCCCGCCGGCCCTCTGCCCAGCATCCTTCCCAGGAAGGCCTTTGGGCTGCTGGCCCCGAGGCAGTCCCTGGGCCCAGGAGGCTCAGGGGGCTGTCCCTGCCCTTGCTGGCCATGCCCTGGGCACAGCTGCTGGGCGTCCCGCTAAATACATCTGGACATTCAGACTACGTCGTGAAGGCTGTTTGTCCCATCTGCATTCATTTGGTTGTGGGGATGCCAGAGGTGAAAGCAAGGCTTTGGGTTCCCTCGGCGTGAACTGTGCAGAGACGGAGAGCACGTGCAGGATGGCCTCGCCGTTCCTGACCCATGCACCAAGGGACATTTGCTGCTCCCCTGCTTATGCTGAGGTCTTCTTCTGGGAAAGAAGTCCCAAATCCTTTTCTCTTCTTGACCCTCTTTTTCCTTGCACTCCAGAGCTTTTCTCCTCCCTTGGCCTTCACCCTCAATACCTTTCCTGAAGGTGACGGCAGCCCTCTCAGCCTTTGCCTTGCTCCTGCTAGTCGTCTTCACCTCAGCTAGAGAGTCCTGAAGGATCGCTGCAGGTCCCTTCCAACTCAACCCTTCTCTTCTCTTCACTTGTGTTCTATTCCCTGCACTGACGATGAGGCGAATAACAAGGAGACCACTAGTTGCCTGAAATGCCAGGGGGTTTGCAGCTCCAGAAACACTTTCGAGGACACAAATCAAAAAGGATACAAGTAGAAACAGGATTGGATTTCATTTGATTTTACTTTATTTTACTTTCTTTTATTTTCTGTCTTGTTCCGTTGGTTGATGTTAGTTTAGTTTCGTTTCTTTCATGTGATGTTATTGTATTTGATTTTATTATATTTTCTTTGGGGTTATTTCTTATTATTTTATTTTATGTTGGATTATCTTCTTTTATTTTACCTTGCTTTATGCGTTTTTATTTTGTTTTGTTATTTTATTATTTTATCATTTTATTTGACCTTCTTTTGGTTTAGGCTCTTTTAGGCTATTTTGCTGAATCTCTTTCAGAGCCGATGCTCACAAGCATTAACACCATGCGCATGTGCAGCCAGGAGCAGGCTGATGTGTTCTTCGGTTTCGTTTGAAAAAGCATCCCTTGCAGTCTGGCAAAGGAAAGCCGCAGAAAGGAGCAGCAGGAAGACAGGCCAAGCAGTCCCTCGTTTCTCAACAGTGCAGAAGAACTTGAAGAAGGAGGATGGGTACCGACCACACACCGAAAAGTACAAGAAGAGGAGGGGTGTGGTGCCCGGGGCTATTTTCACAAGTAGGACACGTGTCGATGACAAGCACCCCTTTTGCCTTCCCAAACTTGCTCCGCTGTGCTTCTTGGCCAGGGAGGCCTGAAAAGCGCTCTCCTGCCTGCCCTGCGCTTTGATCGCGTGCAGGGAGAGCTGCAAAGCGGCAGCTCCGCATGGTGCAGCAAGCCTGCAGCCCTTCCAAGCACAGGCTGTTTTGCACAAGCAAGAACACCTCGGGGAACGGAGCCAAGGGAAGAGCAGAGCTCGCTCCTGCTCCAAACCTGCAAGGGGCAAAAGAGCCAGGGAGCGCCAGGGCACGAGGGGCGCCTCGGAGGTGCAAGAGCAGCGGGCAAGAACTGAGCCCAAAGGGCCCAGAGGAGCCCTGACAAGGGGCTGCGCTCAATGCTACGGAGGAGAAGAAGCAACCCCCGGGGGCAACCCTGGGCGTCCGCCCTGGGAGTCTAGAAAGCATCCTCCCCCCGCCTGCGGGGCACGAGGGCCACCTTGGTGGAGCAGGAGCAGCAGGCACCTAGCCAAAACGGCCCAAAGGAGCCCTGGCAAGGGGCCGTGCTCAGTGCTGCAGAGGAAGGCAAAAAACCCCTGGGGACACTTGCTAGCCCACCGTGGGGGGAAAAAAGCCTTCCTCCCCACAGCTGCAGGGCACGAGAGGCCACCTTTGTGGTGCATGAGCAACAGGCAGTAACCCAGCCAAAATGGCCCAGAGGAGCCCTGACAAGTGCTCATGCTCAGTGCTGCAGAGGAAGGCAAAAAAACCCCGGGCACCAGAGCCAATCTGCCCCGGGGGGAAATTGCTTACTGACCCCAGCGTCGCAGGCGATGGGCTATTCCCTGAGCACGTGAGCAAGACCTGCCTCCTCGGCCCGCAGGCTGCTCACGCCTCCCAGGAGATGCCCAACCCCGATTCTCCCTCCACCTGCTGCCACCTCAGGGCCTTCCCAGAGGGGCAAAACGCCCCTGGCCTGATCCATCTGCGGGACAACCATCCTTCCTGTGCCTGGCAAGGCACCAGTGGCTGCTCCAAAGCACCGGCACCCCCGCCAACATCTCTGCATCCCATTCCTCACGGCTGCTGCCACTGGCTCCGCAGGGGATGAGGATGGCGAGCTCTGCAGTGCTCCTCAAGAAGGCATTCCCTTGCTCTTGCCACTGCTAGCCGGCTGAAAAGGCCAGCCAGCCTCACCAACCTCCAGCTGTTGGGGGTTCTTCTCGTCTCCAGCAGCCTCGTCGAGCCACCTCCGGCCTTCCTCCCTCAGCCCTCGCCAAGTAATTCCACCGCCTCCTCAAGGACTTCCTCTCGCCCGTCTTGGGGCTGCCCCCAGGCCAGCTATGGCAGCGCGACGCGGGAGCGTGCTCCCTTTTATGCTGCCCCGGGGCATGGTGACTGCTGCGTTGCCGGGCGCTGGCACTGTGACACGGGGGTGACGGGACACCCCCCTGCACAGCCCCGCCCGCCGGCCCTCTGCCCAGCGTCCTTCCCAGGAAGGCCTTTGGGCTGCTGGCCCCGAGGCAGTCCCTGGGCCCAGGAGGCTCAGGGGGCTGTCCCTGCCCTTGCTGGCCATGCCCTGGGCACAGCTGCTGGGCGTCCCGCTAAATACATCTGGACATTCAGACTACGTCGTGAAGGCTGTTTGTCCCATCTGCATTCATTTGGTTGTGGGGATGCCAGAGGTGAAAGCAAGGCTTTGGGTTCCCTCGGCGTGAAGTGTGCAGAGACGGAGAGCACGTGCAGGATGGCCTCGCCGTTCCTGACCCATGCACCAAGGGACATTTGCTGCTCCCCTGGTTATGCTGAGGTCTTCTTCTGGGAAAGAAGTCCCAAATCCTTTTCTCTTCTTGACCCTCTTTTTCCTTGCACTCCAGAGCTTTTCTCCTCCCTTGGCCTTCACCCTCAATACCTTTCCTGAAGGTGACGGCAGCCCTCTCAGCCTTTGCCTTGCTCCTGCTAGTCGTCTTCACCTCAGCTAGAGAGTCCTGAAGGATCGCTGCAGGTCCCTTCCAACTCAACCCTTCTCTTCTCTTCACTTGTGTTCTATTCCCTGCACTGACGATGAGGCGAATAACAAGGAGACCACTAGTTGCCTGAAATGCCAGGGGGTTTGCAGCTCCAGAAACACTTTCGAGGACACAAATCAAAAAGGATACAAGTAGAAACAGGATTGGATTTCATTTGATTTTACTTTATTTTACTTTCTTTTATTTTCTGTCTTGTTCCGTTGGTTGATGTTAGTTTAGTTTCGTTTCTTTCATGTGATGTTATTGTATTTGATTTTATTATATTTTCTTTGGGGTTATTTCTTATTATTTTATTTTATGTTGGATTATCTTCTTTTATTTTACCTTGCTTTATGCGTTTTTATTTTGTTTTGTTATTTTATTATTTTATCATTTTATTTGACCTTCTTTTGGTTTAGGCTCTTTTAGGCTATTTTGCTGAATCTCTTTCAGAGCCGAGGCTCACAAGCATTAACACAATGCGCATGTGCAGCCAGGAGCAGGCTGATGTGTTCTTCGGTTTAGTTTGAAAAAGCATCCCTTGCAGTCTGGCAAAGGAAAGCCGCAGAAAGGAGCAGCAGGAAGACAGGCCAAGCAGTCCCTCGTTTCTCAACAGTGCAGAAGAACTTAAAGAAGGAGGATGGGTACCGACCACACACCGAAAAGTACAAGAAGAGGAGGGGTGTGGTGCCCGGGGCTATTTTCACAAGTAGGACACGTGTCGATGACAAGCACCCCTTTTGCCTTCCAAAACTTGCTCCGCTGTGCTTCTTGGCCAGGGAGGCCTGAAAAGCGCTCTCCTGCCTGCCCTGCGCTTGGATCGCGTGCAGGGAGAGCTGCAAAGCTGCAGCTCCGCATGGTGCGGCAAGCCTGCAGCCCTTCCAAGCACAGGCTGTTTTGCACAAGCAAGAACACCTCGGGGAACGGAGCCAAGGGAAGAGCAGAGCTCGCTCCTGCTCCAAACCTGCAAGGGGCAAAAGAGCCAGGGAGCGCCAGGGCACGAGGGGCGCCTCGGAGGTGCAAGAGCAGCGGGCAAGAACTGAGCCCAAAGGGCCCAGAGGAGCCCTGACAAGGGGCTGCGCTCAATGCTACGGAGGAGAAGAAGCAACCCCCGGGGGCAACCCTGGGCGTCCGCCCTGGGAGTCTAGAAAGCATCCTCCCCCCGCCTGCGGGGCACGAGGGCCACCTTGGTGGAGCAGGAGCAGCAGGCACCTAGCCAAAACGGCCCAAAGGAGCCCTGGCAAGGGGCCGTGCTCAGTGCTGCAGAGGAAGGCAAAAAACCCCTGGGGACACTTGCTAGCCCACCGTGGGGGGAAAAAAGCCTTCCTCCCCGCAGCTGCAGGGCACGAGAGGCCACCTTTGTGGTGCATGAGCAACAGGCAGTAACCCAGCCAAAATGGCCCAGAGGAGCCCTGACAAGTGCTCATGCTCAGTGCTGCAGAGGAAGGCAAAAAAACCCCGGGCACCAGAGCCAATCTGCCCCGGGGGGAAATTGCTTACTGACCCCAGCGTCGCAGGCGATGGGCTATTCCCTGAGCACGTGAGCAAGACCTGCCTCCTCGGCCCGCAGGCTGCTCACGCCTCCCAGGAGATGCCCAACCCCGATTCTCCCTCCACCTGCTGCCACCTCAGGGCCTTCCCAGAGGGGCAAAACGCCCCCGGCCTGATCCATCTGCGGGACAACCATCCTTCCTGTGCCTGGCAAGGCACCAGTGGCTGCTCCAAAGCACCGGCACCCCCGCCAACATCTCTGCATCCCATTCCTCACGGCTGCTGCCACTGGCTCCGCAGGGGATGAGGATGGCGAGCTCTGCAGTGCTCCTCAAGAAGGCATTCCCTTGCTCTTGCCACTGCTAGCCGGCTGAAAAGGCCAGCCAGCCTCACCAACCTCCAGCTGTTGGGGGTTCTTCTCGTCTCCAGCAGCCTCGTCGAGCCACCTCCGGCCTTCCTCCCTCAGCCCTCGCCAAGTAATTCCACCGCCTCCTCAAGGACTTCCTCTCGCCCGTCTTGGGGCTGCCCCCAGGCCAGCTATGGCAGCGCGACGCGGGAGCGTGCTCCCTTTTATGCTGCCCCGGGGCATGGTGACTGCTGCGTTGCCGGGCGCTGGCACTGTGACACGGGGGTGACGGGGCACCCCCCTGCGCAGCCCCGCCCGCCGGCCCTCTGCCCAGCGTCCTTCCCAGGAAGGCCTTTGGGCTGCTGGCCCCGAGGCAGTCCCTGGGCCCAGGAGGCTCAGGGGGCTGTCCCTGCCCTTGCTGGCCATGCCCTGGGCACAGCTGCTGGGCGTCCCGCTAAATACATCTGGACATTCAGACTACGTCGTGAAGGCTGTTTGTCCCATCTGCATTCATTTGGTTGTGGGGATGCCAGAGGTGAAAGCAAGGCTTTGGGTTCCCTCGGCGTGAACTGTGCAGAGACGGAGAGCACGTGCAGGATGGCCTCGCCGTTCCTGACCCATGCACCAAGGGACATTTGCTGCTCCCCTGCTTATGCTGAGGTCTTCTTCTGGGAAAGAAGTCCCAAATCCTTTTCTCTTCTTGACCCTCTTTTTCCTTGCACTCCAGAGCTTTTCTCCTCCCTTGGCCTTCACCCTCAATACCTTTCCTGAAGGTGACGGCAGCCCTCTCAGCCTTTGCCTTGCTCCTGCTAGTCGTCTTCACCTCAGCTAGAGAGTCCTGAAGGATCGCTGCAGGTCCCTTCCAACTCAACCCTTCTCTTCTCTTCACTTGTGTTCTATTCCCTGCACTGACGATGAGGCGAAGAACAAGGAGACCACTAGTTGCCTGAAATGCCAGGGGGTTTGCAGCTCCAGAAACACTTTCGAGGACACAAATCAAAAAGGATACAAGTAGAAACAGGATTGGATTTCATTTGATTTTACTTTATTTTACTTTCTTTTATTTTCTGTCTTGTTCCGTTGGTTGATGTTAGTTTAGTTTCGTTTCTTTCATGTGATGTTATTGTATTTGATTTTATTATATTTTCTTTGGGGTTATTTCTTATTATTTTATTTTATGTTGGATTATCTTCTTTTATTTTACCTTGCTTTATGCGTTTTTATTTTGTTTTGTTATTTTATTATTTTATCATTTTATTTGACCTTCTTTTGGTTTAGGCTCTTTTAGGCTATTTTGCTGAATCTCTTTCAGAGCCGATGCTCACAAGCATTAACACCATGCGCATGTGCAGCCAGGAGCAGGCTGATGTGTTCTTCGGTTTCGTTTGAAAAAGCATCCCTTGCAGTCTGGCAAAGGAAAGCCGCAGAAAGGAGCAGCAGGAAGACAGGCCAAGCAGTCCCTCGTTTCTCAACAGTGCAGAAGAACTTGAAGAAGGAGGATGGGTACCGACCACACACCGAAAAGTACAAGAAGAGGAGGGGTGTGGTGCCCGGGGCTATTTTCACAAGTAGGACACGTGTCGATGACAAGCACCCCTTTTGCCTTCCAAAACTTGCTCCGCTGTGCTTCTTGGCCAGGGAGGCATGACAAGCGCTCTCCTGCCTGCCCTGCGCTTGGATCGCGTGCAGGGAGAGCTGCAAAGCGGCAGCTCCGCATGGTGCAGCAAGCCTGCAGCCCTTCCAAGCACAGGCTGTTTTGCACAAGCAAGAACACCTCGGGGAACGGAGCCAAGGGAAGAGCAGAGCTCGCTCCTGCTCCAAACCTGCAACGGGCAAAAGAGCCAGGGAGCGCCAGGGCACGAGGGGCACCTCGGAGGTGCAAGAGCAGCGGGCAAGAACTGAGCCCAAAGGGCCCAGAGGAGCCCTGACAAGGGGCTGCGCTCAATGCTACGGAGGAGAAGAAGCAACCCCTGGGGGCCACCCTGGGCGTCCGCCCTGGGAGTCTAGAAAGCATCCTCCCCCCGCCTGCGGGGCACGAGGGCCACCTTGGTGGAGCAGGAGCAGCAGGCACCTAGCCAAAACGGCCCAAAGGAGCCCTGGCAAGGGGCCGTGCTCAGTGCTGCAGAGGAAGGCAAAAAACCCCTGGGGACACTTGCTAGCCCACCGTGGGGGGAAAAAAGCCTTCCTCCCCACAGCTGCAGGGCACGAGAGGCCACCTTTGTGGTGCATGAGCAACAGGCAGTAACCCAGCCAAAATGGCCCAGAGGAGCCCTGACAAGTGCTCATGCTCAGTGCTGCAGAGGAAGGCAAAAAAACCCCGGGCACCAGAGCCAATCTGCCCCGGGGGGAAATTGCTTACTGACCCCAGCGTCGCAGGCGATGGGCTATTCCCTGAGCACGTGAGCAAGACCTGCCTCCTCGGCCCGCAGGCTGCTCACGCCTCCCAGGAGATGCCCAACCCCGATTCTCCCTCCACCTGCTGCCACCTCAGGGCCTTCCCAGAGGGGCAAAACGCCCCCGGCCTGATCCATCTGCGGGACAACCATCCTTCCTGTGCCTGGCAAGGCACCAGTGGCTGCTCCAAAGCACCGGCACCCCCGCCAACATCTCTGCATCCCATTCCTCACGGCTGCTGCCACTGGCTCCGCAGGGGATGAGGATGGCGAGCTCTGCAGTGCTCCTCAAGAAGGCATTCCCTTGCTCTTGCCACTGCTAGCCGGCTGAAAAGGCCAGCCAGCCTCACCAACCTCCAGCTGTTGGGGGTTCTTCTCGTCTCCAGCAGCCTCGTCGAGCCACCTCCGGCCTTCCTCCCTCAGCCCTCGCCAAGTAATTCCACCGCCTCCTCAAGGACTTCCTCTCGCCCGTCTTGGGGCTGCCCCCAGGCCAGCTATGGCAGCGCGACGCGGGAGCGTGCTCCCTTTTATGCTGCCCCGGGGCATGGTGACTGCTGCGTTGCCGGGCGCTGGCACTGTGACACGGGGGTGACGGGACACCCCCCTGCACAGCCCCGCCCGCCGGCCCTCTGCCCAGCGTCCTTCCCAGGAAGGCCTTTGGGCTGCTGGCCCCGAGGCAGTCCCTGGGCCCAGGAGGCTCAGGGGGCTGTCCCTGCCCTTGCTGGCCATGCCCTGGGCACAGCTGCTGGGCGTCCCGCTAAATACATCTGGACATTCAGACTACGTCGTGAAGGCTGTTTGTCCCATCTGCATTCATTTGGTTGTGGGGATGCCAGAGGTGAAAGCAAGGCTTTGGGTTCCCTCGGCGTGAACTGTGCAGAGACGGAGAGCACGTGCAGGATGGCCTCGCCGTTCCTGACCCATGCACCAAGGGACATTTGCTGCTCCCCTGCTTATGCTGAGGTCTTCTTCTGGGAAAGAAGTCCCAAATCCTTTTCTCTTCTTGACCCTCTTTTTCCTTGCACTCCAGAGCTTTTCTCCTCCCTTGGCCTTCACCCTCAATACCTTTCCTGAAGGTGACGGCAGCCCTCTCAGCCTTTGCCTTGCTCCTGCTAGTCGTCTTCACCTCAGCTAGAGAGTCCTGAAGGATCGCTGCAGGTCCCTTCCAACTCAACCCTTCTCTTCTCTTCACTTGTGTTCTATTCCCTGCACTGACGATGAGGCGAATAACAAGGAGACCACTAGTTGCCTGAAATGCCAGGGGGTTTGCAGCTCCAGAAACACTTTCGAGGACACAAATCAAAAAGGATACAAGTAGAAACAGGATTGGATTTCATTTGATTTTACTTTATTTTACTTTCTTTTATTTTCTGTCTTGTTCCGTTGGTTGATGTTAGTTTAGTTTCGTTTCTTTCATGTGATGTTATTGTATTTGATTTTATTATATTTTCTTTGGGGTTATTTCTTATTATTTTATTTTATGTTGGATTATCTTCTTTTATTTTACCTTGCTTTATGCGTTTTTATTTTGTTTTGTTATTTTATTATTTTATCATTTTATTTGACCTTCTTTTGGTTTAGGCTCTTTTAGGCTATTTTGCTGAATCTCTTTCAGAGCCGATGCTCACAAGCATTAACACCATGCGCATGTGCAGCCAGGAGCAGGCTGATGTGTTCTTCGGTTTCGTTTGAAAAAGCATCCCTTGCAGTCTGGCAAAGGAAAGCCGCAGAAAGGAGCAGCAGGAAGACAGGCCAAGCAGTCCCTCGTTTCTCAACAGTGCAGAAGAACTTGAAGAAGGAGGATGGGTACCGACCACACACCGAAAAGTACAAGAAGAGGAGGGGTGTGGTGCCCGGGGCTATTTTCACAAGTAGGACACGTGTCGATGACAAGCACCCCTTTTGCCTTCCAAAACTTGCTCCGCTGTGCTTCTTGGCCAGGGAGGCATGACAAGCGCTCTCCTGCCTGCCCTGCGCTTGGATCGCGTGCAGGGAGAGCTGCAAAGCGGCAGCTCCGCATGGTGCAGCAAGCCTGCAGCCCTTCCAAGCACAGGCTGTTTTGCACAAGCAAGAACACCTCGGGGAACGGAGCCAAGGGAAGAGCAGAGCTCGCTCCTGCTCCAAACCTGCAACGGGCAAAAGAGCCAGGGAGCGCCAGGGCACGAGGGGCGCCTCGGAGGTGCAAGAGCAGCGGGCAAGAACTGAGCCCAAAGGGCCCAGAGGAGCCCTGACAAGGGGCTGCGCTCAATGCTACGGAGGAGAAGAAGCAACCCCCGGGGGCAACCCTGGGCGTCCGCCCTGGGAGTCTAGAAAGCATCCTCCCCCCGCCTGCGGGGCACGAGGGCCACCTTGGTGGAGCAGGAGCAGCAGGCACCTAGCCAAAACGGCCCAAAGGAGCCCTGGCAAGGGGCCGTGCTCAGTGCTGCAGAGGAAGGCAAAAAACCCCTGGGGACACTTGCTAGCCCACCGTGGGGGGAAAAAAGCCTTCCTCCCCACAGCTGCAGGGCACGAGAGGCCACCTTTGTGGTGCATGAGCAACAGGCAGTAACCCAGCCAAAATGGCCCAGAGGAGCCCTGACAAGTGCTCATGCTCAGTGCTGCAGAGGAAGGCAAAAAAACCCCGGGCACCAGAGCCAATCTGCCCCGGGGGGAAATTGCTTACTGACCCCAGCGTCGCAGGCGATGGGCTATTCCCTGAGCACGTGAGCAAGACCTGCCTCCTCGGCCCGCAGGCTGCTCACGCCTCCCAGGAGATGCCCAACCCCGATTCTCCCTCCACCTGCTGCCACCTCAGGGCCTTCCCAGAGGGGCAAAACGCCCCCGGCCTGATCCATCTGCGGGACAACCATCCTTCCTGTGCCTGGCAAGGCACCAGTGGCTGCTCCAAAGCACCGGCACCCCCGCCAACATCTCTGCATCCCATTCCTCACGGCTGCTGCCACTGGCTCCGCAGGGGATGAGGATGGCGAGCTCTGCAGTGCTCCTCAAGAAGGCATTCCCTTGCTCTTGCCACTGCTAGCCGGCTGAAAAGGCCAGCCAGCCTCACCAACCTCCAGCTGTTGGGGGTTCTTCTCGTCTCCAGCAGCCTCGTCGAGCCACCTCCGGCCTTCCTCCCTCAGCCCTCGCCAAGTAATTCCACCGCCTCCTCAAGGACTTCCTCTCGCCCGTCTTGGGGCTGCCCCCAGGCCAGCTATGGCAGCGCGACGCGGGAGCGTGCTCCCTTTTATGCTGCCCCGGGGCATGGTGACTGCTGCGTTGCCGGGCGCTGGCACTGTGACACGGGGGTGACGGGACACCCCCCTGCACAGCCCCGCCCGCCGGCCCTCTGCCCAGCGTCCTTCCCAGGAAGGCCTTTGGGCTGCTGGCCCCGAGGCAGTCCCTGGGCCCAGGAGGCTCAGGGGGCTGTCCCTGCCCTTGCTGGCCATGCCCTGGGCACAGCTGCTGGGCGTCCCGCTAAATACATCTGGACATTCAGACTACGTCGTGAAGGCTGTTTGTCCCATCTGCATTCATTTGGTTGTGGGGATGCCAGAGGTGAAAGCAAGGCTTTGGGTTCCCTCGGCGTGAACTGTGCAGAGACGGAGAGCACGTGCAGGATGGCCTCGCCGTTCCTGACCCATGCACCAAGGGACATTTGCTGCTCCCCTGGTTATGCTGAGGTCTTCTTCTGGGAAAGAAGTCCCAAATCCTTTTCTCTTCTTGACCCTCTTTTTCCTTGCACTCCAGAGCTTTTCTCCTCCCTTGGCCTTCACCCTCAATACCTTTCCTGAAGGTGACGGCAGCCCTCTCAGCCTTTGCCTTGCTCCTGCTAGTCGTCTTCACCTCAGCTAGAGAGTCCTGAAGGATCGCTGCAGGTCCCTTCCAACTCAACCCTTCTCTTCTCTTCACTTGTGTTCTATTCCCTGCACTGACGATGAGGCGAATAACAAGGAGACCACTAGTTGCCTGAAATGCCAGGGGGTTTGCAGCTCCAGAAACACTTTCGAGGACACAAATCAAAAAGGATACAAGTAGAAACAGGATTGGATTTCATTTGATTTTACTTTATTTTACTTTCTTTTATTTTCTGTCTTGTTCCGTTGGTTGATGTTAGTTTAGTTTCGTTTCTTTCATGTGATGTTATTGTATTTGATTTTATTATATTTTCTTTGGGGTTATTTCTTATTATTTTATTTTATGTTGGATTATCTTCTTTTATTTTACCTTGCTTTATGCGTTTTTATTTTGTTTTGTTATTTTATTATTTTATCATTTTATTTGACCTTCTTTTGGTTTAGGCTCTTTTAGGCTATTTTGCTGAATCTCTTTCAGAGCCGATGCTCACAAGCATTAACACCATGCGCATGTGCAGCCAGGAGCAGGCTGATGTGTTCTTCGGTTTAGTTTGAAAAAGCATCCCTTGCAGTCTGGCAAAGGAAAGCCGCAGAAAGGAGCAGCAGGAAGACAGGCCAAGCAGTCCCTCGTTTCTCAACAGTGCAGAAGAACTTGAAGAAGGAGGATGGGTACCGACCACACACCGAAAAGTACAAGAAGAGGAGGGGTGTGGTGCCCGGGGCTATTTTCACAAGTAGGACACGTGTCGATGACAAGCACCCCTTTTGCCTTCCAAAACTTGCTCCGCTGTGCTTCTTGGCCAGGGAGGCATGACAAGCGCTCTCCTGCCTGCCCTGCGCTTGGATCGCGTGCAGGGAGAGCTGCAAAGCGGCAGCTCCGCATGGTGCAGCAAGCCTGCAGCCCTTCCAAGCACAGGCTGTTTTGCACAAGCAAGAACACCTCGGGGAACGGAGCCAAGGGAAGAGCAGAGCTCGCTCCTGCTCCAAACCTGCAACGGGCAAAAGAGCCAGGGAGCGCCAGGGCACGAGGGGCGCCTCGGAGGTGCAAGAGCAGCGGGCAAGAACTGAGCCCAAAGGGCCCAGAGGAGCCCTGACAAGGGGCTGCGCTCAATGCTACGGAGGAGAAGAAGCAACCCCCGGGGGCCACCCTGGGCGTCCGCCCTGGGAGTCTAGAAAGCATCCTCCCCCCGCCTGCGGGGCACGAGGGCCACCTTGGTGGAGCAGGAGCAGCAGGCACCTAGCCAAAACGGCCCAAAGGAGCCCTGGCAAGGGGCCGTGCTCAGTGCTGCAGAGGAAGGCAAAAAACCCCCGGGGACACTTGCTAGCCCACCGTGGGGGGAAAAAAGCCTTCCTCCCCACAGCTGCAGGGCACGAGAGGCCACCTTTGTGGTGCATGAGCAACAGGCAGTAACCCAGCCAAAATGGCCCAGAGGAGCCCTGACAAGTGCTCATGCTCAGTGCTGCAGAGGAAGGCAAAAAAACCCCGGGCACCAGAGCCAATCTGCCCCGGGGGGAAATTGCTTACTGACCCCAGCGTCGCAGGCGATGGGCTATTCCCTGAGCACGTGAGCAAGACCTGCCTCCTCGGCCCGCAGGCTGCTCACGCCTCCCAGGAGATGCCCAACCCCGATTCTCCCTCCACCTGCTGCCACCTCAGGGCCTTCCCAGAGGGGCAAAACGCCCCCAGCCTGATCCATCTGCGGGACAACCATCCTTCCTGTGCCTGGCAAGGCACCAGTGGCTGCTCCAAAGCACCGGCACCCCCGCCAACATCTCTGCATCCCATTCCTCACGGCTGCTGACACTGGCTCCGCAGGGGATGAGGATGGCGAGCTCTGCAGTGCTCCTCAAGAAGGCATTCCCTTGCTCTTGCCACTGCTAGCCGGCTGAAAAGGCCAGCCAGCCTCACCAACCTCCAGCTGTTGGGGGTTCTTCTCGTCTCCAGCAGCCTCGTCGAGCCACCTCCGGCCTTCCTCCCTCAGCCCTCGCCAAGTAATTCCACCGCCTCCTCAAGGACTTCCTCTCGCCCGTCTTGGGGCTGCCCCCAGGCCAGCTATGGCAGCGCGACGCGGGAGCGTGCTCCCTTTTATGCTGCCCCGGGGCATGGTGACTGCTGCGTTGCCGGGCGCTGGCACTGTGACACGGGGGTGACGGGACACCCCCCTGCACAGCCCCGCCCGCCGGCCCTCTGCCCAGCGTCCTTCCCAGGAAGGCCTTTGGGCTGCTGGCCCCGAGGCAGTCCCTGGGCCCAGGAGGCTCAGGGGGCTGTCCCTGCCCTTGCTGGCCATGCCCTGGGCACAGCTGCTGGGCGTCCCGCTAAATACATCTGGACATTCAGACTACGTCGTGAAGGCTGTTTGTCCCATCTGCATTCATTTGGTTGTGGGGATGCCAGAGGTGAAAGCAAGGCTTTGGGTTCCCTCGGCGTGAACTGTGCAGAGACGGAGAGCACGTGCAGGATGGCCTCGCCGTTCCTGACCCATGCACCAAGGGACATTTGCTGCTCCCCTGCTTATGCTGAGGTCTTCTTCTGGGAAAGAAGTCCCAAATCCTTTTCTCTTCTTGACCCTCTTTTTCCTTGCACTCCAGAGCTTTTCTCCTCCCTTGGCCTTCACCCTCAATACCTTTCCTGAAGGTGACGGCAGCCCTCTCAGCCTTTGCCTTGCTCCTGCTAGTCGTCTTCACCTCAGCTAGAGAGTCCTGAAGGATCGCTGCAGGTCCCTTCCAACTCAACCCTTCTCTTCTCTTCACTTGTGTTCTATTCCCTGCACTGACGATGAGGCGAATAACAAGGAGACCACTAGTTGCCTGAAATGCCAGGGGGTTTGCAGCTCCAGAAACACTTTCGAGGACACAAATCAAAAAGGATACAAGTAGAAACAGGATTGGATTTCATTTGATTTTACTTTATTTTACTTTCTTTTATTTTCTGTCTTGTTCCGTTGGTTGATGTTAGTTTAGTTTCGTTTCTTTCATGTGATGTTATTGTATTTGATTTTATTATATTTTCTTTGGGGTTATTTCTTATTATTTTATTTTATGTTGGATTATCTTCTTTTATTTTACCTTGCTTTATGCGTTTTTATTTTGTTTTGTTATTTTATTATTTTATCATTTTATTTGACCTTCTTTTGGTTTAGGCTCTTTTAGGCTATTTTGCTGAATCTCTTTCAGAGCCGATGCTCACAAGCATTAACACCATGCGCATGTGCAGCCAGGAGCAGGCTGATGTGTTCTTCGGTTTAGTTTGAAAAAGCATCCCTTGCAGTCTGGCAAAGGAAAGCCGCAGAAAGGAGCAGCAGGAAGACAGGCCAAGCAGTCCCTCGTTTCTCAACAGTGCAGAAGAACTTGAAGAAGGAGGATGGGTACCGACCACACACCGAAAAGTACAAGAAGAGGAGGGGTGTGGTGCCCGGGGCTATTTTCACAAGTAGGACATGTGTCGATGACAAGCACCCCTTTTGCCTTCCAAAACTTGCTCCGCTGTGCTTCTTGGCCAGGGAGGCATGACAAGCGCTCTCCTGCCTGCCCTGCGCTTGGATCGCGTGCAGGGAGAGCTGCAAAGCGGCAGCTCCGCATGGTGCAGCAAGCCTGCAGCCCTTCCAAGCACAGGCTGTTTTGCACAAGCAAGAACACCTCGGGGAACGGAGCCAAGGGAAGAGCAGAGCTCGCTCCTGCTCCAAACCTGCAACGGGCAAAAGAGCCAGGGAGCGCCAGGGCACGAGGGGCGCCTCGGAGGTGCAAGAGCAGCGGGCAAGAACTGAGCCCAAAGGGCCCAGAGGAGCCCTGACAAGGGGCTGCGCTCAATGCTACGGAGGAGAAGAAGCAACCCCCGGGGGCCACCCTGGGCGTCCGCCCTGGGAGTCTAGAAAGCATCCTCCCCCCGCCTGCGGGGCACGAGGGCCACCTTGGTGGAGCAGGAGCAGCAGGCACCTAGCCAAAACGGCCCAAAGGAGCCCTGGCAAGGGGCCGTGCTCAGTGCTGCAGAGGAAGGCAAAAAACCCCCGGGGACACTTGCTAGCCCACCGTGGGGGGAAAAAAGCCTTCCTCCCCACAGCTGCAGGGCACGAGAGGCCACCTTTGTGGTGCATGAGCAACAGGCAGTAACCCAGCCAAAATGGCCCAGAGGAGCCCTGACAAGTGCTCATGCTCAGTGCTGCAGAGGAAGGCAAAAAAACCCCGGGCACCAGAGCCAATCTGCCCCGGGGGGAAATTGCTTACTGACCCCAGCGTCGCAGGCGATGGGCTATTCCCTGAGCACGTGAGCAAGACCTGCCTCCTCGGCCCGCAGGCTGCTCACGCCTCCCAGGAGATGCCCAACCCCGATTCTCCCTCCACCTGCTGCCACCTCAGGGCCTTCCCAGAGGGGCAAAACGCCCCCGGCCTGATCCATCTGCGGGACAACCATCCTTCCTGTGCCTGGCAAGGCACCAGTGGCTGCTCCAAAGCACCGGCACCCCCGCCAACATCTCTGCATCCCATTCCTCACGGCTGCTGACACTGGCTCCGCAGGGGATGAGGATGGCGAGCTCTGCAGTGCTCCTCAAGAAGGCATTCCCTTGCTCTTGCCACTGCTAGCCGGCTGAAAAGGCCAGCCAGCCTCACCAACCTCCAGCTGTTGGGGGTTCTTCTCGTCTCCAGCAGCCTCGTCGAGCCACCTCCGGCCTTCCTCCCTCAGCCCTCGCCAAGTAATTCCACCGCCTCCTCAAGGACTTCCTCTCGCCCGTCTTGGGGCTGCCCCCAGGCCAGCTATGGCAGCGCGACGCGGGAGCGTGCTCCCTTTTATGCTGCCCCGGGGCATGGTGACTGCTGCGTTGCCGGGCGCTGGCACTGTGACACGGGGGTGACGGGACACCCCCCTGCACAGCCCCGCCCGCCGGCCCTCTGCCCAGCGTCCTTCCCAGGAAGGCCTTTGGGCTGCTGGCCCCGAGGCAGTCCCTGGGCCCAGGAGGCTCAGGGGGCTGTCCCTGCCCTTGCTGGCCATGCCCTGGGCACAGCTGCTGGGCGTCCCGCTAAATACATCTGCACATTCAGACTACGTCGTGAAGGCTGTTGGTCCCATCTGCATTCATTTGGTTGTGGGGATGCCAGAGGTGAAAGCAAGGCTTTGGGTTCCCTCGGCGTGAACTGTGCAGAGACGGAGAGCACGTGCAGGATGGCCTCGCCGTTCCTGACCCATGCACCAAGGGACATTTGCTCCTCCCCTGCTTATGCTGAGGTCTTCTTCTGGGAAAGAAGTCCCAAATCCTTTTCTCTTCTTGACCCTCTTTTTCCTTGCACTCCAGAGCTTTTCTCCTCCCTTGGCCTTCACCCTCAATACCTTTCCTGAAGGTGACGGCAGCCCTCTCAGCCTTTGCCTTGCTCCTGCTAGTCGTCTTCACCTCAGCTAGAGAGTCCTGAAGGATCGCTGCAGGTCCCTTCCAACTCAACCCTTCTCTTCTCTTCACTTGTGTTCTATTCCCTGCACTGACGATGAGGCGAAGAACAAGGAGACCACTAGTTGCCTGAAATGCCAGGGGGTTTGCAGCTCCAGAAACACTTTCGAGGACACAAATCAAAAAGGATACAAGTAGAAACAGGATTGGATTTCATTTGATTTTACTTTATTTTACTTTCTTTTATTTTCTGTCTTGTTCCGTTGGTTGATGTTAGTTTAGTTTCGTTTCTTTCATGTGATGTTATTGTATTTGATTTTATTATATTTTCTTTGGGGTTATTTCTTATTATTTTATTTTATGTTGGATTATCTTCTTTTATTTTACCTTGCTTTATGCGTTTTTATTTTGTTTTGTTATTTTATTATTTTATCATTTTATTTGACCTTCTTTTGGTTTAGGCTCTTTTAGGCTATTTTGCTGAATCTCTTTCAGAGCCGATGCTCACAAGCATTAACACCATGCGCATGTGCAGCCAGGAGCAGGCTGATGTGTTCTTCGGTTTAGTTTGAAAAAGCATCCCTTGCAGTCTGGCAAAGGAAAGCCGCAGAAAGGAGCAGCAGGAAGACAGGCCAAGCAGTCCCTCGTTTCTCAACAGTGCAGAAGAACTTGAAGAAGGAGGATGGGTACCGACCACACACCGAAAAGTACAAGAAGAGGAGGGGTGTGGTGCCCGGGGCTATTTTCACAAGTAGGACACGTGTCGATGACAAGCACCCCTTTTGCCTTCCAAAACTTGCTCCGCTGTGCTTCTTGGCCAGGGAGGCATGACAAGCGCTCTCCTGCCTGCCCTGCGCTTGGATCGCGTGCAGGGAGAGCTGCAAAGCGGCAGCTCCGCATGGTGCAGCAAGCCTGCAGCCCTTCCAAGCACAGGCTGTTTTGCACAAGCAAGAACACCTCGGGGAACGGAGCCAAGGGAAGAGCAGAGCTCGCTCCTGCTCCAAACCTGCAACGGGCAAAAGAGCCAGGGAGCGCCAGGGCACGAGGGGCGCCTCGGAGGTGCAAGAGCAGCGGGCAAGAACTGAGCCCAAAGGGCCCAGAGGAGCCCTGACAAGGGGCTGCGCTCAATGCTACGGAGGAGAAGAAGCAACCCCCGGGGGCCACCCTGGGCGTCCGCCCTGGGAGTCTAGAAAGCATCCTCCCCCCGCCTGCGGGGCACGAGGGCCACCTTGGTGGAGCAGGAGCAGCAGGCACCTAGCCAAAACGGCCCAAAGGAGCCCTGGCAAGGGGCCGTGCTCAGTGCTGCAGAGGAAGGCAAAAAACCCCCGGGGACACTTGCTAGCCCACCGTGGGGGGAAAAAAGCCTTCCTCCCCACAGCTGCAGGGCACGAGAGGCCACCTTTGTGGTGCATGAGCAACAGGCAGTAACCCAGCCAAAATGGCCCAGAGGAGCCCTGACAAGTGCTCATGCTCAGTGCTGCAGAGGAAGGCAAAAAAACCCCGGGCACCAGAGCCAATCTGCCCCGGGGGGAAATTGCTTACTGACCCCAGCGTCGCAGGCGATGGGCTATTCCCTGAGCACGTGAGCAAGACCTGCCTCCTCGGCCCGCAGGCTGCTCACGCCTCCCAGGAGATGCCCAACCCCGATTCTCCCTCCACCTGCTGCCACCTCAGGGCCTTCCCAGAGGGGCAAAACGCCCCCGGCCTGATCCATCTGCGGGACAACCATCCTTCCTGTGCCTGGCAAGGCACCAGTGGCTGCTCCAAAGCACCGGCACCCCCGCCAACATCTCTGCATCCCATTCCTCACGGCTGCTGCCACTGGCTCCGCAGGGGATGAGGATGGCGAGCTCTGCAGTGCTCCTCAAGAAGGCATTCCCTTGCTCTTGCCACTGCTAGCCGGCTGAAAAGGCCAGCCAGCCTCACCAACCTCCAGCTGTTGGGGGTTCTTCTCGTCTCCAGCAGCCTCGTCGAGCCACCTCCGGCCTTCCTCCCTCAGCCCTCGCCAAGTAATTCCACCGCCTCCTCAAGGACTTCCTCTCGCCCGTCTTGGGGCTGCCCCCAGGCCAGCTATGGCAGCGCGACGCGGGAGCGTGCTCCCTTTTATGCTGCCCCGGGGCATGGTGACTGCTGCGTTGCCGGGCGCTGGCACTGTGACACGGGGGTGACGGGACACCCCCCTGCACAGCCCCGCCCGCCGGCCCTCTGCCCAGCGTCCTTCCCAGGAAGGCCTTTGGGCTGCTGGCCCCGAGGCAGTCCCTGGGCCCAGGAGGCTCAGGGGGCTGTCCCTGCCCTTGCTGGCCATGCCCTGGGCACAGCTGCTGGGCGTCCCGCTAAATACATCTGGACATTCAGACTACGTCGTGAAGGCTGTTTGTCCCATCTGCATTCATTTGGTTGTGGGGATGCCAGAGGTGAAAGCAAGGCTTTGGGTTCCCTCGGCGTGAACTGTGCAGAGACGGAGAGCACGTGCAGGATGGCCTCGCCGTTCCTGACCCATGCACCAAGGGACATTTGCTCCTCCCCTGCTTATGCTGAGGTCTTCTTCTGGGAAAGAAGTCCCAAATCCTTTTCTCTTCTTGACCCTCTTTTTCCTTGCACTCCAGAGCTTTTCTCCTCCCTTGGCCTTCACCCTCAATACCTTTCCTGAAGGTGACGGCAGCCCTCTCAGCCTTTGCCTTGCTCCTGCTAGTCGTCTTCACCTCAGCTAGAGAGTCCTGAAGGATCGCTGCAGGTCCCTTCCAACTCAACCCTTCTCTTCTCTTCACTTGTGTTCTATTCCCTGCACTGACGATGAGGCGAATAACAAGGAGACCACTAGTTGCCTGAAATGCCAGGGGGTTTGCAGCTCCAGAAACACTTTCGAGGACACAAATCAAAAAGGATACAAGTAGAAACAGGATTGGATTTCATTTGATTTTACTTTATTTTACTTTCTTTTATTTTCTGTCTTGTTCCGTTGGTTGATGTTAGTTTAGTTTCGTTTCTTTCATGTGATGTTATTGTATTTGATTTTATTATATTTTCTTTGGGGTTATTTCTTATTATTTTATTTTATGTTGGATTATCTTCTTTTATTTTACCTTGCTTTATGCGTTTTTATTTTGTTTTGTTATTTTATTATTTTATCATTTTATTTGACCTTCTTTTGGTTTAGGCTCTTTTAGGCTATTTTGCTGAATCTCTTTCAGAGCCGATGCTCACAAGCATTAACACCATGCGCATGTGCAGCCAGGAGCAGGCTGATGTGTTCTTCGGTTTAGTTTGAAAAAGCATCCCTTGCAGTCTGGCAAAGGAAAGCCGCAGAAAGGAGCAGCAGGAAGACAGGCCAAGCAGTCCCTCGTTTCTCAACAGTGCAGAAGAACTTGAAGAAGGAGGATGGGTACCGACCACACACCGAAAAGTACAAGAAGAGGAGGGGTGTGGTGCCCGGGGCTATTTTCACAAGTAGGACACGTGTCGATGACAAGCACCCCTTTTGCCTTCCAAAACTTGCTCCGCTGTGCTTCTTGGCCAGGGAGGCATGACAAGCGCTCTCCTGCCTGCCCTGCGCTTGGATCGCGTGCAGGGAGAGCTGCAAAGCGGCAGCTCCGCATGGTGCAGCAAGCCTGCAGCCCTTCCAAGCACAGGCTGTTTTGCACAAGCAAGAACACCTCGGGGAACGGAGCCAAGGGAAGAGCAGAGCTCGCTCCTGCTCCAAACCTGCAACGGGCAAAAGAGCCAGGGAGCGCCAGGGCACGAGGGGCGCCTCGGAGGTGCAAGAGCAGCGGGCAAGAACTGAGCCCAAAGGGCCCAGAGGAGCCCTGACAAGGGGCTGCGCTCAATGCTACGGAGGAGAAGAAGCAACCCCCGGGGGCCACCCTGGGCGTCCGCCCTGGGAGTCTAGAAAGCATCCTCCCCCCGCCTGCGGGGCACGAGGGCCACCTTGGTGGAGCAGGAGCAGCAGGCACCTAGCCAAAACGGCCCAAAGGAGCCCTGGCAAGGGGCCGTGCTCAGTGCTGCAGAGGAAGGCAAAAAACCCCCGGGGACACTTGCTAGCCCACCGTGGGGGGAAAAAAGCCTTCCTCCCCACAGCTGCAGGGCACGAGAGGCCACCTTTGTGGTGCATGAGCAACAGGCAGTAACCCAGCCAAAATGGCCCAGAGGAGCCCTGACAAGTGCTCATGCTCAGTGCTGCAGAGGAAGGCAAAAAAACCCCGGGCACCAGAGCCAATCTGCCCCGGGGGGAAATTGCTTACTGACCCCAGCGTCGCAGGCGATGGGCTATTCCCTGAGCACGTGAGCAAGACCTGCCTCCTCGGCCCGCAGGCTGCTCACGCCTCCCAGGAGATGCCCAACCCCGATTCTCCCTCCACCTGCTGCCACCTCAGGGCCTTCCCAGAGGGGCAAAACGCCCCCGGCCTGATCCATCTGCGGGACAACCATCCTTCCTGTGCCTGGCAAGGCACCAGTGGCTGCTCCAAAGCACCGGCACCCCCGCCAACATCTCTGCATCCCATTCCTCACGGCTGCTGCCACTGGCTCCGCAGGGGATGAGGATGGCGAGCTCTGCAGTGCTCCTCAAGAAGGCATTCCCTTGCTCTTGCCACTGCTAGCCGGCTGAAAAGGCCAGCCAGCCTCACCAGCCTCCAGCTGTTGGGGGTTCTTCTCGTCTCCAGCAGCCTCGTCGAGCCACCTCCGGCCTTCCTCCCTCAGCCCTCGCCAAGTAATTCCACCGCCTCCTCAAGGACTTCCTCTCGCCCGTCTTGGGGCTGCCCCCAGGCCAGCTATGGCAGCACGACGCGGGAGCGTGCTCCCTTTTATGCTGCCCCGGGGCATGGTGACTGCTGCGTTGCCGGGCGCTGGCACTGTGACACAGGGGTGACGGGACACCCCCCTGCACAGCCCCGCCCGCCGGCCCTCTGCCCAGCGTCCTTCCCAGGAAGGCCTTTGGGCTGCTGGCCCCGAGGCAGTCCCTGGGCCCAGGAGGCTCAGGGGGCTGTCCCTGCCCTTGCTGGCCATGCCCTGGGCACAGCTGCTGGGCGTCCCGCTAAATACATCTGGACATTCAGACTACGTCGTGAAGGCTGTTTGTCCCATCTGCATTCATTTGGTTGTGGGGATGCCAGAGGTGAAAGCAAGGCTTTGGGTTCCCTCGGCGTGAACTGTGCAGAGACGGAGAGCACGTGCAGGATGGCCTCGCCGTTCCTGACCCATGCACCAAGGGACATTTGCTGCTCCCCTGCTTATGCTGAGGTCTTCTTCTGGGAAAGAAGTCCCAAATCCTTTTCTCTTCTTGACCCTCTTTTTCCTTGCACTCCAGAGCTTTTCTCCTCCCTTGGCCTTCACCCTCAATACCTTTCCTGAAGGTGACGGCAGCCCTCTCAGCCTTTGCCTTGCTCCTGCTAGTCGTCTTCACCTCAGCTAGAGAGTCCTGAAGGATCGCTGCAGGTCCCTTCCAACTCAACCCTTCTCTTCTCTTCACTTGTGTTCTATTCCCTGCACTGACGATGAGGCGAATAACAAGGAGACCACTAGTTGCCTGAAATGCCAGGGGGTTTGCAGCTCCAGAAACACTTTCGAGGACACAAATCAAAAAGGATACAAGTAGAAACAGGATTGGATTTCATTTGATTTTACTTTATTTTACTTTCTTTTATTTTCTGTCTTGTTCCGTTGGTTGATGTTAGTTTAGTTTCGTTTCTTTCATGTGATGTTATTGTATTTGATTTTATTATATTTTCTTTGGGGTTATTTCTTATTATTTTATTTTATGTTGGATTATCTTCTTTTATTTTACCTTGCTTTATGCGTTTTTATTTTGTTTTGTTATTTTATTATTTTATCATTTTATTTGACCTTCTTTTGGTTTAGGCTCTTTTAGGCTATTTTGCTGAATCTCTTTCAGAGCCGATGCTCACAAGCATTAACACCATGCGCATGTGCAGCCAGGAGCAGGCTGATGTGTTCTTCGGTTTAGTTTGAAAAAGCATCCCTTGCAGTCTGGCAAAGGAAAGCCGCAGAAAGGAGCAGCAGGAAGACAGGCCAAGCAGTCCCTCGTTTCTCAACAGTGCAGAAGAACTTGAAGAAGGAGGATGGGTACCGACCACACACCGAAAAGTACAAGAAGAGGAGGGGTGTGGTGCCCGGGGCTATTTTCACAAGTAGGACACGTGTCGATGACAAGCACCCCTTTTGCCTTCCAAAACTTGCTCCGCTGTGCTTCTTGGCCAGGGAGGCATGACAAGCGCTCTCCTGCCTGCCCTGCGCTTGGATCGCGTGCAGGGAGAGCTGCAAAGCGGCAGCTCCGCATGGTGCAGCAAGCCTGCAGCCCTTCCAAGCACAGGCTGTTTTGCACAAGCAAGAACACCTCGGGGAACGGAGCCAAGGGAAGAGCAGAGCTCGCTCCTGCTCCAAACCTGCAACGGGCAAAAGAGCCAGGGAGCGCCAGGGCACGAGGGGCGCCTCGGAGGTGCAAGAGCAGCGGGCAAGAACTGAGCCCAAAGGGCCCAGAGGAGCCCTGACAAGGGGCTGCGCTCAATGCTACGGAGGAGAAGAAGCAACCCCCGGGGGCCACCCTGGGCGTCCGCCCTGGGAGTCTAGAAAGCATCCTCCCCCCGCCTGCGGGGCACGAGGGCCACCTTGGTGGAGCAGGAGCAGCAGGCACCTAGCCAAAACGGCCCAAAGGAGCCCTGGCAAGGGGCCGTGCTCAGTGCTGCAGAGGAAGGCAAAAAACCCCCGGGGACACTTGCTAGCCCACCGTGGGGGGAAAAAAGCCTTCCTCCCCACAGCTGCAGGGCACGAGAGGCCACCTTTGTGGTGCATGAGCAACAGGCAGTAACCCAGCCAAAATGGCCCAGAGGAGCCCTGACAAGTGCTCATGCTCAGTGCTGCAGAGGAAGGCAAAAAAACCCCGGGCACCAGAGCCAATCTGCCCCGGGGGGAAATTGCTTACTGACCCCAGCGTCGCAGGCGATGGGCTATTCCCTGAGCACGTGAGCAAGACCTGCCTCCTCGGCCCGCAGGCTGCTCACGCCTCCCAGGAGATGCCCAACCCCGATTCTCCCTCCACCTGCTGCCACCTCAGGGCCTTCCCAGAGGGGCAAAACGCCCCCGGCCTGATCCATCTGCGGGACAACCATCCTTCCTGTGCCTGGCAAGGCACCAGTGGCTGCTCCAAAGCACCGGCACCCCCGCCAACATCTCTGCATCCCATTCCTCACGGCTGCTGCCACTGGCTCCGCAGGGGATGAGGATGGCGAGCTCTGCAGTGCTCCTCAAGAAGGCATTCCCTTGCTCTTGCCACTGCTAGCCGGCTGAAAAGGCCAGCCAGCCTCACCAACCTCCAGCTGTTGGGGGTTCTTCTCGTCTCCAGCAGCCTCGTCGAGCCACCTCCGGCCTTCCTCCCTCAGCCCTCGCCAAGTAATTCCACCGCCTCCTCAAGGACTTCCTCTCGCCCGTCTTGGGGCTGCCCCCAGGCCAGCTATGGCAGCACGACGCGGGAGCGTGCTCCCTTTTATGCTGCCCCGGGGCATGGTGACTGCTGCGTTGCCGGGCGCTGGCACTGTGACACGGGGGTGACGGGACACCCCCCTGCACAGCCCCGCCCGCCGGCCCTCTGCCCAGCGTCCTTCCCAGGAAGGCCTTTGGGCTGCTGGCCCCGAGGCAGTCCCTGGGCCCAGGAGGCTCAGGGGGCTGTCCCTGCCCTTGCTGGCCATGCCCTGGGCACAGCTGCTGGGCGTCCCGCTAAATACATCTGGACATTCAGACTACGTCGTGAAGGCTGTTTGTCCCATCTGCATTCATTTGGTTGTGGGGATGCCAGAGGTGAAAGCAAGGCTTTGGGTTCCCTCGGCGTGAACTGTGCAGAGACGGAGAGCACGTGCAGGATGGCCTCGCCGTTCCTGACCCATGCACCAAGGGACATTTGCTGCTCCCCTGCTTATGCTGAGGTCTTCTTCTGGGAAAGAAGTCCCAAATCCTTTTCTCTTCTTGACCCTCTTTTTCCTTGCACTCCAGAGCTTTTCTCCTCCCTTGGCCTTCACCCTCAATACCTTTCCTGAAGGTGACGGCAGCCCTCTCAGCCGTTGCCTTGCTCCTGCTAGTCGTCTTCACCTCAGCTAGAGAGTCCTGAAGGATCGCTGCAGGTCCCTTCCAACTCAACCCTTCTCTTCTCTTCACTTGTGTTCTATTCCCTGCACTGACGATGAGGCGAATAACAAGGAGACCACTAGTTGCCTGAAATGCCAGGGGGTTTGCAGCTCCAGAAACACTTTCGAGGACACAAATCAAAAAGGATACAAGTAGAAACAGGATTGGATTTCATTTGATTTTACTTTATTTTACTTTCTTTTATTTTCTGTCTTGTTCCGTTGGTTGATGTTAGTTTAGTTTCGTTTCTTTCATGTGATGTTATTGTATTTGATTTTATTATATTTTCTTTGGGGTTATTTCTTATTATTTTATTTTATGTTGGATTATCTTCTTTTATTTTACCTTGCTTTATGCGTTTTTATTTTGTTTTGTTATTTTATTATTTTATCATTTTATTTGACCTTCTTTTGGTTTAGGCTCTTTTAGGCTATTTTGCTGAATCTCTTTCAGAGCCGATGCTCACAAGCATTAACACCATGCGCATGTGCAGCCAGGAGCAGGCTGATGTGTTCTTCGGTTTAGTTTGAAAAAGCATCCCTTGCAGTCTGGCAAAGGAAAGCCGCAGAAAGGAGCAGCAGGAAGACAGGCCAAGCAGTCCCTCGTTTCTCAACAGTGCAGAAGAACTTGAAGAAGGAGGATGGGTACCGACCACACACCGAAAAGTACAAGAAGAGGAGGGGTGTGGTGCCCGGGGCTATTTTCACAAGTAGGACACGTGTCGATGACAAGCACCCCTTTTGCCTTCCAAAACTTGCTCCGCTGTGCTTCTTGGCCAGGGAGGCATGACAAGCGCTCTCCTGCCTGCCCTGCGCTTGGATCGCGTGCAGGGAGAGCTGCAAAGCGGCAGCTCCGCATGGTGCAGCAAGCCTGCAGCCCTTCCAAGCACAGGCTGTTTTGCACAAGCAAGAACACCTCGGGGAACGGAGCCAAGGGAAGAGCAGAGCTCGCTCCTGCTCCAAACCTGCAACGGGCAAAAGAGCCAGGGAGCGCCAGGGCACGAGGGGCGCCTCGGAGGTGCAAGAGCAGCGGGCAAGAACTGAGCCCAAAGGGCCCAGAGGAGCCCTGACAAGGGGCTGCGCTCAATGCTACGGAGGAGAAGAAGCAACCCCCGGGGGCCACCCTGGGCGTCCGCCCTGGGAGTCTAGAAAGCATCCTCCCCCCGCCTGCGGGGCACGAGGGCCACCTTGGTGGAGCAGGAGCAGCAGGCACCTAGCCAAAACGGCCCAAAGGAGCCCTGGCAAGGGGCCGTGCTCAGTGCTGCAGAGGAAGGCAAAAAACCCCCGGGGACACTTGCTAGCCCACCGTGGGGGGAAAAAAGCCTTCCTCCCCACAGCTGCAGGGCACGAGAGGCCACCTTTGTGGTGCATGAGCAACAGGCAGTAACCCAGCCAAAATGGCCCAGAGGAGCCCTGACAAGTGCTCATGCTCAGTGCTGCAGAGGAAGGCAAAAAAACCCCGGGCACCAGAGCCAATCTGCCCCGGGGGGAAATTGCTTACTGACCCCAGCGTCGCAGGCGATGGGCTATTCCCTGAGCACGTGAGCAAGACCTGCCTCCTCGGCCCGCAGGCTGCTCACGCCTCCCAGGAGATGCCCAACCCCGATTCTCCCTCCACCTGCTGCCACCTCAGGGCCTTCCCAGAGGGGCAAAACGCCCCCGGCCTGATCCATCTGCGGGACAACCATCCTTCCTGTGCCTGGCAAGGCACCAGTGGCTGCTCCAAAGCACCGGCACCCCCGCCAACATCTCTGCATCCCATTCCTCACGGCTGCTGCCACTGGCTCCGCAGGGGATGAGGATGGCGAGCTCTGCAGTGCTCCTCAAGAAGGCATTCCCTTGCTCTTGCCACTGCTAGCCGGCTGAAAAGGCCAGCCAGCCTCACCAGCCTCCAGCTGTTGGGGGTTCTTCTCGTCTCCAGCAGCCTCGTCGAGCCACCTCCGGCCTTCCTCCCTCAGCCCTCGCCAAGTAATTCCACCGCCTCCTCAAGGACTTCCTCTCGCCCGTCTTGGGGCTGCCCCCAGGCCAGCTATGGCAGCACGACGCGGGAGCGTGCTCCCTTTTATGCTGCCCCGGGGCATGGTGACTGCTGCGTTGCCGGGCGCTGGCACTGTGACACGGGGGTGACGGGACACCCCCCTGCACAGCCCCGCCCGCCGGCCCTCTGCCCAGCGTCCTTCCCAGGAAGGCCTTTGGGCTGCTGGCCCCGAGGCAGTCCCTGGGCCCAGGAGGCTCAGGGGGCTGTCCCTGCCCTTGCTGGCCATGCCCTGGGCACAGCTGCTGGGCGTCCCGCTAAATACATCTGGACATTCAGACTACGTCGTGAAGGCTGTTTGTCCCATCTGCATTCATTTGGTTGTGGGGATGCCAGAGGTGAAAGCAAGGCTTTGGGTTCCCTCGGCGTGAACTGTGCAGAGACGGAGAGCACGTGCAGGATGGCCTCGCCGTTCCTGACCCATGCACCAAGGGACATTTGCTGCTCCCCTGCTTATGCTGAGGTCTTCTTCTGGGAAAGAAGTCCCAAATCCTTTTCTCTTCTTGACCCTCTTTTTCCTTGCACTCCAGAGCTTTTCTCCTCCCTTGGCCTTCACCCTCAATACCTTTCCTGAAGGTGACGGCAGCCCTCTCAGCCTTTGCCTTGCTCCTGCTAGTCGTCTTCACCTCAGCTAGAGAGTCCTGAAGGATCGCTGCAGGTCCCTTCCAACTCAACCCTTCTCTTCTCTTCACTTGTGTTCTATTCCCTGCACTGACGATGAGGCGAATAACAAGGAGACCACTAGTTGCCTGAAATGCCAGGGGGTTTGCAGCTCCAGAAACACTTTCGAGGACACAAATCAAAAAGGATACAAGTAGAAACAGGATTGGATTTCATTTGATTTTACTTTATTTTACTTTCTTTTATTTTCTGTCTTGTTCCGTTGGTTGATGTTAGTTTAGTTTCGTTTCTTTCATGTGATGTTATTGTATTTGATTTTATTATATTTTCTTTGGGGTTATTTCTTATTATTTTATTTTATGTTGGATTATCTTCTTTTATTTTACCTTGCTTTATGCGTTTTTATTTTGTTTTGTTATTTTATTATTTTATCATTTTATTTGACCTTCTTTTGGTTTAGGCTCTTTTAGGCTATTTTGCTGAATCTCTTTCAGAGCTGATGCTCACAAGCATTAACACCATGCGCATGTGCAGCCAGGAGCAGGCTGATGTGTTCTTCGGTTTAGTTTGAAAAAGCATCCCTTGCAGTCTGGCAAAGGAAAGCCGCAGAAAGGAGCAGCAGGAAGACAGGCCAAGCAGTCCCTCGTTTCTCAACAGTGCAGAAGAACTTGAAGAAGGAGGATGGGTACCGACCACACACCGAAAAGTACAAGAAGAGGAGGGGTGTGGTGCCCGGGGCTATTTTCACAAGTAGGACACGTGTCGATGACAAGCACCCCTTTTGCCTTCCAAAACTTGCTCCGCTGTGCTTCTTGGCCAGGGAGGCATGACAAGCGCTCTCCTGCCTGCCCTGCGCTTGGATCGCGTGCAGGGAGAGCTGCAAAGCGGCAGCTCCGCATGGTGCAGCAAGCCTGCAGCCCTTCCAAGCACAGGCTGTTTTGCACAAGCAAGAACACCTCGGGGAACGGAGCCAAGGGAAGAGCAGAGCTCGCTCCTGCTCCAAACCTGCAACGGGCAAAAGAGCCAGGGAGCGCCAGGGCACGAGGGGCGCCTCGGAGGTGCAAGAGCAGCGGGCAAGAACTGAGCCCAAAGGGCCCAGAGGAGCCCTGACAAGGGGCTGCGCTCAATGCTACGGAGGAGAAGAAGCAACCCCCGGGGGCCACCCTGGGCGTCCGCCCTGGGAGTCTAGAAAGCATCCTCCCCCCGCCTGCGGGGCACGAGGGCCACCTTGGTGGAGCAGGAGCAGCAGGCACCTAGCCAAAACGGCCCAAAGGAGCCCTGGCAAGGGGCCGTGCTCAGTGCTGCAGAGGAAGGCAAAAAACCCCTGGGGACACTTGCTAGCCCACCGTGGGGGGAAAAAAGCCTTCCTCCCCACAGCTGCAGGGCACGAGAGGCCACCTTTGTGGTGCATGAGCAACAGGCAGTAACCCAGCCAAAATGGCCCAGAGGAGCCCTGACAAGTGCTCATGCTCAGTGCTGCAGAGGAAGGCAAAAAAACCCCGGGCACCAGAGCCAATCTGCCCCGGGGGGAAATTGCTTACTGACCCCAGCGTCGCAGGCGATGGGCTATTCCCTGAGCACGTGAGCAAGACCTGCCTCCTCGGCCCGCAGGCTGCTCACGCCTCCCAGGAGATGCCCAACCCCGATTCTCCCTCCACCTGCTGCCACCTCAGGGCCTTCCCAGAGGGGCAAAACGCCCCCGGCCTGATCCATCTGCGGGACAACCATCCTTCCTGTGCCTGGCAAGGCACCAGTGGCTGCTCCAAAGCACCGGCACCCCCGCCAACATCTCTGCATCCCATTCCTCACGGCTGCTGACACTGGCTCCGCAGGGGATGAGGATGGCGAGCTCTGCAGTGCTCCTCAAGAAGGCATTCCCTTGCTCTTGCCACTGCTAGCCGGCTGAAAAGGCCAGCCAGCCTCACCAGCCTCCAGCTGTTGGGGGTTCTTCTCGTCTCCAGCAGCCTCGTCGAGCCACCTCCGGCCTTCCTCCCTCAGCCCTCGCCAAGTAATTCCACCGCCTCCTCAAGGACTTCCTCTCGCCCGTCTTGGGGCTGCCCCCAGGCCAGCTATGGCAGCACGACGCGGGAGCGTGCTCCCTTTTATGCTGCCCCGGGGCATGGTGACTGCTGCGTTGCCGGGCGCTGGCACTGTGACACGGGGGTGACGGGACACCCCCCTGCACAGCCCCGCCCGCCGGCCCTCTGCCCAGCGTCCTTCCCAGGAAGGCCTTTGGGCTGCTGGCCCCGAGGCAGTCCCTGGGCCCAGGAGGCTCAGGGGGCTGTCCCTGCCCTTGCTGGCCATGCCCTGGGCACAGCTGCTGGGCGTCCCGCTAAATACATCTGGACATTCAGACTACGTCGTGAAGGCTGTTTGTCCCATCTGCATTCATTTGGTTGTGGGGATGCCAGAGGTGAAAGCAAGGCTTTGGGTTCCCTCGGCGTGAACTGTGCAGAGACGGAGAGCACGTGCAGGATGGCCTCGCCGTTCCTGACCCATGCACCAAGGGACATTTGCTGCTCCCCTGCTTATGCTGAGGTCTTCTTCTGGGAAAGAAGTCCCAAATCCTTTTCTCTTCTTGACCCTCTTTTTCCTTGCACTCCAGAGCTTTTCTCCTCCCTTGGCCTTCACCCTCAATACCTTTCCTGAAGGTGACGGCAGCCCTCTCAGCCTTTGCCTTGCTCCTGCTAGTCGTCTTCACCTCAGCTAGAGAGTCCTGAAGGATCGCTGCAGGTCCCTTCCAACTCAACCCTTCTCTTCTCTTCACTTGTGTTCTATTCCCTGCACTGACGATGAGGCGAATAACAAGGAGACCACTAGTTGCCTGAAATGCCAGGGGGTTTGCAGCTCCAGAAACACTTTCGAGGACACAAATCAAAAAGGATACAAGTAGAAACAGGATTGGATTTCATTTGATTTTACTTTATTTTACTTTCTTTTATTTTCTGTCTTGTTCCGTTGGTTGATGTTAGTTTAGTTTCGTTTCTTTCATGTGATGTTATTGTATTTGATTTTATTATATTTTCTTTGGGGTTATTTCTTATTATTTTATTTTATGTTGGATTATCTTCTTTTATTTTACCTTGCTTTATGCGTTTTTATTTTGTTTTGTTATTTTATTATTTTATCATTTTATTTGACCTTCTTTTGGTTTAGGCTCTTTTAGGCTATTTTGCTGAATCTCTTTCAGAGCCGATGCTCACAAGCATTAACACCATGCGCATGTGCAGCCAGGAGCAGGCTGATGTGTTCTTCGGTTTCGTTTGAAAAAGCATCCCTTGCAGTCTGGCAAAGGAAAGCCGCAGAAAGGAGCAGCAGGAAGACAGGCCAAGCAGTCCCTCGTTTCTCAACAGTGCAGAAGAACTTGAAGAAGGAGGATGGGTACCGACCACACACCGAAAAGTACAAGAAGAGGAGGGGTGTGGTGCCCGGGGCTATTTTCACAAGTAGGACACGTGTCGATGACAAGCACCCCTTTTGCCTTCCCAAACTTGCTCCGCTGTGCTTCTTGGCCAGGGAGGCCTGAAAAGCGCTCTCCTGCCTGCCCTGCGCTTGGATCGCGTGCAGGGAGAGCTGCAAAGCTGCAGCTCCGCATGGTGCGGCAAGCCTGCAGCCCTTCCAAGCACAGGCTGTTTTGCACAAGCAAGAACACCTCGGGGAACGGAGCCAAGGGAAGAGCAGAGCTCGCTCCTGCTCCAAACCTGCAACGGGCAAAAGAGCCAGGGAGCGCCAGGGCACGAGGGGCGCCTCGGAGGTGCAAGAGCAGCGGGCAAGAACTGAGCCCAAAGGGCCCAGAGGAGCCCTGACAAGGGGCTGCGCTCAATGCTACGGAGGAGAAGAAGCAACCCCCGGGGGCCACCCTGGGCGTCCGCCCTGGGAGTCTAGAAAGCATCCTCCCCCCGCCTGCGGGGCACGAGGGCCACCTTGGTGGAGCAGGAGCAGCAGGCACCTAGCCAAAACGGCCCAAAGGAGCCCTGGCAAGGGGCCGTGCTCAGTGCTGCAGAGGAAGGCAAAAAACCCCTGGGGACACTTGCTAGCCCACCGTGGGGGGAAAAAAGCCTTCCTCCCCACAGCTGCAGGGCACGAGAGGCCACCTTTGTGGTGCATGAGCAACAGGCAGTAACCCAGCCAAAATGGCCCAGAGGAGCCCTGACAAGTGCTCATGCTCAGTGCTGCAGAGGAAGGCAAAAAAACCCCGGGCACCAGAGCCAATCTGCCCCGGGGGGAAATTGCTTACTGACCCCAGCGTCGCAGGCGATGGGCTATTCCCTGAGCACGTGAGCAAGACCTGCCTCCTCGGCCCGCAGGCTGCTCACGCCTCCCAGGAGATGCCCAACCCCGATTCTCCCTCCACCTGCTGCCACCTCAGGGCCTTCCCAGAGGGGCAAAACGCCCCCGGCCTGATCCATCTGCGGGACAACCATCCTTCCTGTGCCTGGCAAGGCACCAGTGGCTGCTCCAAAGCACCGGCACCCCCGCCAACATCTCTGCATCCCATTCCTCACGGCTGCTGCCACTGGCTCCGCAGGGGATGAGGATGGCGAGCTCTGCAGTGCTCCTCAAGAAGGCATTCCCTTGCTCTTGCCACTGCTAGCCGGCTGAAAAGGCCAGCCAGCCTCACCAGCCTCCAGCTGTTGGGGGTTCTTCTCGTCTCCAGCAGCCTCGTCGAGCCACCTCCGGCCTTCCTCCCTCAGCCCTCGCCAAGTAATTCCACCGCCTCCTCAAGGACTTCCTCTCGCCCGTCTTGGGGCTGCCCCCAGGCCAGCTATGGCAGCACGACGCGGGAGCGTGCTCCCTTTTATGCTGCCCCGGGGCATGGTGACTGCTGCGTTGCCGGGCGCTGGCACTGTGACACGGGGGTGACGGGACACCCCCCTGCACAGCCCCGCCCGCCGGCCCTCTGCCCAGCGTCCTTCCCAGGAAGGCCTTTGGGCTGCTGGCCCCGAGGCAGTCCCTGGGCCCAGGAGGCTCAGGGGGCTGTCCCTGCCCTTGCTGGCCATGCCCTGGGCACAGCTGCTGGGCGTCCCGCTAAATACATCTGGACATTCAGACTACGTCGTGAAGGCTGTTTGTCCCATCTACATTCATTTGGTTGTGGGGATGCCAGAGGTGAAAGCAAGGCTTTTGGTTCCCTCGGCATGAAGTGTGCAGAGACGGAGAGCACGTGCAGGATGGCCTCGCCGTTCCTGACCCATGCACCAAGGGACATTTGCTGCTCCCCTGCTTATGCTGAGGTCTTCTTCTGGGAAAGAAGTCCCAAATCCTTTTCTCTTCTTGACCCTCTTTTTCCTTGCACTCCAGAGCTTTTCTCCTCCCTTGGCCTTCACCCTCAATACCTTTCCTGAAGGTGACGGCAGCCCTCTCAGCCTTTGCCTTGCTCCTGCTAGTCGTCTTCACCTCAGCTAGAGAGTCCTGAAGGATCGCTGCAGGTCCCTTCCAACTCAACCCTTCTCTTCTCTTCACTTGTGTTCTATTCCCTGCACTGACGATGAGGCGAATAACAAGGAGACCACTAGTTGCCTGAAATGCCAGGGGGTTTGCAGCTCCAGAAACACTTTCGAGGACACAAATCAAAAAGGATACAAGTAGAAACAGGATTGGATTTCATTTGATTTTACTTTATTTTACTTTCTTTTATTTTCTGTCTTGTTCCGTTGGTTGATGTTAGTTTAGTTTCGTTTCTTTCATGTGATGTTATTGTATTTGATTTTATTATATTTTCTTTGGGGTTATTTCTTATTATTTTATTTTATGTTGGATTATCTTCTTTTATTTTACCTTGCTTTATGCGTTTTTATTTTGTTTTGTTATTTTATTATTTTATCATTTTATTTGACCTTCTTTTGGTTTAGGCTCTTTTAGGCTATTTTGCTGAATCTCTTTCAGAGCCGATGCTCACAAGCATTAACACCATGCGCATGTGCAGCCAGGAGCAGGCTGATGTGTTCTTCGGTTTAGTTTGAAAAAGCATCCCTTGCAGTCTGGCAAAGGAAAGCCGCAGAAAGGAGCAGCAGGAAGACAGGCCAAGCAGTCCCTCGTTTCTCAACAGTGCAGAAGAACTTGAAGAAGGAGGATGGGTACCGACCACACACCGAAAAGTACAAGAAGAGGAGGGGTGTGGTGCCCGGGGCTATTTTCACAAGTAGGACACGTGTCGATGACAAGCACCCCTTTTGCCTTCCAAAACTTGCTCCGCTGTGCTTCTTGGCCAGGGAGGCATGACAAGCGCTCTCCTGCCTGCCCTGCGCTTGGATCGCGTGCAGGGAGAGCTGCAAAGCGGCAGCTCCGCATGGTGCAGCAAGCCTGCAGCCCTTCCAAGCACAGGCTGTTTTGCACAAGCAAGAACACCTCGGGGAACGGAGCCAAGGGAAGAGCAGAGCTCGCTCCTGCTCCAAACCTGCAACGGGCAAAAGAGCCAGGGAGCGCCAGGGCACGAGGGGCGCCTCGGAGGTGCAAGAGCAGCGGGCAAGAACTGAGCTCAAAGGGCCCAGAGGAGCCCTGACAAGGGGCTGCGCTCAATGCTACGGAGGAGAAGAAGCAACCCCCGGGGGCCACCCTGGGCGTCCGCCCTGGGAGTCTAGAAAGCATCCTCCCCCCGCCTGCGGGGCACGAGGGCCACCTTGGTGGAGCAGGAGCAGCAGGCACCTAGCCAAAACGGCCCAAAGGAGCCCTGGCAAGGGGCCGTGCTCAGTGCTGCAGAGGAAGGCAAAAAACCCCTGGGGACACTTGCTAGCCCACCGTGGGGGGAAAAAAGCCTTCCTCCCCACAGCTGCAGGGCACGAGAGGCCACCTTTGTGGTGCATGAGCAACAGGCAGTAACCCAGCCAAAATGGCCCAGAGGAGCCCTGACAAGTGCTCATGCTCAGTGCTGCAGAGGAAGGCAAAAAAACCCCGGGCACCAGAGCCAATCTGCCCCGGGGGGAAATTGCTTACTGACCCCAGCGTCGCAGGCGATGGGCTATTCCCTGAGCACGTGAGCAAGACCTGCCTCCTCGGCCCGCAGGCTGCTCACGCCTCCCAGGAGATGCCCAACCCCGATTCTCCCTCCACCTGCTGCCACCTCAGGGCCTTCCCAGAGGGGCAAAACGCCCCCGGCCTGATCCATCTGCGGGACAACCATCCTTCCTGTGCCTGGCAAGGCACCAGTGGCTGCTCCAAAGCACCGGCACCCCCGCCAACATCTCTGCATCCCATTCCTCACGGCTGCTGCCACTGGCTCCGCAGGGGATGAGGATGGCGAGCTCTGCAGTGCTCCTCAAGAAGGCATTCCCTTGCTCTTGCCACTGCTAGCCGGCTGAAAAGGCCAGCCAGCCTCACCAACCTCCAGCTGTTGGGGGTTCTTCTCGTCTCCAGCAGCCTCGTCGAGCCACCTCCGGCCTTCCTCCCTCAGCCCTCGCCAAGTAATTCCACCGCCTCCTCAAGGACTTCCTCTCGCCCGTCTTGGGGCTGCCCCCAGGCCAGCTATGGCAGCGCGACGCGGGAGCGTGCTCCCTTTTATGCTGCCCCGGGGCATGGTGACTGCTGCGTTGCCGGGCGCTGGCACTGTGACACGGGGGTGACGGGACACCCCCCTGCACAGCCCCGCCCGCCGGCCCTCTGCCCAGCGTCCTTCCCAGGAAGGCCTTTGGGCTGCTGGCCCCGAGGCAGTCCCTGGGCCCAGGAGGCTCAGGGGGCTGTCCCTGCCCTTGCTGGCCATGCCCTGGGCACAGCTGCTGGGCGTCCCGCTAAATACATCTGGACATTCAGACTACGTCGTGAAGGCTGTTTGTCCCATCTGCATTCATTTGGTTGTGGGGATGCCAGAGGTGAAAGCAAGGCTTTGGGTTCCCTCGGCGTGAACTGTGCAGAGACGGAGAGCACGTGCAGGATGGCCTCGCCGTTCCTGACCCATGCACCAAGGGACATTTGCTGCTCCCCTGCTTATGCTGAGGTCTTCTTCTGGGAAAGAAGTCCCAAATCCTTTTCTCTTCTTGACCCTCTTTTTCCTTGCACTCCAGAGCTTTTCTCCTCCCTTGGCCTTCACCCTCAATACCTTTCCTGAAGGTGACGGCAGCCCTCTCAGCCTTTGCCTTGCTCCTGCTAGTCGTCTTCACCTCAGCTAGAGAGTCCTGAAGGATCGCTGCAGGTCCCTTCCAACTCAACCCTTCTCTTCTCTTCACTTGTGTTCTATTCCCTGCACTGACGATGAGGCGAATAACAAGGAGACCACTAGTTGCCTGAAATGCCAGGGGGTTTGCAGCTCCAGAAACACTTTCGAGGACACAAATCAAAAAGGATACAAGTAGAAACAGGATTGGATTTCATTTGATTTTACTTTATTTTACTTTCTTTTATTTTCTGTCTTGTTCCGTTGGTTGATGTTAGTTTAGTTTCGTTTCTTTCATGTGATGTTATTGTATTTGATTTTATTATATTTTCTTTGGGGTTATTTCTTATTATTTTATTTTATGTTGGATTATCTTCTTTTATTTTACCTTGCTTTATGCGTTTTTATTTTGTTTTGTTATTTTATTATTTTATCATTTTATTTGACCTTCTTTTGGTTTAGGCTCTTTTAGGCTATTTTGCTGAATCTCTTTCAGAGCCGATGCTCACAAGCATTAACACCATGCGCATGTGCAGCCAGGAGCAGGCTGATGTGTTCTTCGGTTTCGTTTGAAAAAGCATCCCTTGCAGTCTGGCAAAGGAAAGCCGCAGAAAGGAGCAGCAGGAAGACAGGCCAAGCAGTCCCTCGTTTCTCAACAGTGCAGAAGAACTTGAAGAAGGAGGATGGGTACCGACCACACACCGAAAAGTACAAGAAGAGGAGGGGTGTGGTGCCCGGGGCTATTTTCACAAGTAGGACACGTGTCGATGACAAGCACCCCTTTTGCCTTCCAAAACTTGCTCCGCTGTGCTTCTTGGCCAGGGAGGCATGACAAGCGCTCTCCTGCCTGCCCTGCGCTTGGATCGCGTGCAGGGAGAGCTGCAAAGCGGCAGCTCCGCATGGTGCAGCAAGCCTGCAGCCCTTCCAAGCACAGGCTGTTTTGCACAAGCAAGAACACCTCGGGGAACGGAGCCAAGGGAAGAGCAGAGCTCGCTCCTGCTCCAAACCTGCAACGGGCAAAAGAGCCAGGGAGCGCCAGGGCACGAGGGGCGCCTCGGAGGTGCAAGAGCAGCGGGCAAGAACTGAGCCCAAAGGGCCCAGAGGAGCCCTGACAAGGGGCTGCGCTCAATGCTATGGAGGAGAAGAAGCAACCCCCGGGGGCCACCCTGGGCGTCCGCCCTGGGAGTCTAGAAAGCATCCTCCCCCCGCCTGCGGGGCACGAGGGCCACCTTGGTGGAGCAGGAGCAGCAGGCACCTAGCCAAAACGGCCCAAAGGAGCCCTGGCAAGGGGCCGTGCTCAGTGCTGCAGAGGAAGGCAAAAAACCCCTGGGGACACTTGCTAGCCCACCGTGGGGGGAAAAAAGCCTTCCTCCCCACAGCTGCAGGGCACGAGAGGCCACCTTTGTGGTGCATGAGCAACAGGCAGTAACCCAGCCAAAATGGCCCAGAGGAGCCCTGACAAGTGCTCATGCTCAGTGCTGCAGAGGAAGGCAAAAAAATCCCGGGCACCAGAGCCAATCTGCCCCGGGGGGAAATTGCTTACTGACCCCAGCGTCGCAGGCGATGGGCTATTCCCTGAGCACGTGAGCAAGACCTGCCTCCTCGGCCCGCAGGCTGCTCACGCCTCCCAGGAGATGCCCAACCCCGATTCTCCCTCCACCTGCTGCCACCTCAGGGCCTTCCCAGAGGGGCAAAACGCCCCCGGCCTGATCCATCTGCGGGACAACCATCCTTCCTGTGCCTGGCAAGGCACCAGTGGCTGCTCCAAAGCACCGGCACCCCCGCCAACATCTCTGCATCCCATTCCTCACGGCTGCTGCCACTGGCTCCGCAGGGGATGAGGATGGCGAGCTCTGCAGTGCTCCTCAAGAAGGCATTCCCTTGCTCTTGCCACTGCTAGCCGGCTGAAAAGGCCAGCCAGCCTCACCAACCTCCAGCTGTTGGGGGTTCTTCTCGTCTCCAGCAGCCTCGTCGAGCCACCTCCGGCCTTCCTCCCTCAGCCCTCGCCAAGTAATTCCACCGCCTCCTCAAGGACTTCCTCTCGCCCGTCTTGGGGCTGCCCCCAGGCCAGCTATGGCAGCGCGACGCGGGAGCGTGCTCCCTTTTATGCTGCCCCAGGGCATGGTGACTGCTGCGTTGCCGGGCGCTGGCACTGTGACACGGGGGTGACGGGACACCCCCCTGCACAGCCCCGCCCGCCGGCCCTCTGCCCAGCGTCCTTCCCAGGAAGGCCTTTGGGCTGCTGGCCCCGAGGCAGTCCCTGGGCCCAGGAGGCTCAGGGGGCTGTCCCTGCCCTTGCTGGCCATGCCCTGGGCACAGCTGCTGGGCGTCCCGCTAAATACATCTGGACATTCAGACTACGTCGTGAAGGCTGTTTGTCCCATCTACATTCATTTGGTTGTGGGGATGCCAGAGGTGAAAGCAAGGCTTTTCGTTCCCTCGGCATGAAGTGTGCAGAGACGGAGAGCACGTGCAGGATGGCCTCGCCGTTCCTGACCCATGCACCAAGGGACATTTGCTGCTCCCCTGCTTATGCTGAGGTCTTCTTCTGGGAAAGAAGTCCCAAATCCTTTTCTCTTCTTGACCATCTTTTTCCTTGCACTCCAGAGCTTTTCTCCTCCCTTGGCCTTCACCCTCAATACCTTTCCTGAAAGGGACGGCAGCCCTCTCAGCCTTTGCCTTGCTCCTGCTCGTCGTCTTCACCTCAGCTAGAGAGTCCTGAAGGATCGCTGCAGGTCCCTTCCAACTCAACCCTTCTCTTCTCTTCACTTGTGTTCTATTCCCTGCACTGACGATGAGGCGAATAACAAGGAGACCACTAGTTGCCTGAAATGCCAGGGGGTTTGCAGCTCCAGAAACACTTTCGAGGACACAAATCAAAAAGGATACAAGTAGAAACAGGATTGGATTTCATTTGATTTTACTTTATTTTACTTTCTTTTATTTTCTGTCTTGTTCCGTTGGTTGATGTTAGTTTAGTTTCGTTTCTTTCATGTGATGTTATTGTATTTGATTTTATTATATTTTCTTTGGGGTTATTTCTTATTATTTTATTTTATGTTGGTTTATCTTCTTTTATTTTACCTTGCTTTATGCGTTTTTATTTTGTTTTGTTATTTTATTATTTTATCATTTTATTTGACCTTCTTTTGGTTTAGGCTCTTTTAGGCTATTTTGCTGAATCTCTTTCAGAGCCGATGCTCACAAGCATTAACACAATGCGCATGTGCAGCCAGGAGCAGGCTGATGTGTTCTTCGGTTTAGTTTGAAAAAGCATCCCTTGCAGTCTGGCAAAGGAAAGCCGCAGAAAGGAGCAGCAGGAAGACAGGCCAAGCAGTCCCTCGTTTCTCAACAGTGCAGAAGAACTTGAAGAAGGAGGATGGGTACCGACCACACACCGAAAAGTACAAGAAGAGGAGGGGTGTGGTGCCCGGGGCTATTTTCACAAGTAGGACACGTGTCGATGACAAGCACCCCTTTTGCCTTCCAAAACTTGCTCCGCTGTGCTTCTTGGCCAGGGAGGCCTGAAAAGCGCTCTCCTGCCTGCCCTGCGCTTGGATCGCGTGCAGGGAGAGCTGAAAAGCTGCAGCTCCACATGGTGCTGCAAGCCTGCAGCCCTTCCAAGCACAGGCTGTTTTGCACAAGCAAGAACACCTCGGGGAACGGAGCCAAGGGAAGAGCAGAGCTCGCTCCTGCTCCAAACCTGCAACGGGCAAAAGAGCCAGGGAGCGCCAGGGCACGAGGGGCGCCTCGGAGGTGCAAGAGCAGCGGGCAAGAACTGAGCCCAAAGGGCCCAGAGGAGCCCTGACAAGGGGCTGCGCTCAATGCTACGGAGGAGAAGAAGCAACCCCCGGGGGCCACCCTGGGCGTCCGCCCTGGGAGTCTAGAAAGCGTCCTCCCCCCGCCTGCGGGGCACGAGGGCCACCTTGGTGGAGCAGGAGCAGCAGGCACCTAGCCAAAACGGCCCAAAGGAGCCCTGGCAAGGGGCCGTGCTCAGTGCTGCAGAGGAAGGCAAAAAACCCCTGGGGACACTTGCTAGCCCACCGTGGGGGGAAAAAAGCCTTCCTCCCCACAGCTGCAGGGCACGAGAGGCCACCTTTGTGGTGCATGAGCAACAGGCAGTAACCCAGCCAAAATGGCCCAGAGGAGCCCTGACAAGTGCTCATGCTCAGTGCTGCAGAGGAAGGCAAAAAACCCCCGGGCACCAGAGCCAATCTGCCCCGGGGGAAAATTCCTTACTGACTCCAGCGTCGCAGGCGATGGGCTATTCCCTGAGCACATGAGCAAGACCTGCCTCCTCGGCCCGCAGGCTGCTCACGCCTCCCAGGAGATGCCCAACCCCGATTCTCCCTCCACCTGCTGCCACCTCAGGGCCTTCCCAGAGGGGCAAAACGCCCCCGGCCTGATCCATCTGCGGGACAACCATCCTTCCTGTGCCTGGCAAGGCACCAGTGGCTGCTCCAAAGCACCGGCACCCCCGCCAACATCTCTGCATCCCATTCCTCACGGCTGCTGACACTGGCTCCGCAGGGGACGAGGATGGCGAGCTCTGCAGTGCTCCTCAAGAAGGCATTCCCTTGCTCTTGCCACTGCTAGCCGGCTGAAAAGGCCAGCCAGCCTCACCAGCCTCCAGCTGTTGGGGGTTCTTCTCGTCTCCAGCAGCCTCGTCGAGCCACCTCCGGCCTTCCTCCCTCAGCCCTCGCCAAGTAATTCCACCGCCTCCTCAAGGACTTCCTCTCGCCCGTCTTGGGGCTGCCCCCAGGCCAGCTATGGCAGCGCGACGCGGGAGCGTGCTCCCTTTTATGCTGCCCCGGGGCATGGTGACTGCTGCGTTGCCGGGCGCTGGCACTGTGACACGGGGGTGACGGGGCACCCCCCTGCGCAGCCCCGCCCGCCGGCCCTCTGCCCAGCGTCCTTCCCAGGAAGGCCTTTGGGCTGCTGGCCCCGAGGCAGTCCCTGGGCCCAGGAGGCTCAGGGGGCTGTCCCTGCCCTTGCTGGCCATGCCCTGGGCACAGCTGCTGGGCGTCCCGCTAAATACATCTGGACATTCAGACTACGTCGTGAAGGCTGTTTGTCCCATCTGCATTCATTTGGTTGTGGGGATGCCAGAGGTGAAAGCAAGGCTTTTGGTTCCCTCGGCGTGAAGTGTGCAGAGACGGAGAGCACGTGCAGGATGGCCTCGCCGTTCCTGACCCATGCACCAAGGGACATTTGCTACTCCCCTGCTTATGCTGAGGTCTTCTTCTGGGAAAGAAGTCCCAAATCCTTTTCTCTTCTTGACCATCTTTTTCCTTGCACTCCAGAGCTTTTCTCCTCCCTTGGCCTTCACCCTCAATACCTTTCCTCAAAGGGACGGCAGCCCTCTCAGCCTTTGCCTTGCTCCTGCTAGTCGTCTTCACCTCAGCTAGAGAGTCCTGAAGGATCGCTGCAGGTCCCTTCCAACTCAACCCTTCTCTTCTCTTCACTTGTGTTCTATTCCCCGCACTGACGATGAGGCGAATAACAAGGAGACCACTATTTGCCTGAAATGCCAGGGGGTTTGCAGCTCCAGAAACACTTTCGAGGACACAAATCAAAAAGGATACAAGTAGAAACAGGATTGGATTTCATTTGATTTTACTTTATTTTACTTTCTTTTATTTTCTGTCTTGTTCCGTTGGTTGATGTTAGTTTAGTTTCGTTTCTTTCATGTGATGTTATTGTATTTGATTTTATTATATTTTCTTTGGGGTTATTTCTTATTATTTTATTTTATGTTGGATTATCTTCTTTTATTTTACCTTGCTTTATGCGTTTTTATTTTGTTTTGTTATTTTATTATTTTATCATTTTATTTGACCTTCTTTTGGTTTAGGCTCTTTTAGGCTATTTTGCTGAATCTCTTTCAGAGCCGAGGCTCACAAGCATTAACACAATGCGCATGTGCAGCCAGGAGCAGGCTGATGTGTTCTTCGGTTTCGTTTGAAAAAGCATCCCTTGCTGTCTGGCAAAGGAAAGCCGCAGAAAGGAGCAGCAGGAAGACAGGCCAAGCAGTCCCTCGTTTCTCAACAGTGCAGAAGAACTTGAAGAAGGAGGATGGGTACCGACCACACACCGAAAAGTACAAGAAGAGGAGGGGTGTGGTGCCCTGGGCTATTTTCACAAGTAGGACACGTGTCGATGACAAGCACCCCTTTTGCCTTCCCAAACTTGCTCCGCTGTGCTTCTTGGCCAGGGAGGCCTGAAAAGCGCTCTCCTGCCTGCCCTGCGCTTGGATCGCGTGCAGGGAGAGCTGCAAAGCGGCAGCTCCGCATGGTGCGGCAAGCCTGCAGCCCTTCCAAGCACAGGCTGTTTTGCACAAGCAAGAACACCTCGGGGAACGGAGCCAAGGGAAGAGCAGAGCTCGCTCCTGCTCCAAACCTGCAACGGGCAAAAGAGCCAGGGAGCGCCAGGGCACGAGGGGCGCCTCGGAGGTGCAAGAGCAGCGGGCAAGAACTGAGCCCAAAGGGCCCAGAGGAGCCCTGACAAGGGGCTGCGCTCAATGCTACGGAGGAGAAGAAGCAACCCCCGGGGGCCACCCTGGGCGTCCGCCCTGGGAGTCTAGAAAGCGTCCTCCCCCCGCCTGCGGGGCACGAGGGCCACCTTGGTGGAGCAGGAGCAGCAGGCACCTAGCCAAAACGGCCCAAAGGAGCCCTGGCAAGGGGCCGTGCTCAGTGCTGCAGAGGAAGGCAAAAAACCCCCGGGGACACTTGCTAGCCCACCGTGGGGGGAAAAAAGCCTTCCTCCCCACAGCTGCAGGGCACGAGAGGCCACCTTTGTGGTGCATGAGCAACAGGCAGTAACCCAGCCAAAATGGCCCAGAGGAGCCCTGACAAGTGCTCATGCTCAGTGCTGCAGAGGAAGGCAAAAAACCCCCGGGCACCAGAGCCAATCTGCCCCGGGGGAAAATTCCTTACTGACTCCAGCGTCGCAGGCGATGGGCTATTCCCTGAGCACATGAGCAAGACCTGCCTCCTCGGCCCGCAGGCTGCTCACGCCTCCCAGGAGATGCCCAACCCCGATTCTCCCTCCACCTGCTGCCACCTCAGGGCCTTCCCAGAGGGGCAAAACGCCCCCGGCCTGATCCATCTGCGGGACAACCATCCTTCCTGTGCCTGGCAAGGCACCAGTGGCTGCTCCAAAGCACCGGCACCCCCGCCAACATCTCTGCATCCCATTCCTCACGGCTGCTGCCACTGGCTCCGCAGGGGATGAGGATGGCGAGCTCTGCAGTGCTCCTCAAGAAGGCATTCCCTTGCTCTTGCCACTGCTAGCCGGCTGAAAAGGCCAGCCAGCCTCACCAACCTCCAGCTGTTGGGGGTTCTTCTCGTCTCCAGCAGCCTCGTCGAGCCACCTCCGGCCTTCCTCCCTCAGCCCTCGCCAAGTAATTCCACCGCCTCCTCAAGGACTTCCTCTCGCCCGTCTTGGGGCTGCCCCCAGGCCAGCTATGGCAGCGCGACGCGGGAGCGTGCTCCCTTTTATGCTGCCCCGGGGCATGGTGACTGCTGCGTTGCCGGGCGCTGGCACTGTGACACGGGGGTGACGGGGCCCCCCCTGCGCAGCCCCGCCCGCCGGCCCTCTGCCCAGCGTCCTTCCCAGGAAGGCCTTTGGGCTGCTGGCCCCGAGGCAGTCCCTGGGCCCAGGAGGCTCAGGGGGCTGTCCCTGCCCTTGCTGGCCATGCCCTGGGCACAGCTGCTGGGCGTCCCGCTAAATACATCTGGACATTCAGACTACGTCGTGAAGGCTGTTTGTCCCATCTGCATTCATTTGGTTGTGGGGATGCCAGAGGTGAAAGCAAGGCTTTTGGTTCCCTCGGCGTGAACTGTGCAGAGACGGAGAGCACGTGCAGGATGGCCTCGCCGTTCCTGACCCATGCACCAAGGGACATTTGCTACTCCCCTGCTTATGCTGAGGTCTTCTTCTGGGAAAGAAGTCCCAAATCCTTTTCTCTTCTTGACCATCTTTTTCCTTGCACTCCAGAGCTTTTCTCCTCCCTTGGCCTTCACCCTCAATACCTTTCCTCAAAGGGACGGCAGCCCTCTCAGCCTTTGCCTTGCTCCTGCTAGTCGTCTTCACCTCAGCTAGAGAGTCCTGAAGGATCGCTGCAGGTCCCTTCCAACTCAACCCTTCTCTTCTCTTCACTTGTGTTCTATTCCCCGCACTGACGATGAGGCGAAGAACAAGGAGACCACTAGTTGCCTGAAATGCCAGGGGGTTTGCAGCTCCAGAAACACTTTCGAGGACACAAATCAAAAAGGATACAAGTAGAAACAGGATTGGATTTCATTTGATTTTACTTTATTTTACTTTCTTTTATTTTCTGTCTTGTTCCGTTGGTTGATGTTAGTTTAGTTTCGTTTCTTTCATGTGATGTTATTGTATTTGATTTTATTATATTTTCTTTGGGGTTATTTCTTATTATTTTATTTTATGTTGGATTATCTTCTTTTATTTTACCTTGCTTTATGCGTTTTTATTTTGTTTTGTTATTTTATTATTTTATCATTTTATTTGACCTTCTTTTGGTTTAGGCTCTTTTAGGCTATTTTGCTGAATCTCTTTCAGAGCCGAGGCTCACAAGCATTAACACAATGCGCATGTGCAGCCAGGAGCAGGCTGATGTGTTCTTCGGTTTCGTTTGAAAAAGCATCCCTTGCAGTCTGGCAAAGGAAAGCCGCAGAAAGGAGCAGCAGGAAGACAGGCCAAGCAGTCCCTCGTTTCTCAACAGTGCAGAAGAACTTGAAGAAGGAGGATGGGTACCGACCACACACCGAAAAGTACAAGAAGAGGAGGGGTGTGGTGCCCGGGGCTATTTTCACAAGTAGGACACGTGTCGATGACAAGCACCCCTTTTGCCTTCCCAAACTTGCTCCGCTGTGCTTCTTGGCCAGGGAGGCCTGAAAAGCGCTCTCCTGCCTGCCCTGCGCTTGGATCGCGTGCAGGGAGAGCTGCAAAGCTGCAGCTCCGCATGGTGCGGCAAGCCTGCAGCCCTTCCAAGCACAGGCTGTTTTGCACAAGCAAGAACACCTCGGGGAACGGAGCCAAGGGAAGAGCAGAGCTCGCTCCTGCTCCAAACCTGCAACGGGCAAAAGAGCCAGGGAGCGCCAGGGCACGAGGGGCGCCTCGGAGGTGCAAGAGCAGCGGGCAAGAACTGAGCCCAAAGGGCCCAGAGGAGCCCTGACAAGGGGCTGCGCTCAATGCTACGGAGGAGAAGAAGCAACCCCCGGGGGCCACCCTGGGCGTCCGCCCTGGGAGTCTAGAAAGCGTCCTCCCCCCGCCTGCGGGGCACGAGGGCCACCTTGGTGGAGCAGGAGCAGCAGGCACCTAGCCAAAACGGCCCAAAGGAGCCCTGGCAAGGGGCCGTGCTCAGTGCTGCAGAGGAAGGCAAAAAACCCCCGGGGACACTTGCTAGCCCACCGTGGGGGGAAAAAAGCCTTCCTCCCCACAGCTGCAGGGCACGAGAGGCCACCTTTGTGGTGCATGAGCAACAGGCAGTAACCCAGCCAAAATGGCCCAGAGGAGCCCTGACAAGTGCTCATGCTCAGTACTGCAGGGGAAGGCAAAAAAACCCCGGGCACCAGAGCCAATCTGCCCCGGGGGAAAATTCCTTACTGACCCCAGCGTCGCAGGCGATGGGCTATTCCCTGAGCACGTGAGCAAGACCTGCCTCCTCGGCCCGCAGGCTGCTCACGCCTCCCAGGAGATGCCCAACCCCGATTCTCCCTCCACCTGCTGCCACCTCAGGGCCTTCCCAGAGGGGCAAAACGCCCCCGGCCTGATCCATCTGCGGGACAACCATCCTTCCTGTGCCTGGCAAGGCACCAGTGGCTGCTCCAAAGCACCGGCACCCCCGCCAACATCTCTGCATCCCATTCCTCACGGCTGCTGACACTGGCTCCGCAGGGGATGAGGATGGCGAGCTCTGCAGTGCTCCTCAAGAAGGCATTCCCTTGCTCTTGCCACTGCTAGCCGGCTGAAAAGGCCAGCCAGCCTCACCAACCTCCAGCTGTTGGGGGTTCTTCTCGTCTCCAGCAGCCTCGTCGAGCCACCTCCGGCCTTCCTCCCTCAGCCCTCGCCAAGTAATTCCACCGCCTCCTCAAGGACTTCCTCTCGCCCGTCTTGGGGCTGCCCCCAGGCCAGCTATGGCAGTGCGACGCGGGAGCGTGCTCCCTTTTATGCTGCCCCGGGGCATGGTGACTGCTGCGTTGCCGGGCGCTGGCACTGTGACACGGGGGTGACGGGGCCCCCCCTGCGCAGCCCCGCCCGCCGGCCCTCTGCCCAGCGTCCTTCCCAGGAAGGCCTTTGGGCTGCTGGCCCCGAGGCAGTCCCTGGGCCCAGGAGGCTCAGGGGGCTGTCCCTGCCCTTGCTGGCCATGCCCTGGGCACAGCTGCTGGGCGTCCCGCTAAATACATCTGGACATTCAGACTACGTCGTGAAGGCTGTTTGTCCCATCTACATTCATTTGGTTGTGGGCATGCCAGAGGTGAAAGCAAGGCTTTTGGTTCCCTCGGCATGAAGTGTGCAGAGACGGAGAGCACGTGCAGGATGGCCTCGCCGTTCCTGACCCATGCACCAAGGGACATTTGCTACTCCCCTGCTTATGCTGAGGTCTTCTTCTGGGAAAGAAGTCCCAAATCCTTTTCTCTTCTTGACCATCTTTTTCCTTGCACTCCAGAGCTTTTCTCCTCCCTTGGCCTTCACCCTCAATACCTTTCCTCAAAGGGACGGCAGCCCTCTCAGCCTTTGCCTTGCTCCTGCTAGTCGTCTTCACCTCAGCTAGAGAGTCCTGAAGGATCGCTGCAGGTCCCTTCCAACTCAACCCTTCTCTTCTCTTCACTTGTGTTCTATTCCCTGCACTGACGATGAGGCGAAGAACAAGGAGACCACTAGTTGCCTGAAATGCCAGGGGGTTTGCAGCTCCAGAAACACTTTCGAGGACACAAATCAAAAAGGATACAAGTAGAAACAGGATTGGATTTCATTTGATTTTACTTTATTTTACTTTCTTTTATTTTCTGTCTTGTTCCGTTGGTTGATGTTAGTTTAGTTTCGTTTCTTTCATGTGATGTTATTGTATTTGATTTTATTATATTTTCTTTGGGGTTATTTCTTATTATTTTATTTTATGTTGGATTATCTTCTTTTATTTTACCTTGCTTTATGCGTTTTTATTTTGTTTTGTTATTTTATTATTTTATCATTTTATTTGACCTTCTTTTGGTTTAGGCTCTTTTAGGCTATTTTGCTGAATCTCTTTCAGAGCCGAGGCTCACAAGCATTAACACAATGCGCATGTGCAGCCAGGAGCAGGCTGATGTGTTCTTCGGTTTCGTTTGAAAAAGCATCCCTTGCAGTCTGGCAAAGGAAAGCCGCAGAAAGGAGCAGCAGGAAGACAGGCCAAGCAGTCCCTCGTTTCTCAACAGTGCAGAAGAACTTGAAGAAGGAGGATGGGTACCGACCACACACCGAAAAGTACAAGAAGAGGAGGGGTGTGGTGCCCGGGGCTATTTTCACAAGTAGGACACGTGTCGATGACAAGCACCCCTTTTGCCTTCCCAAACTTGCTCCGCTGTGCTTCTTGGCCAGGGAGGCCTGAAAAGCGCTCTCCTGCCTGCCCTGCGCTTGGATCGCGTGCAGGGAGAGCTGCAAAGCTGCAGCTCCGCATGGTGTGGCAAGCCTGCAGCCCTTCCAAGCACAGGCTGTTTTGCACAAGCAAGAACACCTCGGGGAACGGAGCCAAGGGAAGAGCAGAGCTCGCTCCTGCTCCAAACCTGCAACGGGCAAAAGAGCCAGGGAGCGCCAGGGCACGAGGGGCGCCTCGGAGGTGCAAGAGCAGCGGGCAAGAACTGAGCCCAAAGGGCCCAGAGGAGCCCTGACAAGGGGCTGCGCTCAATGCTACGGAGGAGAAGAAGCAACCCCCGGGGGCCACCCTGGGCGTCCGCCCTGGGAGTCTAGAAAGCGTCCTCCCCCCGCCTGCGGGGCACGAGGGCCACCTTGGTGGAGCAGGAGCAGCAGGCACCTAGCCAAAACGGCCCAAAGGAGCCCTGGCAAGGGGCCGTGCTCAGTGCTGCAGAGGAAGGCAAAAAACCCCTGGGGACACTTGCTAGCCCACCGTGGGGGGAAAAAAGCCTTCCTCCCCACAGCTGCAGGGCACGAGAGGCCACCTTTGTGGTGCATGAGCAACAGGCAGTAACCCAGCCAAAATGGCCCAGAGGAGCCCTGACAAGTGCTCATGCTCAGTGCTGCAGAGGAAGGCAAAAAACCCCCGGGCACCAGAGCCAATCTGCCCCGGGGGGAAATTGCTTACTGACCCCAGCGTCGCAGGCGATGGGCTATTCCCTGAGCACATGAGCAAGACCTGCCTCCTCGGCCCGCAGGCTGCTCACGCCTCCCAGGAGATGCCCAACCCCGATTCTCCCTCCACCTGCTGCCACCTCAGGGCCTTCCCAGAGGGGCAAAACGCCCCCGGCCTGATCCATCTGCGGGACAACCATCCTTCCTGTGCCTGGCAAGGCACCAGTGGCTGCTCCAAAGCACCGGCACCCCCGCCAACATCTCTGCATCCCATTCCTCACGGCTGCTGACACTGGCTCCGCAGGGGATGAGGATGGCGAGCTCTGCAGTGCTCCTCAAGAAGGCATTCCCTTGCTCTTGCCACTGCTAGCCGGCTGAAAAGGCCAGCCAGCCTCACCAACCTCCAGCTGTTGGGGGTTCTTCTCGTCTCCAGCAGCCTCGTCGAGCCACCTCCGGCCTTCCTCCCTCAGCCCTCGCCAAGTAATTCCACCGCCTCCTCAAGGACTTCCTCTCGCCCGTCTTGGGGCTGCCCCCAGGCCAGCTATGGCAGCGCGACGCGGGAGCGTGCTCCCTTTTATGCTGCCCCGGGGCATGGTGACTGCTGCGTTGCCGGGCGCTGGCACTGTGACACGGGGGTGACGGGGCCCCCCCTGCGCAGCCCCGCCCGCCGGCCCTCTGCCCAGCGTCCTTCCCAGGAAGGCCTTTGGGCTGCTGGCCCCGAGGCAGTCCCTGGGCCCAGGAGGCTCAGGGGGCTGTCCCTGCCCTTGCTGGCCATGCCCTGGGCACAGCTGCTGGGCGTCCCGCTAAATACATCTGGACATTCAGACTACGTCGTGAAGGCTGTTTGTCCCATCTACATTCATTTGGTTGTGGGCATGCCAGAGGTGAAAGCAAGGCTTTTGGTTCCCTCGGCATGAAGTGTGCAGAGACGGAGAGCACGTGCAGGATGGCCTCGCCGTTCCTGACCCATGCACCAAGGGACATTTGCTACTCCCCTGCTTATGCTGAGGTCTTCTTCTGGGAAAGAAGTCCCAAATCCTTTTCTCTTCTTGACCATCTTTTTCCTTGCACTCCAGAGCTTTTCTCCTCCCTTGGCCTTCACCCTCAATACCTTTCCTCAAAGGGACGGCAGCCCTCTCAGCCTTTGCCTTGCTCCTGCTAGTCGTCTTCACCTCAGCTAGAGAGTCCTGAAGGATCGCTGCAGGTCCCTTCCAACTCAACCCTTCTCTTCTCTTCACTTGTGTTCTATTCCCTGCACTGACGATGAGGCGAAGAACAAGGAGACCACTAGTTGCCTGAAATGCCAGGGGGTTTGCAGCTCCAGAAACACTTTCGAGGACACAAATCAAAAAGGATACAAGTAGAAACAGGATTGGATTTCATTTGATTTTACTTTATTTTACTTTCTTTTATTTTCTGTCTTGTTCCGTTGGTTGATGTTAGTTTAGTTTCGTTTCTTTCATGTGATGTTATTGTATTTGATTTTATTATATTTTCTTTGGGGTTATTTCTTATTATTTTATTTTATGTTGGATTATCTTCTTTTATTTTACCTTGCTTTATGCGTTTTTATTTTGTTTTGTTATTTTATTATTTTATCATTTTATTTGACCTTCTTTTGGTTTAGGCTCTTTTAGGCTATTTTGCTGAATCTCTTTCAGAGCCGAGGCTCACAAGCATTAACACAATGCGCATGTGCAGCCAGGAGCAGGCTGATGTGTTCTTCGGTTTCGTTTGAAAAAGCATCCCTTGCAGTCTGGCAAAGGAAAGCCGCAGAAAGGAGCAGCAGGAAGACAGGCCAAGCAGTCCCTCATTTCTCAACAGTGCAGAAGAACTTGAAGAAGGAGGATGGGTACCGACCACACACCGAAAAGTACAAGAAGAGGAGGGGTGTGGTGCCCGGGGCTATTTTCACAAGTAGGACACGTGTCGATGACAAGCACCCCTTTTGCCTTCCCAAACTTGCTCCGCTGTGCTTCTTGGCCAGGGAGGCCTGAAAAGCGCTCTCCTGCCTGCCCTGCGCTTGGATCGCGTGCAGGGAGAGCTGCAAAGCTGCAGCTCCGCATGGTGCGGCAAGCCTGCAGCCCTTCCAAGCACAGGCTGTTTTGCACAAGCAAGAACACCTCGGGGAACGGAGCCAAGGGAAGAGCAGAGCTCGCTCCTGCTCCAAACCTGCAACGGGCAAAAGAGCCAGGGAGCGCCAGGGCACGAGGGGCGCCTCGGAGGTGCAAGAGCAGCGGGCAAGAACTGAGCCCAAAGGGCCCAGAGGAGCCCTGACAAGGGGCTGCGCTCAATGCTACGGAGGAGAAGAAGCAACCCCCGGGGGCCACCCTGGGCGTCCGCCCTGGGAGTCTAGAAAGCGTCCTCCCCCCGCCTGCGGGGCACGAGGGCCACCTTGGTGGAGCAGGAGCAGCAGGCACCTAGCCAAAACGGCCCAAAGGAGCCCTGGCAAGGGGCCGTGCTCAGTGCTGCAGAGGAAGGCAAAAAACCCCTGGGGACACTTGCTAGCCCACCGTGGGGGGAAAAAAGCCTTCCTCCCCACAGCTGCAGGGCACGAGAGGCCACCTTTGTGGTGCATGAGCAACAGGCAGTAACCCAGCCAAAATGGCCCAGAGGAGCCCTGACAAGTGCTCATGCTCAGTGCTGCAGAGGAAGGCAAAAAACCCCCGGGCACCAGAGCCAATCTGCCCCGGGGGGAAATTGCTTACTGACCCCAGCGTCGCAGGCGATGGGCTATTCCCTGAGCACATGAGCAAGACCTGCCTCCTCGGCCCGCAGGCTGCTCACGCCTCCCAGGAGATGCCCAACCCCGATTCTCCCTCCACCTGCTGCCACCTCAGGGCCTTCCCAGAGGGGCAAAACGCCCCCGGCCTGATCCATCTGCGGGACAACCATCCTTCCTGTGCCTGGCAAGGCACCAGTGGCTGCTCCAAAGCACCGGCACCCCCGCCAACATCTCTGCATCCCATTCCTCACGGCTGCTGACACTGGCTCCGCAGGGGATGAGGATGGCGAGCTCTGCAGTGCTCCTCAAGAAGGCATTCCCTTGCTCTTGCCACTGCTAGCCGGCTGAAAAGGCCAGCCAGCCTCACCAACCTCCAGCTGTTGGGGGTTCTTCTCGTCTCCAGCAGCCTCGTCGAGCCACCTCCGGCCTTCCTCCCTCAGCCCTCGCCAAGTAATTCCACCGCCTCCTCAAGGACTTCCTCTCGCCCGTCTTGGGGCTGCCCCCAGGCCAGCTATGGCAGCGCGACGCGGGAGCGTGCTCCCTTTTATGCTGCCCCGGGGCATGGTGACTGCTGCGTTGCCGGGCGCTGGCACTGTGACACGGGGGTGACGGGGCCCCCCCTGCGCAGCCCCGCCCGCCGGCCCTCTGCCCAGCGTCCTTCCCAGGAAGGCCTTTGGGCTGCTGGCCCCGAGGCAGTCCCTGGGCCCAGGAGGCTCAGGGGGCTGTCCCTGCCCTTGCTGGCCATGCCCTGGGCACAGCTGCTGGGCGTCCCGCTAAATACATCTGGACATTCAGACTACGTCGTGAAGGCTGTTTGTCCCATCTACATTCATTTGGTTGTGGGCATGCCAGAGGTGAAAGCAAGGCTTTTGGTTCCCTCGGCATGAAGTGTGCAGAGACGGAGAGCACGTGCAGGATGGCCTCGCCGTTCCTGACCCATGCACCAAGGGACATTTGCTACTCCCCTGCTTATGCTGAGGTCTTCTTCTGGGAAAGAAGTCCCAAATCCTTTTCTCTTCTTGACCATCTTTTTCCTTGCACTCCAGAGCTTTTCTCCTCCCTTGGCCTTCACCCTCAATACCTTTCCTCAAAGGGACGGCAGCCCTCTCAGCCTTTGCCTTGCTCCTGCTAGTCGTCTTCACCTCAGCTAGAGAGTCCTGAAGGATCGCTGCAGGTCCCTTCCAACTCAACCCTTCTCTTCTCTTCACTTGTGTTCTATTCCCTGCACTGACGATGAGGCGAAGAACAAGGAGACCACTAGTTGCCTGAAATGCCAGGGGGTTTGCAGCTCCAGAAACACTTTCGAGGACACAAATCAAAAAGGATACAAGTAGAAACAGGATTGGATTTCATTTGATTTTACTTTATTTTACTTTCTTTTATTTTCTGTCTTGTTCCGTTGGTTGATGTTAGTTTAGTTTCGTTTCTTTCATGTGATGTTATTGTATTTGATTTTATTATATTTTCTTTGGGGTTATTTCTTATTATTTTATTTTATGTTGGATTATCTTCTTTTATTTTACCTTGCTTTATGCGTTTTTATTTTGTTTTGTTATTTTATTATTTTATCATTTTATTTGACCTTCTTTTGGTTTAGGCTCTTTTAGGCTATTTTGCTGAATCTCTTTCAGAGCCGAGGCTCACAAGCATTAACACAATGCGCATGTGCAGCCAGGAGCAGGCTGATGTGTTCTTCGGTTTCGTTTGAAAAAGCATCCCTTGCAGTCTGGCAAAGGAAAGCCGCAGAAAGGAGCAGCAGGAAGACAGGCCAAGCAGTCCCTCATTTCTCAACAGTGCAGAAGAACTTGAAGAAGGAGGATGGGTACCGACCACACACCGAAAAGTACAAGAAGAGGAGGGGTGTGGTGCCCGGGGCTATTTTCACAAGTAGGACACGTGTCGATGACAAGCACCCCTTTTGCCTTCCCAAACTTGCTCCGCTGTGCTTCTTGGCCAGGGAGGCCTGAAAAGCGCTCTCCTGCCTGCCCTGCGCTTGGATCGCGTGCAGGGAGAGCTGCAAAGCTGCAGCTCCGCATGGTGCGGCAAGCCTGCAGCCCTTCCAAGCACAGGCTGTTTTGCACAAGCAAGAACACCTCGGGGAACGGAGCCAAGGGAAGAGCAGAGCTCGCTCCTGCTCCAAACCTGCAACGGGCAAAAGAGCCAGGGAGCGCCAGGGCACGAGGGGCGCCTCGGAGGTGCAAGAGCAGCGGGCAAGAACTGAGCCCAAAGGGCCCAGAGGAGCCCTGACAAGGGGCTGCGCTCAATGCTACGGAGGAGAAGAAGCAACCCCCGGGGGCCACCCTGGGCGTCCGCCCTGGGAGTCTAGAAAGCGTCCTCCCCCCGCCTGCGGGGCACGAGGGCCACCTTGGTGGAGCAGGAGCAGCAGGCACCTAGCCAAAACGGCCCAAAGGAGCCCTGGCAAGGGGCCGTGCTCAGTGCTGCAGAGGAAGGCAAAAAACCCCTGGGGACACTTGCTAGCCCACCGTGGGGGGAAAAAAGCCTTCCTCCCCACAGCTGCAGGGCACGAGAGGCCACCTTTGTGGTGCATGAGCAACAGGCAGTAACCCAGCCAAAATGGCCCAGAGGAGCCCTGACAAGTGCTCATGCTCAGTGCTGCAGAGGAAGGCAAAAAACCCCCGGGCACCAGAGCCAATCTGCCCCGGGGGGAAATTGCTTACTGACCCCAGCGTCGCAGGCGATGGGCTATTCCCTGAGCACATGAGCAAGACCTGCCTCCTCGGCCCGCAGGCTGCTCACGCCTCCCAGGAGATGCCCAACCCCGATTCTCCCTCCACCTGCTGCCACCTCAGGGCCTTCCCAGAGGGGCAAAACGCCCCCGGCCTGATCCATCTGCGGGACAACCATCCTTCCTGTGCCTGGCAAGGCACCAGTGGCTGCTCCAAAGCACCGGCACCCCCGCCAACATCTCTGCATCCCATTCCTCACGGCTGCTGACACTGGCTCCGCAGGGGATGAGGATGGCGAGCTCTGCAGTGCTCCTCAAGAAGGCATTCCCTTGCTCTTGCCACTGCTAGCCGGCTGAAAAGGCCAGCCAGCCTCACCAACCTCCAGCTGTTGGGGGTTCTTCTCGTCTCCAGCAGCCTCGTCGAGCCACCTCCGGCCTTCCTCCCTCAGCCCTCGCCAAGTAATTCCACCGCCTCCTCAAGGACTTCCTCTCGCCCGTCTTGGGGCTGCCCCCAGGCCAGCTATGGCAGCGCGACGCGGGAGCGTGCTCCCTTTTATGCTGCCCCGGGGCATGGTGACTGCTGCGTTGCCGGGCGCTGGCACTGTGACACGGGGGTGACGGGGCCCCCCCTGCGCAGCCCCGCCCGCCGGCCCTCTGCCCAGCGTCCTTCCCAGGAAGGCCTTTGGGCTGCTGGCCCCGAGGCAGTCCCTGGGCCCAGGAGGCTCAGGGGGCTGTCCCTGCCCTTGCTGGCCATGCCCTGGGCACAGCTGCTGGGCGTCCCGCTAAATACATCTGGACATTCAGACTACGTCGTGAAGGCTGTTTGTCCCATCTACATTCATTTGGTTGTGGGCATGCCAGAGGTGAAAGCAAGGCTTTTGGTTCCCTCGGCATGAAGTGTGCAGAGACGGAGAGCACGTGCAGGATGGCCTCGCCGTTCCTGACCCATGCACCAAGGGACATTTGCTACTCCCCTGCTTATGCTGAGGTCTTCTTCTGGGAAAGAAGTCCCAAATCCTTTTCTCTTCTTGACCATCTTTTTCCTTGCACTCCAGAGCTTTTCTCCTCCCTTGGCCTTCACCCTCAATACCTTTCCTCAAAGGGACGGCAGCCCTCTCAGCCTTTGCCTTGCTCCTGCTAGTCGTCTTCACCTCAGCTAGAGAGTCCTGAAGGATCGCTGCAGGTCCCTTCCAACTCAACCCTTCTCTTCTCTTCACTTGTGTTCTATTCCCTGCACTGACGATGAGGCGAAGAACAAGGAGACCACTAGTTGCCTGAAATGCCAGGGGGTTTGCAGCTCCAGAAACACTTTCGAGGACACAAATCAAAAAGGATACAAGTAGAAACAGGATTGGATTTCATTTGATTTTACTTTATTTTACTTTCTTTTATTTTCTGTCTTGTTCCGTTGGTTGATGTTAGTTTAGTTTCGTTTCTTTCATGTGATGTTATTGTATTTGATTTTATTATATTTTCTTTGGGGTTATTTCTTATTATTTTATTTTATGTTGGATTATCTTCTTTTATTTTACCTTGCTTTATGCGTTTTTATTTTGTTTTGTTATTTTATTATTTTATCATTTTATTTGACCTTATTTTGGTTTAGGCTCTTTTAGGTTATTTTGCTGAATCTCTTTCAGAGCCGATGCTCACAAGCATTAACACAATGCGCATGTGCAGCCAGGAGCAGGCTGATGTGTTCTTCGGTTTAGTTTGAAAAAGCATCCCTTGCAGTCTGGCAAAGGAAAGCCGCAGAAAGGAGCAGCAGGAAGACAGGCCAAGCAGTCCCTCGTTTCTCAACAGTGCAGAAGAACTTGAAGAAGGAGGATGGGTACCGACCACACACCGAAAAGTACAAGAAGAGGAGGGGTGTGGTGCCCTGGGCTATTTTCACAAGTAGGACACGTGTCGATGACAAGCACCCCTTTTGCCTTCCAAAACTTGCTCCGCTGTGCTTCTTGGCCAGGGAGGCCTGAAAAGCGCTCTCCTGCCTGCCCTGCGCTTGGATCGCGTGCAGGGAGAGCTGCAAAGCGGCAGCTCCGCATGGTGCGGCAAGCCTGCAGCCCTTCCAAGCACAGGCTGTTTTGCACAAGCAAGAACACCTCGGGGAACGGAGCCAAGGGAAGAGCAGAGCTCGCTCCTGCTCCAAACCTGCAACGGGCAAAAGAGCCAGGGAGCGCCAGGGCACGAGGGGCGCCTCGGAGGTGCAAGAGCAGCGGGCAAGAACTGAGCCCAAAGGGCCCAGAGGAGCCCTGACAAGGGGCTGCACTCAATGCTACGGAGGAGAAGAAGCAACCCCTGGGGGCAACCCTGGGCGTCCGCCCTGGGAGTCTAGAAAGCGTCCTCCCCCCGCCTGCGGGGCACGAGGGCCACCTTGGTGGAGCAGGAGCAGCAGGCACCTAGCCAAAACGGCCCAAAGGAGCCCTGGCAAGGGGCCGTGCTCAGTGCTGCAGAGGAAGGCAAAAAACCCCCGGGGACACTTGCTAGCCCACCGTGGGGGGAAAAAAGCCTTCCTCCCCGCAGCTGCAGGGCACGAGAGGCCACCTTTGTGGTGCATGAGCAACAGGCAGTAACCCAGCCAAAATGGCCCAGAGGAGCCCTGACAAGTGCTCATGCTCAGTGCTGCAGGGGAAGGCAAAAAAACCCCGGGCACCAGAGCCAATCTGCCCCGGGGGAAAATTCCTTACTGACCCCAGCATCACCGGCCATGGGCTATTCCCTGAGCACGTGAGCAAGACCTGCCTCCTCGGCCTGCAGGCTGCTCACGCCTCCCAGGAGATGCCCAACCCCGATTCTCCCTCCACCTGCTGCCACCTCAGGGCCTTCCCAGAGGGGCAAAACGCCCCCGGCCTGATCCATCTGCGGGACAACCATCCTTCCTGTGCCTGGCAAGGCACCAGTGGCTGCTCCAAAGCACCGGCACCCCCGCCAACATCTCTGCATCCCATTCCTCACGGCTGCTGACACTGGCTCCGCAGGGGACGAGGATGGCGAGCTCTGCAGTGCTCCTCAAGAAGGCATTCCCTTGCTCTTGCCACTGCTAGCCGGCTGAAAAGGCCAGCCAGCCTCACCAACCTCCAGCTGTTGGGGGTTCTTCTCGTCTCCAGCAGCCTCGTCGAGCCACCTCCGGCCTTCCTCCCTCAGCCCTCGCCAAGTAATTCCACCGCCTCCTCAAGGACTTCCTCTCGCCCGTCTTGGGGCTGCCCCCAGGCCAGCTATGGCAGCGCGACGCGGGAGCGTGCTCCCTTTTATGCTGCCCCGGGGCATGGTGACTGCTGCGTTGCCGGGCGCTGGCACTGTGACACGGGGGTGACGGGGCACCCCCTGCGCAGCCCCGCCCGCCGGCCCTCTGCCCAGCGTCCTTCCCAGGAAGGCCTTTGGGCTGCTGGCCCCGAGGCAGTCCCTGGGCCCAGGAGGCTCAGGGGGCTGTCCCTGCCCTTGCTGGCCATGCCCTGGGCACAGCTGCTGGGCGTCCCGCTAAATACATCTGGACATTCAGACTACGTCGTGAAGGCTGTTTGTCCCATCTGCATTCATTTGGTTGTGGGCATGCCAGAGGTGAAAGCAAGGCTTTTGGTTCCCTCGGCGTGAAGTGTGCAGAGACGGAGAGCACGTGCAGGATGGCCTCGCCGTTCCTGACCCATGCACCAAGGGACATTTGCTACTCCCCTGCTTATGCTGAGGTCTTCTTCTGGGAAAGAAGTCCCAAATCCTTTTCTCTTCTTGACCATCTTTTTCCTTGCACTCCAGAGCTTTTCTCCTCCCTTGGCCTTCACCCTCAATACCTTTCCTCAAAGGGACGGCAGCCCTCTCAGCCTTTGCCTTGCTCCTGCTAGTCGTCTTCACCTCAGCTAGAGAGTCCTGAAGGATCGCTGCAGGTCCCTTCCAACTCAACCCTTCTCTTCTCTTCACTTGTGTTCTATTCCCTGCACTGACGATGAGGCGAAGAACAAGGAGACCACTAGTTGCCTGAAATGCCAGGGGGTTTGCAGCTCCAGAAACACTTTCGAGGACACAAATCAAAAAGGATACAAGTAGAAACAGGATTGGATTTCATTTGATTTTACTTTATTTTACTTTCTTTTATTTTCTGTCTTGTTCCGTTGGTTGATGTTAGTTTAGTTTCGTTTCTTTCATGTGATGTTATTGTATTTGATTTTATTATATTTTCTTTGGGGTTATTTCTTATTATTTTATTTTATGTTGGATTATCTTCTTTTATTTTACCTTGCTTTATGTGTTTTTATTTTGTTTTGTTATTTTATTATTTTATCATTTTATTTGACCTTCTTTTGGTTTAGGCTCTTTTAGGCTATTTTGCTGAATCTCTTTCAGAGCCGATGCTCACAAGCATTAACACAATGCGCATGTGCAGCCAGGAGCAGGCTGATGTGTTCTTCGGTTTAGTTTGAAAAAGCATCCCTTGCAGTCTGGCAAAGGAAAGCCGCAGAAAGGAGCAGCAGGAAGACAGGCCAAGCAGTCCCTCGTTTCTCAACAGTGCAGAAGAACTTGAAGAAGGAGGATGGGTACCGACCACACACCGAAAAGTACAAGAAGAGGAGGGGTGTGGTGCCCTGGGCTATTTTCACAAGTAGGACACGTGTCGATGACAAGCACCCCTTTTGCCTTCCAAAACTTGCTCCGCTGTGCTTCTTGGCCAGGGAGGCCTGAAAAGCGCTCTCCTGCCTGCCCTGCGCTTGGATCGCGTGCAGGGAGAGCTGCAAAGCGGCAGCTCCGCATGGTGCGGCAAGCCTGCAGCCCTTCCAAGCACAGGCTGTTTTGCACAAGCAAGAACACCTCGGGGAACGGAGCCAAGGGAAGAGCAGAGCTCGCTCCTGCTCCAAACCTGCAACGGGCAAAAGAGCCAGGGAGCGCCAGGGCACGAGGGGCGCCTCGGAGGTGCAAGAGCAGCGGGCAAGAACTGAGCCCAAAGGGCCCAGAGGAGCCCTGACAAGGGGCTGCGCTCAATGCTACGGAGGAGAAGAAGCAACCCCCGGGGGCAACCCTGGGCGTCCGCCCTGGGAGTCTAGAAAGCGTCCTCCCCCCGCCTGCGGGGCACGAGGGCCACCTTGGTGGAGCAGGAGCAGCAGGCACCTAGCCAAAACGGCCCAAAGGAGCCCTGGCAAGGGGCCGTGCTCAGTGCTGCAGAGGAAGGCAAAAAACCCCCGGGGACACTTGCTAGCCCACCGTGGGGGGAAAAAAGCCTTCCTCCCCGCAGCTGCAGGGCACGAGAGGCCACCTTTGTGGTGCATGAGCAACAGGCAGTAACCCAGCCAAAATGGCCCAGAGGAGCCCTGACAAGTGCTCATGCTCAGTGCTGCAGGGGAAGGCAAAAAAACCCCCGGGCACCAGAGCCAATCTGCCCCGGGGGAAAATTCCTTACTGACCCCAGCGTCGCAGGCGATGGGCTCTTCCCTGAGTACATGAGCAACACCTGCCTCCTCGGCCCGCAGGCTGCTCACGCCTCCCAGGAGATGCCCAACCCCGATTCTCCCTCCACCTGCTGCCACCTCAGGGCCTTCCCAGAGGGGCAAAACGCCCCCGGCCTGATCCATCTGCGGGACAACCATCCTTCCTGTGCCTGGCAAGGCACCAGTGGCTGCTCCAAAGCACCGGCACCCCCGCCAACATCTCTGCATCCCATTCCTCACGGCTGCTGACACTGGCTCCGCAGGGGATGAGGATGGCGAGCTCTGCAGTGCTCCTCAAGAAGGCATTCCCTTGCTCTTGCCACTGCTAGCCGGCTGAAAAGGCCAGCCAGCCTCACCAACCTCCAGCTGTTGGGGGTTCTTCTCGTCTCCAGCAGCCTCGTCGAGCCACCTCCGGCCTTCCTCCCTCAGCCCTCGCCAAGTAATTCCACCGCCTCCTCAAGGACTTCCTCTCGCCCGTCTTGGGGCTGCCCCCAGGCCAGCTATGGCAGCGCGACGCGGGAGCGTGCTCCCTTTTATGCTGCCCCGGGGCATGGTGACTGCTGCGTTGCCGGGCGCTGGCACTGTGACACGGGGGTGACGGGGCCCCCCCTGCGCAGCCCCGCCCGCCGGCCCTCTGCCCAGCGTCCTTCCCAGGAAGGCCTTTGGGCTGCTGGCCCCGAGGCAGTCCCTGGGCCCAGGAGGCTCAGGGGGCTGTCCCTGCCCTTGCTGGCCATGCCCTGGGCACAGCTGCTGGGCGTCCCGCTAAATACATCTGGACATTCAGACTACGTCGTGAAGGCTGTTTGTCCCATCTGCATTCATTTGGTTGTGGGCATGCCAGAGGTGAAAGCAAGGCTTTTGGTTCCCTCGGCGTGAACTGTGCAGAGACGGAGAGCACGTGCAGGATGGCCTCGCCGTTCCTGACCCATGCACCAAGGGACATTTGCTACTCCCCTGCTTATGCTGAGGTCTTCTTCTGGGAAAGAAGTCCCAAATCCTTTTCTCTTCTTGACCATCTTTTTCCTTGCACTCCAGAGCTTTTCTCCTCCCTTGGCCTTCACCCTCAATACCTTTCCTGAAAGGGACGGCAGCCCTCTCAGCCTTTGCCTTGCTCCTGCTAGTCGTCTTCACCTCAGCTAGAGAGTCCTGAAGGATCGCTGCAGGTCCCTTCCAACTCAACCCTTCTCTTCTCTTCACTTGTGTTCTATTCCCCGCACTGACGATGAGGCGAATAACAAGGAGACCACTAGTTGCCTGAAATGCCAGGGGGTTTGCAGCTCCAGAAACACTTTCGAGGACACAAATCAAAAAGGATACAAGTAGAAACAGGATTGGATTTCATTTGATTTTACTTTATTTTACTTTCTTTTATTTTCTGTCTTGTTCCGTTGGTTGATGTTAGTTTAGTTTCGTTTCTTTCATGTGATGTTATTGTATTTGATTTTATTATATTTTCTTTGGGGTTATTTCTTATTATTTTATTTTATGTTGGATTATCTTCTTTTATTTTACCTTGCTTTATGCGTTTTTATTTTGTTTTGTTATTTTATTATTTTATCATTTTATTTGACCTTCTTTTGGTTTAGGCTCTTTTAGGCTATTTTGCTGAATCTCTTTCAGAGCCGAGGCTCACAAGCATTAACACAATGCGCATGTGCAGCCAGGAGCAGGCTGATGTGTTCTTCGGTTTAGTTTGAAAAAGCATCCCTTGCAGTCTGGCAAAGGAAAGCCGCAGAAAGGAGCAGCAGGAAGACAGGCCAAGCAGTCCCTCGTTTCTCAACAGTGCAGAAGAACTTGAAGAAGGAGGATGGGTACCGACCACACACCGAAAAGTACAAGAAGAGGAGGGGTGTGGTGCCCGGGGCTATTTTCACAAGTAGGACACGTGTCGATGACAAGCACCCCTTTTGCCTTCCCAAACTTGCTCCGCTGTGCTTCTTGGCCAGGGAGGCCTGAAAAGCGCTCTCCTGCCTGCCCTGCGCTTGGATCGCGTGCAGGGAGAGCTGCAAAGCTGCAGCTCCGCATGGTGCGGCAAGCCTGCAGCCCTTCCAAGCACAGGCTGTTTTGCACAAGCAAGAACACCTCGGGGAACGGAGCCAAGGGAAGAGCAGAGCTCGCTCCTGCTCCAAACCTGCAACGGGCAAAAGAGCCAGGGAGCGCCAGGGCACGAGGGGCGCCTCGGAGGTGCAAGAGCAGCGGGCAAGAACTGAGCCCAAAGGGCCCAGAGGAGCCCTGACAAGGGGCTGCGCTCAATGCTACGGAGGAGAAGAAGCAACCCCCGGGGGCCACCCTGGGCGTCCGCCCTGGGAGTCTAGAAAGCGTCCTCCCCCCGCCTGCGGGGCACGAGGGCCACCTTGGTGGAGCAGGAGCAGCAGGCACCTAGCCAAAACGGCCCAAAGGAGCCCTGGCAAGGGGCCGTGCTCAGTGCTGCAGAGGAAGGCAAAAAACCCCTGGGGACACTTGCTAGCCCACCGTGGGGGGAAAAAAGCCTTCCTCCCCACAGCTGCAGGGCACGAGAGGCCACCTTTGTGGTGCATGAGCAACAGGCAGTAACCCAGCCAAAATGGCCCAGAGGAGCCCTGACAAGTGCTCATGCTCAGTGCTGCAGAGGAAGGCAAAAAACCCCCGGGCACCAGAGCCAATCTGCCCCGGGGGAAAATTCCTTACTGACTCCAGCGTCGCAGGCGATGGGCTATTCCCTGAGCACATGAGCAAGACCTGCCTCCTCGGCCCGCAGGCTGCTCACGCCTCCCAGGAGATGCCCAACCCCGATTCTCCCTCCACCTGCTGCCACCTCAGGGCCTTCCCAGAGGGGCAAAACGCCCCCGGCCTGATCCATCTGCGGGACAACCATCCTTCCTGTGCCTGGCAAGGCACCAGTGGCTGCTCCAAAGCACCGGCACCCCCGCCAACATCTCTGCATCCCATTCCTCACGGCTGCTGACACTGGCTCCGCAGGGGATGAGGATGGCGAGCTCTGCAGTGCTCCTCAAGAAGGCATTCCCTTGCTCTTGCCACTGCTAGCCGGCTGAAAAGGCCAGCCAGCCTCACCAACCTCCAGCTGTTGGGGGTTCTTCTCGTCTCCAGCAGCCTCGTCGAGCCACCTCCGGCCTTCCTCCCTCAGCCCTCGCCAAGTAATTCCACCGCCTCCTCAAGGACTTCCTCTCGCCCGTCTTGGGGCTGCCCCCAGGCCAGCTATGGCAGCGCGACGCGGGAGCGTGCTCCCTTTTATGCTGCCCCAGGGCATGGTGACTGCTGCGTTGCCGGGCGCTGGCACTGTGACACGGGGGTGACGGGGCCCCCCCTGCGCAGCCCCGCCCGCCGGCCCTCTGCCCAGCGTCCTTCCCAGGAAGGCCTTTGGGCTGCTGGCCCCGAGGCAGTCCCTGGGCCCAGGAGGCTCAGGGGGCTGTCCCTGCCCTTGCTGGCCATGCCCTGGGCACAGCTGCTGGGCGTCCCGCTAAATACATCTGGACATTCAGACTACGTCGTGAAGGCTGTTTGTCCCATCTACATTCATTTGGTTGTGGGCATGCCAGAGGTGAAAGCAAGGCTTTTGGTTCCCTCGGCATGAAGTGTGCAGAGACGGAGAGCACGTGCAGGATGGCCTCGCCGTTCCTGACCCATGCACCAAGGGACATTTGCTACTCCCCTGCTTATGCTGAGGTCTTCTTCTGGGAAAGAAGTCCCAAATCCTTTTCTCTTCTTGACCATCTTTTTCCTTGCACTCCAGAGCTTTTCTCCTCCCTTGGCCTTCACCCTCAATACCTTTCCTCAAAGGGACGGCAGCCCTCTCAGCCTTTGCCTTGCTCCTGCTAGTCGTCTTCACCTCAGCTAGAGAGTCCTGAAGGATCGCTGCAGGTCCCTTCCAACTCAACCCTTCTCTTCTCTTCACTTGTGTTCTATTCCCTGCACTGACGATGAGGCGAAGAACAAGGAGACCACTAGTTGCCTGAAATGCCAGGGGGTTTGCAGCTCCAGAAACACTTTCGAGGACACAAATCAAAAAGGATACAAGTAGAAACAGGATTGGATTTCATTTGATTTTACTTTATTTTACTTTCTTTTATTTTCTGTCTTGTTCCGTTGGTTGATGTTAGTTTAGTTTCGTTTCTTTCATGTGATGTTATTGTATTTGATTTTATTATATTTTCTTTGGGGTTATTTCTTATTATTTTATTTTATGTTGGATTATCTTCTTTTATTTTACCTTGCTTTATGCGTTTTTATTTTGTTTTGTTATTTTATTATTTTATCATTTTATTTGACCTTCTTTTGGTTTAGGCTCTTTTAGGCTATTTTGCTGAATCTCTTTCAGAGCCGATGCTCACAAGCATTAACACAATGCGCATGTGCAGCCAGGAGCAGGCTGATGTGTTCTTCGGTTTAGTTTGAAAAAGCATCCCTTGCAGTCTGGCAAAGGAAAGCCAGAGAAAGGAGCAGCAGGAAGACAGGCCAAGCAGTCCCTCGTTTCTCAACAGTGCAGAAGAACTTGAAGAAGGAGGATGGGGACCGACCACACACCGAAAAGTACAAGAAGAGGAGGGGTGTGGTGCCCGGGGCTATTTTCACAAGTAGGACACGTGTCGATGACAAGCACCCCTTTTGCCTTCCCAAACTTGCTCCGCTGTGCTTCTTGGCCAGGGAGGCCTGAAAAGCGCTCTCCTGCCTGCCCTGCGCTTGGATCGCGTGCAGGGAGAGCTGCAAAGCTGCAGCTCCGCATGGTGCGGCAAGCCTGCAGCCCTTCCAAGCACAGGCTGTTTTGCACAAGCAAGAACACCTCGGGGAACGGAGCCAAGGGAAGAGCAGAGCTCGCTCCTGCTCCAAACCTGCAACGGGCAAAAGAGCCAGGGAGCGCCAGGGCACGAGGGGCGCCTCGGAGGTGCAAGAGCAGCGGGCAAGAACTGAGCCCAAAGGGCCCAGAGGAGCCCTGACAAGGGGCTGCGCTCAATGCTACGGAGGAGAAGAAGCAACCCCCGGGGGCCACCCTGGGCGTCCGCCCTGGGAGTCTAGAAAGCGTCCTCCCCCCGCCTGCGGGGCACGAGGGCCACCTTGGTGGAGCAGGAGCAGCAGGCACCTAGCCAAAACGGCCCAAAGGAGCCCTGGCAAGGGGCCGTGCTCAGTGCTGCAGAGGAAGGCAAAAAACCCCTGGGGACACTTGCTAGCCCACCGTGGGGGGAAAAAAGCCTTCCTCCCCACAGCTGCAGGGCACGAGAGGCCACCTTTGTGGTGCATGAGCAACAGGCAGTAACCCAGCCAAAATGGCCCAGAGGAGCCCTGACAAGTGCTCATGCTCAGTGCTGCAGAGGAAGGCAAAAAACCCCCGGGCACCAGAGCCAATCTGCCCCGGGGGAAAATTCCTTACTGACTCCAGCGTCGCAGGCGATGGGCTCTTCCCTGAGCACATGAGCAAGACCTGCCTCCTCGGCCCGCAGGCTGCTCACGCCTCCCAGGAGATGCCCAACCCCGATTCTCCCTCCACCTGCTGCCACCTCAGGGCCTTCCCAGAGGGGCAAAACGCCCCCGGCCTGATCCATCTGCGGGACAACCATCCTTCCTGTGCCTGGCAAGGCACCAGTGGCTGCTCCAAAGCACCGGCACCCCCGCCAACATCTCTGCATCCCATTCCTCACGGCTGCTGCCACTGGCTCCGCAGGGGATGAGGATGGCGAGCTCTGCAGTGCTCCTCAAGAAGGCATTCCCTTGCTCTTGCCACTGCTAGCCGGCTGAAAAGGCCAGCCAGCCTCACCAACCTCCAGCTGTTGGGGGTTCTTCTCGTCTCCAGCAGCCTCGTCGAGCCACCTCCGGCCTTCCTCCCTCAGCCCTCGCCAAGTAATTCCACCGCCTCCTCAAGGACTTCCTCTCGCCCGTCTTGGGGCTGCCCCCAGGCCAGCTATGGCAGCGCGACGCGGGAGCGTGCTCCCTTTTATGCTGCCCCGGGGCATGGTGACTGCTGCGTTGCCGGGCGCTGGCACTGTGACACGGGGGTGACGGGGCCCCCCCTGCGCAGCCCCGCCCGCCGGCCCTCTGCCCAGCGTCCTTCCCAGGAAGGCCTTTGGGCTGCTGGCCCCGAGGCAGTCCCTGGGCCCAGGAGGCTCAGGGGGCTGTCCCTGCCCTTGCTGGCCATGCCCTGGGCACAGCTGCTGGGCGTCCCGCTAAATACATCTGGACATTCAGACTACGTCGTGAAGGCTGTTTGTCCCATCTGCATTCATTTGGTTGTGGGCATGCCAGAGGTGAAAGCAAGGCTTTTGGTTCCCTCGGCGTGAACTGTGCAGAGACGGAGAGCACGTGCAGGATGGCCTCGCCGTTCCTGACCCATGCACCAAGGGACATTTGCTACTCCCCTGCTTATGCTGAGGTCTTCTTCTGGGAAAGAAGTCCCAAATCCTTTTCTCTTCTTGACCATCTTTTTCCTTGCACTCCAGAGCTTTTCTCCTCCCTTGGCCTTCACCCTCAATACCTTTCCTGAAAGGGACGGCAGCCCTCTCAGCCTTTGCCTTGCTCCTGCTAGTCGTCTTCACCTCAGCTAGAGAGTCCTGAAGGATCGCTGCAGGTCCCTTCCAACTCAACCCTTCTCTTCTCTTCACTTGTGTTCTATTCCCCGCACTGACGATGAGGCGAATAACAAGGAGACCACTAGTTGCCTGAAATGCCAGGGGGTTTGCAGCTCCAGAAACACTTTCGAGGACACAAATCAAAAAGGATACAAGTAGAAACAGGATTGGATTTCATTTGATTTTACTTTATTTTACTTTCTTTTATTTTCTGTCTTGTTCCGTTGGTTGATGTTAGTTTAGTTTCGTTTCTTTCATGTGATGTTATTGTATTTGATTTTATTATATTTTCTTTGGGGTTATTTCTTATTATTTTATTTTATGTTGGATTATCTTCTTTTATTTTACCTTGCTTTATGCGTTTTTATTTTGTTTTGTTATTTTATTATTTTATCATTTTATTTGACCTTCTTTTGGTTTAGGCTCTTTTAGGCTATTTTGCTGAATCTCTTTCAGAGCCGAGGCTCACAAGCATTAACACAATGCGCATGTGCAGCCAGGAGCAGGCTGATGTGTTCTTCGGTTTAGTTTGAAAAAGCATCCCTTGCAGTCTGGCAAAGGAAAGCCGCAGAAAGGAGCAGCAGGAAGACAGGCCAAGCAGTCCCTCGTTTCTCAACAGTGCAGAAGAACTTGAAGAAGGAGGATGGGTACCGACCACACACCGAAAAGTACAAGAAGAGGAGGGGTGTGGTGCCCGGGGCTATTTTCACAAGTAGGACACGTGTCGATGACAAGCACCCCTTTTGCCTTCCCAAACTTGCTCCGCTGTGCTTCTTGGCCAGGGAGGCCTGAAAAGCGCTCTCCTGCCTGCCCTGCGCTTGGATCGCGTGCAGGGAGAGCTGCAAAGCTGCAGCTCCGCATGGTGCGGCAAGCCTGCAGCCCTTCCAAGCACAGGCTGTTTTGCACAAGCAAGAACACCTCGGGGAACGGAGCCAAGGGAAGAGCAGAGCTCGCTCCTGCTCCAAACCTGCAACGGGCAAAAGAGCCAGGGAGCACCAGGGCACGAGGGGCGCCTCGGAGGTGCAAGAGCAGCGGGCAAGAACTGAGCCCAAAGGGCCCAGAGGAGCCCTGACAAGGGGCTGCGCTCAATGCTACGGAGGAGAAGAAGCAACCCCCGGGGGCCACCCTGGGCGTCCGCCCTGGGAGTCTAGAAAGCGTCCTCCCCCCGCCTGCGGGGCACGAGGGCCACCTTGGTGGAGCAGGAGCAGCAGGCACCTAGCCAAAACGGCCCAAAGGAGCCCTGGCAAGGGGCCGTGCTCAGTGCTGCAGAGGAAGGCAAAAAACCCCTGGGGACACTTGCTAGCCCACCGTGGGGGGAAAAAAGCCTTCCTCCCCACAGCTGCAGGGCACGAGAGGCCACCTTTGTGGTGCATGAGCAACAGGCAGTAACCCAGCCAAAATGGCCCAGAGGAGCCCTGACAAGTGCTCATGCTCAGTGCTGCAGAGGAAGGCAAAAAACCCCCGGGCACCAGAGCCAATCTGCCCCGGGGGAAAATTCCTTACTGACTCCAGCGTCGCAGGCGATGGGCTATTCCCTGAGCACATGAGCAAGACCTGCCTCCTCGGCCCGCAGGCTGCTCACGCCTCCCAGGAGATGCCCAACCCCGATTCTCCCTCCACCTGCTGCCACCTCAGGGCCTTCCCAGAGGGGCAAAACGCCCCCGGCCTGATCCATCTGCGGGACAACCATCCTTCCTGTGCCTGGCAAGGCACCAGTGGCTGCTCCAAAGCACCGGCACCCCCGCCAACATCTCTGCATCCCATTCCTCACGGCTGCTGACACTGGCTCCGCAGGGGATGAGGATGGCGAGCTCTGCAGTGCTCCTCAAGAAGGCATTCCCTTGCTCTTGCCACTGCTAGCCGGCTGAAAAGGCCAGCCAGCCTCACCAACCTCCAGCTGTTGGGGGTTCTTCTCGTCTCCAGCAGCCTCGTCGAGCCACCTCCGGCCTTCCTCCCTCAGCCCTCGCCAAGTAATTCCACCGCCTCCTCAAGGACTTCCTCTCGCCCGTCTTGGGGCTGCCCCCAGGCCAGCTATGGCAGCGCGACGCGGGAGCGTGCTCCCTTTTATGCTGCCCCAGGGCATGGTGACTGCTGCGTTGCCGGGCGCTGGCACTGTGACACGGGGGTGACGGGGCCCCCCCTGCGCAGCCCCGCCCGCCGGCCCTCTGCCCAGCGTCCTTCCCAGGAAGGCCTTTGGGCTGCTGGCCCCGAGGCAGTCCCTGGGCCCAGGAGGCTCAGGGGGCTGTCCCTGCCCTTGCTGGCCATGCCCTGGGCACAGCTGCTGGGCGTCCCGCTAAATACATCTGGACATTCAGACTACGTCGTGAAGGCTGTTTGTCCCATCTACATTCATTTGGTTGTGGGCATGCCAGAGGTGAAAGCAAGGCTTTTGGTTCCCTCGGCATGAAGTGTGCAGAGACGGAGAGCACGTGCAGGATGGCCTCGCCGTTCCTGACCCATGCACCAAGGGACATTTGCTACTCCCCTGCTTATGCTGAGGTCTTCTTCTGGGAAAGAAGTCCCAAATCCTTTTCTCTTCTTGACCATCTTTTTCCTTGCACTCCAGAGCTTTTCTCCTCCCTTGGCCTTCACCCTCAATACCTTTCCTCAAAGGGACGGCAGCCCTCTCAGCCTTTGCCTTGCTCCTGCTAGTCGTCTTCACCTCAGCTAGAGAGTCCTGAAGGATCGCTGCAGGTCCCTTCCAACTCAACCCTTCTCTTCTCTTCACTTGTGTTCTATTCCCTGCACTGACGATGAGGCGAAGAACAAGGAGACCACTAGTTGCCTGAAATGCCAGGGGGTTTGCAGCTCCAGAAACACTTTCGAGGACACAAATCAAAAAGGATACAAGTAGAAACAGGATTGGATTTCATTTGATTTTACTTTATTTTACTTTCTTTTATTTTCTGTCTTGTTCCGTTGGTTGATGTTAGTTTAGTTTCGTTTCTTTCATGTGATGTTATTGTATTTGATTTTATTATATTTTCTTTGGGGTTATTTCTTATTATTTTATTTTATGTTGGATTATCTTCTTTTATTTTACCTTGCTTTATGCGTTTTTATTTTGTTTTGTTATTTTATTATTTTATCATTTTATTTGACCTTCTTTTGGTTTAGGCTCTTTTAGGCTATTTTGCTGAATCTCTTTCAGAGCCGATGCTCACAAGCATTAACACAATGCGCATGTGCAGCCAGGAGCAGGCTGATGTGTTCTTCGGTTTAGTTTGAAAAAGCATCCCTTGCAGTCTGGCAAAGGAAAGCCAGAGAAAGGAGCAGCAGGAAGACAGGCCAAGCAGTCCCTCGTTTCTCAACAGTGCAGAAGAACTTGAAGAAGGAGGATGGGGACCGACCACACACCGAAAAGTACAAGAAGAGGAGGGGTGTGGTGCCCGGGGCTATTTTCACAAGTAGGACACGTGTCGATGACAAGCACCCCTTTTGCCTTCCCAAACTTGCTCCGCTGTGCTTCTTGGCCAGGGAGGCCTGAAAAGCGCTCTCCTGCCTGCCCTGCGCTTGGATCGCGTGCAGGGAGAGCTGCAAAGCTGCAGCTCCGCATGGTGCGGCAAGCCTGCAGCCCTTCCAAGCACAGGCTGTTTTGCACAAGCAAGAACACCTCGGGGAACGGAGCCAAGGGAAGAGCAGAGCTCGCTCCTGCTCCAAACCTGCAACGGGCAAAAGAGCCAGGGAGCGCCAGGGCACGAGGGGCGCCTCGGAGGTGCAAGAGCAGCGGGCAAGAACTGAGCCCAAAGGGCCCAGAGGAGCCCTGACAAGGGGCTGCGCTCAATGCTACGGAGGAGAAGAAGCAACCCCCGGGGGCCACCCTGGGCGTCCGCCCTGGGAGTCTAGAAAGCGTCCTCCCCCCGCCTGCGGGGCACGAGGGCCACCTTGGTGGAGCAGGAGCAGCAGGCACCTAGCCAAAACGGCCCAAAGGAGCCCTGGCAAGGGGCCGTGCTCAGTGCTGCAGAGGAAGGCAAAAAACCCCTGGGGACACTTGCTAGCCCACCGTGGGGGGAAAAAAGCCTTCCTCCCCACAGCTGCAGGGCACGAGAGGCCACCTTTGTGGTGCATGAGCAACAGGCAGTAACCCAGCCAAAATGGCCCAGAGGAGCCCTGACAAGTGCTCATGCTCAGTGCTGCAGAGGAAGGCAAAAAACCCCCGGGCACCAGAGCCAATCTGCCCCGGGGGAAAATTCCTTACTGACTCCAGCGTCGCAGGCGATGGGCTATTCCCTGAGCACATGAGCAAGACCTGCCTCCTCGGCCCGCAGGCTGCTCACGCCTCCCAGGAGATGCCCAACCCCGATTCTCCCTCCACCTGCTGCCACCTCAGGGCCTTCCCAGAGGGGCAAAACGCCCCCGGCCTGATCCATCTGCGGGACAACCATCCTTCCTGTGCCTGGCAAGGCACCAGTGGCTGCTCCAAAGCACCGGCACCCCCGCCAACATCTCTGCATCCCATTCCTCACGGCTGCTGACACTGGCTCCGCAGGGGATGAGGATGGCGAGCTCTGCAGTGCTCCTCAAGAAGGCATTCCCTTGCTCTTGCCACTGCTAGCCGGCTGAAAAGGCCAGCCAGCCTCACCAACCTCCAGCTGTTGGGGGTTCTTCTCGTCTCCAGCAGCCTCGTCGAGCCACCTCCGGCCTTCCTCCCTCAGCCCTCGCCAAGTAATTCCACCGCCTCCTCAAGGACTTCCTCTCGCCCGTCTTGGGGCTGCCCCCAGGCCAGCTATGGCAGCGCGACGCGGGAGCGTGCTCCCTTTTATGCTGCCCCAGGGCATGGTGACTGCTGCGTTGCCGGGCGCTGGCACTGTGACACGGGGGTGACGGGGCCCCCCCTGCGCAGCCCCGCCCGCCGGCCCTCTGCCCAGCGTCCTTCCCAGGAAGGCCTTTGGGCTGCTGGCCCCGAGGCAGTCCCTGGGCCCAGGAGGCTCAGGGGGCTGTCCCTGCCCTTGCTGGCCATGCCCTGGGCACAGCTGCTGGGCGTCCCGCTAAATACATCTGGACATTCAGACTACGTCGTGAAGGCTGTTTGTCCCATCTACATTCATTTGGTTGTGGGCATGCCAGAGGTGAAAGCAAGGCTTTTGGTTCCCTCGGCGTGAACTGTGCAGAGACGGAGAGCACGTGCAGGATGGCCTCGCCGTTCCTGACCCATGCACCAAGGGACATTTGCTACTCCCCTGCTTATGCTGAGGTCTTCTTCTGGGAAAGAAGTCCCAAATCCTTTTCTCTTCTTGACCATCTTTTTCCTTGCACTCCAGAGCTTTTCTCCTCCCTTGGCCTTCACCCTCAATACCTTTCCTCAAAGGGACGGCAGCCCTCTCAGCCTTTGCCTTGCTCCTGCTAGTCGTCTTCACCTCAGCTAGAGAGTCCTGAAGGATCGCTGCAGGTCCCTTCCAACTCAACCCTTCTCTTCTCTTCACTTGTGTTCTATTCCCTGCACTGACGATGAGGCGAAGAACAAGGAGACCACTAGTTGCCTGAAATGCCAGGGGGTTTGCAGCTCCAGAAACACTTTCGAGGACACAAATCAAAAAGGATACAAGTAGAAACAGGATTGGATTTCATTTGATTTTACTTTATTTTACTTTCTTTTATTTTCTGTCTTGTTCCGTTGGTTGATGTTAGTTTAGTTTCGTTTCTTTCATGTGATGTTATTGTATTTGATTTTATTATATTTTCTTTGGGGTTATTTCTTATTATTTTATTTTATGTTGGATTATCTTCTTTTATTTTACCTTGCTTTATGCGTTTTTATTTTGTTTTGTTATTTTATTATTTTATCATTTTATTTGACCTTCTTTTGGTTTAGGCTCTTTTAGGCTATTTTGCTGAATCTCTTTCAGAGCCGAGGCTCACAAGCATTAACACAATGCGCATGTGCAGCCAGGAGCAGGCTGATGTGTTCTTCGGTTTCGTTTGAAAAAGCATCCCTTGCAGTCTGGCAAAGGAAAGCCGCAGAAAGGAGCAGCAGGAAGACAGGCCAAGCAGTCCCTCGTTTCTCAACAGTGCAGAAGAACTTGAAGAAGGAGGATGGGTACCGACCACACACCGAAAAGTACAAGAAGAGGAGGGGTGTGGTGCCCGGGGCTATTTTCACAAGTAGGACACGTGTCGATGACAAGCACCCCTTTTGCCTTCCCAAACTTGCTCCGCTGTGCTTCTTGGCCAGGGAGGCCTGAAAAGCGCTCTCCTGCCTGCCCTGCGCTTGGATCGCGTGCAGGGAGAGCTGCAAAGCTGCAGCTCCGCATGGTGCGGCAAGCCTGCAGCCCTTCCAAGCACAGGCTGTTTTGCACAAGCAAGAACACCTCGGGGAACGGAGCCAAGGGAAGAGCAGAGCTCGCTCCTGCTCCAAACCTGCAACGGGCAAAAGAGCCAGGGAGCGCCAGGGCACGAGGGGCGCCTCGGAGGTGCAAGAGCAGCGGGCAAGAACTGAGCCCAAAGGGCCCAGAGGAGCCCTGACAAGGGGCTGCACTCAATGCTACGGAGGGGAAGAAGCAACCCCTGGGGGCAACCCTGGGCGTCCGCCCTGGGAGTCTAGAAAGCGTCCTCCCCCCGCCTGCGGGGCACGAGGGCCACCTTGGTGGAGCAGGAGCAGCAGGCACCTAGCCAAAACGGCCCAAAGGAGCCCTGGCAAGGGGCCGTGCTCAGTGCTGCAGAGGAAGGCAAAAAACCCCCGGGGACACTTGCTAGCCCACCGTGGGGGGAAAAAAGCCTTCCTCCCCGCAGCTGCAGGGCACGAGAGGCCACCTTTGTGGTGCATGAGCAACAGGCAGTAACCCAGCCAAAATGGCCCAGAGGAGCCCTGACAAGTGCTCATGCTCAGTGCTGCAGGGGAAGGCAAAAAAACCCCGGGCACCAGAGCCAATCTGCCCCGGGGGAAAATTCCTTACTGACCCCAGCATCACCGGCCATGGGCTATTCCCTGAGCACGTGAGCAAGACCTGCCTCCTCGGCCTGCAGGCTGCTCACGCCTCCCAGGAGATGCCCAACCCCGATTCTCCCTCCACCTGCTGCCACCTCAGGGCCTTCCCAGAGGGGCAAAACGCCCCCGGCCTGATCCATCTGCGGGACAACCATCCTTCCTGTGCCTGGCAAGGCACCAGTGGCTGCTCCAAAGCACCGGCACCCCCGCCAACATCTCTGCATCCCATTCCTCACGGCTGCTGACACTGGCTCCGCAGGGGATGAGGATGGCGAGCTCTGCAGTGCTCCTCAAGAAGGCATTCCCTTGCTCTTGCCACTGCTAGCCGGCTGAAAAGGCCAGCCAGCCTCACCAACCTCCAGCTGTTGGGGGTTCTTCTCGTCTCCAGCAGCCTTGTCGAGCCACCTCCGGCCTTCCTCCCTCAGCCCTCGCCAAGTAATTCCACCGCCTCCTCAAGGACTTCCTCTCGCCCGTCTTGGGGCTGCCCCCAGGCCAGCTATGGCAGCGCGACGCGGGAGCGTGCTCCCTTTTATGCTGCCCCGGGGCATGGTGACTGCTGCGTTGCCGGGCGCTGGCACTGTGACACGGGGGTGACGGGGCCCCCCCTGCGCAGCCCCGCCCGCCGGCCCTCTGCCCAGCGTCCTTCCCAGGAAGGCCTTTGGGCTGCTGGCCCCGAGGCAGTCCCTGGGCCCAGGAGGCTCAGGGGGCTGTCCCTGCCCTTGCTGGCCATGCCCTGGGCACAGCTGCTGGGCGTCCCGCTAAATACATCTGGACATTCAGACTACGTCGTGAAGGCTGTTTGTCCCATCTACATTCATTTGGTTGTGGGCATGCCAGAGGTGAAAGCAAGGCTTTTGGTTCCCTCGGCATGAAGTGTGCAGAGACGGAGAGCACGTGCAGGATGGCCTCGCCGTTCCTGACCCATGCACCAAGGGACATTTGCTACTCCCCTGCTTATGCTGAGGTCTTCTTCTGGGAAAGAAGTCCCAAATCCTTTTCTCTTCTTGACCATCTTTTTCCTTGCACTCCAGAGCTTTTCTCCTCCCTTGGCCTTCACCCTCAATACCTTTCCTCAAAGGGACGGCAGCCCTCTCAGCCTTTGCCTTGCTCCTGCTAGTCGTCTTCACCTCAGCTAGAGAGTCCTGAAGGATCGCTGCAGGTCCCTTCCAACTCAACCCTTCTCTTCTCTTCACTTGTGTTCTATTCCCCGCACTGACGATGAGGCGAAGAACAAGGAGACCACTAGTTGCCTGAAATGCCAGGGGGTTTGCAGCTCCAGAAACACTTTCGAGGACACAAATCAAAAAGGATACAAGTAGAAACAGGATTGGATTTCATTTGATTTTACTTTATTTTACTTTCTTTTATTTTCTGTCTTGTTCCGTTGGTTGATGTTAGTTTAGTTTCGTTTCTTTCATGTGATGTTATTGTATTTGATTTTATTATATTTTCTTTGGGGTTATTTCTTATTATTTTATTTTATGTTGGATTATCTTCTTTTATTTTACCTTGCTTTATGCGTTTTTATTTTGTTTTGTTATTTTATTATTTTATCATTTTATTTGACCTTCTTTTGGTTTAGGCTCTTTTAGGCTATTTTGCTGAATCTCTTTCAGAGCCGAGGCTCACAAGCATTAACACAATGCGCATGTGCAGCCAGGAGCAGGCTGATGTGTTCTTCGGTTTAGTTTGAAAAAGCATCCCTTGCAGTCTGGCAAAGGAAAGCCGCAGAAAGGAGCAGCAGGAAGACAGGCCAAGCAGTCCCTCGTTTCTCAACAGTGCAGAAGAACTTGAAGAAGGAGGATGGGTACCGACCACACACCGAAAAGTACAAGAAGAGGAGGGGTGTGGTGCCCTGGGCTATTTTCACAAGTAGGACACGTGTCGATGACAAGCACCCCTTTTGCCTTCCAAAACTTGCTCCGCTGTGCTTCTTGGCCAGGGAGGCCTGAAAAGCGCTCTCCTGCCTGCCCTGCGCTTGGATCGCGTGCAGGGAGAGCTGAAAAGCTGCAGCTCCACATGGTGCGGCAAGCCTGCAGCCCTTCCAAGCACAGGCTGTTTTGCACAAGCAAGAACACCTCGGGGAACGGAGCCAAGGGAAGAGCAGAGCTCGCTCCTGCTCCAAACCTGCAACGGGCAAAAGAGCCAGGGAGCGCCAGGGCACGAGGGGCGCCTCGGAGGTGCAAGAGCAGCGGGCAAGAACTGAGCCCAAAGGGCCCAGAGGAGCCCTGACAAGGGGCTGCGCTCAATGCTACGGAGGGGAAGAAGCAACCCCCGGGGGCCACCCTGGGCGTCCGCCCTGGGAGTCTAGAAAGCATCCTCCCCCCGCCTGCGGGGCACGAGGGCCACCTTGGTGGAGCAGGAGCAGCAGGCACCTAGCCAAAACGGCCCAAAGGAGCCCTGGCAAGGGGCCGTGCTCAGTGCTGCAGAGGAAGGCAAAAAACCCCTGGGGACACTTGCTAGCCCACCGTGGGGGGAAAAAAGCCTTCCTCCCCGCAGCTGCAGGGCACGAGAGGCCACCTTTGTGGTGCATGAGCAACAGGCAGTAACCCAGCCAAAATGGCCCAGAGGAGCCCTGACAAGTGCTCATGCTCAGTGCTGCAGGGGAAGGCAAAAAAACCCCCGGGCACCAGAGCCAATCTGCCCCGGGGGAAAATTCCTTACTGACCCCAGCGTCGCAGGCGATGGGCTATTCCCTGAGCACATGAGCAACACCTGCCTCCTCGGCCCGCAGGCTGCTCACGCCTCCCAGGAGATGCCCAACCCCGATTCTCCCTCCACCTGCTGCCACCTCAGGGCCTTCCCAGAGGGGCAAAACGCCCCCGGCCTGATCCATCTGTGGGACAACCATCCTTCCTGTGCCTGGCAAGGCACCAGTGGCTGCTCCAAAGCACCGGCACCCCCGCCAACATCTCTGCATCCCATTCCTCACGGCTGCTGACACTGGCTCCGCAGGGGACGAGGATGGCGAGCTCTGCAGTGCTCCTCAAGAAGGCATTCCCTTGCTCTTGCCACTGCTAGCCGGCTGAAAAGGCCAGCCAGCCTCACCAACCTCCAGCTGTTGGGGGTTCTTCTCGTCTCCAGCAGCCTCGTCGAGCCACCTCCGGCCTTCCTCCCTCAGCCCTCGCCAAGTAATTCCACCGCCTCCTCAAGGACTTCCTCTCGCCCGTCTTGGGGCTGCCCCCAGGCCAGCTATGGCAGCGCGACGCGGGAGCGTGCTCCCTTTTATGCTGCCCCGGGGCATGGTGACTGCTGCGTTGCCGGGCGCTGGCACTGTGACACGGGGGTGACGGGGCACCCCCCTGCGCAGCCCCGCCCGCCGGCCCTCTGCCCAGCGTCCTTCCCAGGAAGGCCTTTGGGCTGCTGGCCCCGAGGCAGTCCCTGGGCCCAGGAGGCTCAGGGGGCTGTCCCTGCCCTTGCTGGCCATGCCCTGGGCACAGCTGCTGGGCGTCCCGCTAAATACATCTGGACATTCAGACTACGTCGTGAAGGCTGTTTGTCCCATCTGCATTCATTTGGTTGTGGGGATGCCAGAGGTGAAAGCAAGGCTTTTGGTTCCCTCGGCGTGAAGTGTGCAGAGACGGAGAGCACGTGCAGGATGGCCTCGCCGTTCCTGACCCATGCACCAAGGGACATTTGCTGCTCCCCTGCTTATGCTGAGGTCTTCTTCTGGGAAAGAAGTCCCAAATCCTTTTCTCTTCTTGACCATCTTTTTCCTTGCACTCCAGAGCTTTTCTCCTCCCTTGGCCTTCACCCTCAATACCTTTCCTCAAAGGGACGGCAGCCCTCTCAGCCTTTGCCTTGCTCCTGCTAGTCGTCTTCACCTCAGCTAGAGAGTCCTGAAGGATCGCTGCAGGTCCCTTCCAACTCAACCCTTCTCTTCTCTTCACTTGTGTTCTATTCCCCGCACTGACGATGAGGCGAATAACAAGGAGACCACTAGTTGCCTGAAATGCCAGGGGGTTTGCAGCTCCAGAAACACTTTCGAGGACACAAATCAAAAAGGATACAAGTAGAAACAGGATTGGATTTCATTTGATTTTACTTTATTTTACTTTCTTTTATTTTCTGTCTTGTTCCGTTGGTTGATGTTAGTTTAGTTTCGTTTCTTTCATGTGATGTTATTGTATTTGATTTTATTATATTTTCTTTGGGGTTATTTCTTATTATTTTATTTTATGTTGGATTATCTTCTTTTATTTTACCTTGCTTTATGCGTTTTTATTTTGTTTTGTTATTTTATTATTTTATCATTTTATTTGACCTTCTTTTGGTTTAGGCTCTTTTAGGCTATTTTGCTGAATCTCTTTCAGAGCCGAGGCTCACAAGCATTAACACAATGCGCATGTGCAGCCAGGAGCAGGCTGATGTGTTCTTCGGTTTCGTTTGAAAAAGCATCCCTTGCAGTCTGGCAAAGGAAAGCCGCAGAAAGGAGCAGCAGGAAGACAGGCCAAGCAGTCCCTCGTTTCTCAACAGTGCAGAAGAACTTGAAGAAGGAGGATGGGTACCGACCACACACCGAAAAGTACAAGAAGAGGAGGGGTGTGGTGCCCGGGGCTATTTTCACAAGTAGGACACGTGTCGATGACAAGCACCCCTTTTGCCTTCCAAAACTTGCTCCGCTGTGCTTCTTGGCCAGGGAGGCCTGAAAAGCGCTCTCCTGCCTGCCCTGCGCTTGGATCGCGTGCAGGGAGAGCTGCAAAGCGGCAGCTCCGCATGGTGCGGCAAGCCTGCAGCCCTTCCAAGCACAGGCTGTTTTGCACAAGCAAGAACACCTCGGGGAACGGAGCCAAGGGAAGAGCAGAGCTCGCTCCTGCTCCAAACCTGCAACGGGCAAAAGAGCCAGGGAGCGCCAGGGCACGAGGGGCGCCTCGGAGGTGCAAGAGCAGCGGGCAAGAACTGAGCCCAAAGGGCCCAGAGGAGCCCTGACAAGGGGCTGCGCTCAATGCTACGGAGGAGAAGAAGCAACCCCCGGGGGCCACCCTGGGCGTCCGCCCTGGGAGTCTAGAAAGCGTCCTCCCCCCGCCTGCGGGGCACGAGGGCCACCTTGGTGGAGCAGGAGCAGCAGGCACCTAGCCAAAACGGCCCAAAGGAGCCCTGGCAAGGGGCCGTGCTCAGTGCTGCAGAGGAAGGCAAAAAACCCCTGGGGACACTTGCTAGCCCACCGTGGGGGGAAAAAAGCCTTCCTCCCCGCAGCTGCAGGGCACGAGAGGCCACCTTTGTGGTGCATGAGCAACAGGCAGTAACCCAGCCAAAATGGCCCAGAGGAGCCCTGACAAGTGCTCATGCTCAGTGCTGCAGGGGAAGGCAAAAAAACCCCCGGGCACCAGAGCCAATCTGCCCCGGGGGAAAATTCCTTACTGACCCCAGCGTCGCAGGCGATGGGCTCTTCCCTGAGTACATGAGCAACACCTGCCTCCTCGGCCCGCAGGCTGCTCACGCCTCCCAGGAGATGCCCAACCCCGATCCTCCCTCCACCTGCTGCCACCTCAGGGCCTTCCCAGAGGGGCAAAACGCCCCCGGCCTGATCCATCTGCGGGACAACCATCCTTCCTGTGCCTGGCAAGGCACCAGTGGCTGCTCCAAAGCACCGGCACCCCCGCCAACATCTCTGCATCCCATTCCTCACGGCTGCTGCCACTGGCTCCGCAGGGGACGAGGATGGCGAGCTCTGCAGTGCTCGTCAAGAAGGCATTCCCTTGCTCTTGCCACTGCTAGCCGGCTGAAAAGGCCAGCCAGCCTCACCAACCTCCAGCTGTTGGGGGTTCTTCTCGTCTCCAGCAGCCTCGTCGAGCCACCTCCGGCCTTCCTCCCTCAGCCCTCGCCAAGTAATTCCACCGCCTCCTCAAGGACTTCCTCTCGCCCGTCTTGGGGCTGCCCCCAGGCCAGCTATGGCAGCGCGACGCGGGAGCGTGCTCCCTTTTATGCTGCCCCGGGGCATGGTGACTGCTGCGTTGCCGGGCGCTGGCACTGTGACACGGGGGTGACGGGGCACCCCCCTGCGCAGCCCCGCCCGCCGGCCCTCTGCCCAGCGTCCTTCCCAGGAAGGCCTTTGGGCTGCTGGCCCCGAGGCAGTCCCTGGGCCCAGGAGGCTCAGGGGGCTGTCCCTGCCCTTGCTGGCCATGCCCTGGGCACAGCTGCTGGGCGTCCCGCTAAATACATCTGGACATTCAGACTACGTCGTGAAGGCTGTTTGTCCCATCTGCATTCATTTGGTTGTGGGGATGCCAGAGGTGAAAGCAAGGCTTTTGGTTCCCTCGGCGTGAACTGTGCAGAGACGGAGAGCACGTGCAGGATGGCCTCGCCGTTCCTGACCCATGCACCAAGGGACATTTGCTGCTCCCCTGCTTATGCTGAGGTCTTCTTCTGGGAAAGAAGTCCCAAATCCTTTTCTCTTCTTGACCATCTTTTTCCTTGCACTCCAGAGCTTTTCTCCTCCCTTGGCCTTCACCCTCAATACCTTTCCTCAAAGGGACGGCAGCCCTCTCAGCCTTTGCCTTGCTCCTGCTAGTCGTCTTCACCTCAGCTAGAGAGTCCTGAAGGATCGCTGCAGGTCCCTTCCAACTCAACCCTTCTCTTCTCTTCACTTGTGTTCTATTCCCCGCACTGACGATGAGGCGAATAACAAGGAGACCACTAGTTGCCTGAAATGCCAGGGGGTTTGCAGCTCCAGAAACACTTTCGAGGACACAAATCAAAAAGGATACAAGTAGAAACAGGCTTGGATTTCATTTGATTTTACTTTATTTTACTTTCTTTTATTTTCTGTCTTGTTCCGTTGGTTGATGTTAGTTTAGTTTCGTTTCTTTCATGTGATGTTATTGTATTTGATTTTATTATATTTTCTTTGGGGTTATTTCTTATTATTTTATTTTATGTTGGATTATCTTCTTTTATTTTACCTTGCTTTATGCGTTTTTATTTTGTTTTGTTATTTTATTATTTTATCATTTTATTTGACCTTCTTTTGGTTTAGGCTCTTTTAGGCTATTTTGCTGAATCTCTTTCAGAGCCGAGGCTCACAAGCATTAACACAATGCGCATGTGCAGCCAGGAGCAGGCTGATGTGTTCTTCGGTTTCGTTTGAAAAAGCATCCCTTGCAGTCTGGCAAAGGAAAGCCAGAGAAAGGAGCAGCAGGAAGACAGGCCAAGCAGTCCCTCGTTTCTCAACAGTGCAGAAGAACTTGAAGAAGGAGGATGGGTACCGACCACACACCGAAAAGTACAAGAAGAGGAGGGGTGTGGTGCCCGGGGCTATTTTCACAAGTAGGACACGTGTCGATGACAAGCACCCCTTTTGCCTTCCAAAACTTGCTCCGCTGTGCTTCTTGGCCAGGGAGGCCTGAAAAGCGCTCTCCTGCCTGCCCTGCGCTTGGATCGCGTGCAGGGAGAGCTGCAAAGCGGCAGCTCCGCATGGTGCGGCAAGCCTGCAGCCCTTCCAAGCACAGGCTGTTTTGCACAAGCAAGAACACCTCGGGGAACGGAGCCAAGGGAAGAGCAGAGCTCGCTCCTGCTCCAAACCTGCAACGGGCAAAAGAGCCAGGGAGCGCCAGGGCACGAGGGGCGCCTCGGAGGTGCAAGAGCAGCGGGCAAGAACTGAGCCCAAAGGGCCCAGAGGAGCCCTGACAAGGGGCTGCGCTCAATGCTACGGAGGAGAAGAAGCAACCCCCAGGGGCCACCCTGGGCGTCCGCCCTGGGAGTCTAGAAAGCGTCCTCCCCCCGCCTGCGGGGCACGAGGGCCACCTTGGTGGAGCAGGAGCAGCAGGCACCTAGCCAAAACGGCCCAAAGGAGCCCTGGCAAGGGGCCGTGCTCAGTGCTGCAGAGGAAGGCAAAAAACCCCTGGGGACACTTGCTAGCCCACCGTGGGGGGAAAAAAGCCTTCCTCCCCGCAGCTGCAGGGCACGAGAGGCCACCTTTGTGGTGCATGAGCAACAGGCAGTAACCCAGCCAAAATGGCCCAGAGGAGCCCTGACAAGTGCTCATGCTCAGTGCTGCAGGGGAAGGCAAAAAAACCCCCGGGCACCAGAGCCAATCTGCCCCGGGGGAAAATTCCTTACTGACCCCAGCGTCGCAGGCGATGGGCTCTTCCCTGAGTACATGAGCAACACCTGCCTCCTCGGCCCGCAGGCTGCTCACGCCTCCCAGGAGATGCCCAACCCCGATCCTCCCTCCACCTGCTGCCACCTCAGGGCCTTCCCAGAGGGGCAAAACGCCCCCGGCCTGATCCATCTGCGGGACAACCATCCTTCCTGTGCCTGGCAAGGCACCAGTGGCTGCTCCAAAGCACCGGCACCCCCGCCAACATCTCTGCATCCCATTCCTCACGGCTGCTGCCACTGGCTCCGCAGGGGACGAGGATGGCGAGCTCTGCAGTGCTCGTCAAGAAGGCATTCCCTTGCTCTTGCCACTGCTAGCCGGCTGAAAAGGCCAGCCAGCCTCACCAACCTCCAGCTGTTGGGGGTTCTTCTCGTCTCCAGCAGCCTCGTCGAGCCACCTCCGGCCTTCCTCCCTCAGCCCTCGCCAAGTAATTCCACCGCCTCCTCAAGGACTTCCTCTCGCCCGTCTTGGGGCTGCCCCCAGGCCAGCTATGGCAGCGCGACGCGGGAGCGTGCTCCCTTTTATGCTGCCCCGGGGCATGGTGACTGCTGCGTTGCCGGGCGCTGGCACTGTGACACGGGGGTGACGGGGCACCCCCCTGCGCAGCCCCGCCCGCCGGCCCTCTGCCCAGCGTCCTTCCCAGGAAGGCCTTTGGGCTGCTGGCCCCGAGGCAGTCCCTGGGCCCAGGAGGCTCAGGGGGCTGTCCCTGCCCTTGCTGGCCATGCCCTGGGCACAGCTGCTGGGCGTCCCGCTAAATACATCTGGACATTCAGACTACGTCGTGAAGGCTGTTTGTCCCATCTGCATTCATTTGGTTGTGGGGATGCCAGAGGTGAAAGCAAGGCTTTTGGTTCCCTCGGCGTGAACTGTGCAGAGACGGAGAGCACGTGCAGGATGGCCTCGCCGTTCCTGACCCATGCACCAAGGGACATTTGCTACTCCCCTGCTTATGCTGAGGTCTTCTTCTGGGAAAGAAGTCCCAAATCCTTTTCTCTTCTTGACCATCTTTTTCCTTGCCCTCCAGAGCTTTTCTCCTCCCTTGGCCTTCACCCTCAATACCTTTCCTCAAAGGGACGGCAGCCCTCTCAGCCTTTGCCTTGCTCCTGCTAGTCGTCTTCACCTCAGCTAGAGAGTCCTGAAGGATCGCTGCAGGTCCCTTCCAACTCAACCCTTCTCTTCTCTTCACTTGTGTTCTATTCCCTGCACTGACGATGAGGCGAATAACAAGGAGACCACTAGTTGCCTGAAATGCCAGGGGGTTTGCAGCTCCAGAAACACTTTCGAGGACACAAATCAAAAAGGATACAAGTAGAAACAGGATTGGATTTCATTTGATTTTACTTTATTTTACTTTCTTTTATTTTCTGTCTTGTTCCGTTGGTTGATGTTAGTTTAGTTTCGTTTCTTTCATGTGATGTTATTGTATTTGATTTTATTATATTTTCTTTGGGGTTATTTCTTATTATTTTATTTTATGTTGGATTATCTTCTTTTATTTTACCTTGCTTTATGCGTTTTTATTTTGTTTTGTTATTTTATTATTTTATCATTTTATTTGACCTTCTTTTGGTTTAGGCTCTTTTAGGTTATTTTGCTGAATCTCTTTCAGAGCCGATGCTCACAAGCATTAACACAATGCGCATGTGCAGCCAGGAGCAGGCTGATGTGTTCTTCGGTTTCGTTTGAAAAAGCATCCCTTGCAGTCTGGCAAAGGAAAGCCGCAGAAAGGAGCAGCAGGAAGACAGGCCAAGCAGTCCCTCGTTTCTCAACAGTGCAGAAGAACTTGAAGAAGGAGGATGGGGACCGACCACACACCGAAAAGTACAAGAAGAGGAGGGGTGTGGTGCCCGGGGCTATTTTCACAAGTAGGACACGTGTCGATGACAAGCACCCCTTTTGCCTTCCCAAACTTGCTCCGCTGTGCTTCTTGGCCAGGGAGGCCTGAAAAGCGCTCTCCTGCCTGCCCTGCGCTTGGATCGCGTGCAGGGAGAGCTGCAAAGCTGCAGCTCCGCATGGTGCGGCAAGCCTGCAGCCCTTCCAAGCACAGGCTGTTTTGCACAAGCAAGAACACCTCGGGGAACGGAGCCAAGGGAAGAGCAGAGCTCGCTCCTGCTCCAAACCTGCAACGGGCAAAAGAGCCAGGGAGCGCCAGGGCACGAGGGGCGCCTCGGAGGTGCAAGAGCAGCGGGCAAGAACTGAGCCCAAAGGGCCCAGAGGAGCCCTGACAAGGGGCTGCGCTCAATGCTACGGAGGGGAAGAAGCAACCCCCGGGGGCAACCCTGGGCGTCCGCCCTGGGAGTCTAGAAAGCGTCCTCCCCCCGCCTGCGGGGCACGAGGGCCACCTTGGTGGAGCAGGAGCAGCAGGCACCTAGCCAAAACAGCCCAAAGGAGCCCTGGCAAGGGGCCGTGCTCAGTGCTGCAGAGGAAGGCAAAAAACCCCTGGGGACACTTGCTAGCCCACCGTGGGGGGAAAAAAGCCTTCCTCCCCACAGCTGCAGGGCACGAGAGGCCACCTTTGTGGTGCATGAGCAACAGGCAGTAACCCAGCCAAAATGGCCCAGAGGAGCCCTGACAAGTGCTCATGCTCAGTACTGCAGGGGAAGGCAAAAAAACCCCGGGCACCAGAGCCAATCTGCCCCGGGGGAAAATTCCTTACTGACCCCAGCGTCGCAGGCGATGGGCTATTCCCTGAGCACATGAGCAAGACCTGCCTCCTCGGCCCGCAGGCTGCTCACGCCTCCCAGGAGATGCCCAACCCCGATCCTCCCTCCACCTGCTGCCACCTCAGGGCCTTCCCAGAGGGGCAAAACGCCCCCGGCCTGATCCATCTGCGGGACAACCATCCTTCCTGTGCCTGGCAAGGCACCAGTGGCTGCTCCAAAGCACCGGCACCCCCGCCAACATCTCTGCATCCCATTCCTCACGGCTGCTGACACTGGCTCCGCAGGGGATGAGGATGGCGAGCTCTGCAGTGCTCCTCAAGAAGGCATTCCCTTGCTCTTGCCACTGCTAGCCGGCTGAAAAGGCCAGCCAGCCTCACCAACCTCCAGCTGTTGGGGGTTCTTCTCGTCTCCAGCAGCCTCGTCGAGCCACCTCCGGCCTTCCTCCCTCAGCCCTCGCCAAGTAATTCCACCGCCTCCTCAAGGACTTCCTCTCGCCCGTCTTGGAGCTGCCCCCAGGCCAGCTATGGCAGCGCGACGCGGGAGCGTGCTCCCTTTTATGCTGCCCCGGGGCATGGTGACTGCTGCGTTGCCGGGCGCTGGCACTGTGACACGGGGGTGACGGGGCCCCCCCTGCGCAGCCCCGCCCGCCGGCCCTCTGCCCAGCGTCCTTCCCAGGAAGGCCTTTGGGCTGCTGGCCCCGAGGCAGTCCCTGGGCCCAGGAGGCTCAGGGGGCTGTCCCTGCCCTTGCTGGCCATGCCCTGGGCACAGCTGCTGGGCGTCCCGCTAAATACATCTGGACATTCAGACTACGTCGTGAAGGCTGTTTGTCCCATCTGCATTCATTTGGTTGTGGGCATGCCAGAGGTGAAAGCAAGGCTTTTGGTTCCCTCGGCATGAAGTGTGCAGAGACGGAGAGCACGTGCAGGATGGCCTCGCCGTTCCTGACCCATGCACCAAGGGACATTTGCTACTCCCCTGCTTATGCTGAGGTCTTCTTCTGGGAAAGAAGTCCCAAATCCTTTTCTCTTCTTGACCATCTTTTTCCTTGCACTCCAGAGCTTTTCTCCTCCCTTGGCCTTCACCCTCAATACCTTTCCTCAAAGGGACGGCAGCCCTCTCAGCCTTTGCCTTGCTCCTGCTAGTCGTCTTCACCTCAGCTAGAGAGTCCTGAAGGATCGCTGCAGGTCCCTTCCAACTCAACCCTTCTCTTCTCTTCACTTGTGTTCTATTCCCCGCACTGACGATGAGGCGAATAACAAGGAGACCACTAGTTGCCTGAAATGCCAGGGGGTTTGCAGCTCCAGAAACACTTTCGAGGACACAAATCAAAAAGGATACAAGTAGAAACAGGATTGGATTTCATTTGATTTTACTTTATTTTACTTTCTTTTATTTTCTGTCTTGTTCCGTTGGTTGATGTTAGTTTAGTTTCGTTTCTTTCATGTGATGTTATTGTATTTGATTTTATTATATTTTCTTTGGGGTTATTTCTTATTATTTTATTTTATGTTGGATTATCTTCTTTTATTTTACCTTGCTTTATGCGTTTTTATTTTGTTTTGTTATTTTATTATTTTATCATTTTATTTGACCTTCTTTTGGTTTAGGCTCTTTTAGGCTATTTTGCTGAATCTCTTTCAGAGCCGATGCTCACAAGCATTAACACAATGCGCATGTGCAGCCAGGAGCAGGCTGATGTGTTCTTCAGTTTAGTTTGAAAAAGCATCCCTTGCAGTCTGGCAAAGGAAAGCCGCAGAAAGGAGCAGCAGGAAGACAGGCCAAGCAGTCCCTCGTTTCTCAACAGTGCAGAAGAACTTGAAGAAGGAGGATGGGTACCGACCACACACCGAAAAGTACAAGAAGAGGAGGGCTGTGGTGCCCGGGGCTATTTTCACAAGTAGGACACGTGTCGATGACAAGCACCCCTTTTGCCTTCCAAAACTTGCTCCGCTGTGCTTCTTGGCCAGGGAGGCCTGAAAAGTGCTCTCCTGCCTGCCCTGCGCTTGGATCGCGTGCAGGGAGAGCTGCAAAGCTGCAGCTCCGCATGGTGCTGCAAGCCTGCAGCCCTTCCAAGCACAGGCTGTTTTGCACAAGCAAGAACACCTCGGGGAACGGAGCCAAGGGAAGAGCAGAGCTCGCTCCTGCTCCAAACCTGCAACGGGCAAAAGAGCCAGGGAGCGCCAGGGCATGAGGGGCGCCTCGGAGGTGCAAGAGCAGCGGGCAAGAACTGAGCCCAAAGGGCCCAGAGGAGCCCTGACAAGGGGCTGCGCTCAATGCTACGGAGGGGAAGAAGCAACCCCCGGGGGCAACCCTGGGCGTCCGCCCTGGGAGTCTAGAAAGCATCCTCCCCCCGCCTGCGGGGCACGAGGGCCACCTTGGTGGAGCAGGAGCAGCAGGCACCTAGCCAAAACGGCCCAAAGGAGCCCTGGCAAGGGGCCGTGCTCAGTGCTGCAGAGGAAGGCAAAAAACCCCTGGGGACACTTGCTAGCCCACCGTGGGGGGAAAAAAGCCTTCCTCCCCACAGCTGCAGGGCACGAGAGGCCACCTTTGTGGTGCATGAGCAACAGGCAGTAACCCAGCCAAAATGGCCCAGAGGAGCCCTGACAAGTGCTCATGCTCAGTACTGCAGGGGAAGGCAAAAAAACCCCGGGCACCAGAGCCAATCTGCCCCGGGGGAAAATTCCTTACTGACCCCAGCGTCGCAGGCGATGGGCTATTCCCTGAGCACATGAGCAAGACCTGCCTCCTCGGCCCGCAGGCTGCTCACGCCTCCCAGGAGATGCCCAACCCCGATCCTCCCTCCACCTGCTGCCACCTCAGGGCCTTCCCAGAGGGGCAAAACGCCCCCGGCCTGATCCATCTGCGGGACAACCATCCTTCCTGTGCCTGGCAAGGCACCAGTGGCTGCTCCAAAGCACCGGCACCCCCGCCAACATCTCTGCATCCCATTCCTCACGGCTGCTGCCACTGGCTCCGCAGGGGATGAGGATGGCGAGCTCTGCAGTGCTCCTCAAGAAGGCATTCCCTTGCTCTTGCCACTGCTAGCCGGCTGAAAAGGCCAGCCAGCCTCACCAACCTCCAGCTGTTGGGGGTTCTTCTCGTCTCCAGCAGCCTCGTCGAGCCACCTCCGGCCTTCCTCCCTCAGCCCTCGCCAAGTAATTCCACCGCCTCCTCAAGGACTTCCTCTCGCCCGTCTTGGGGCTGCCCCCAGGCCAGCTATGGCAGCGCGACGCGGGAGCGTGCTCCCTTTTATGCTGCCCCGGGGCATGGTGACTGCTGCGTTGCCGGGCGCTGGCACTGTGACACGGGGGTGACGGGGCCCCCCCTGCGCAGCCCCGCCCGCCGGCCCTCTGCCCAGCGTCCTTCCCAGGAAGGCCTTTGGGCTGCTGGCCCCGAGGCAGTCCCTGGGCCCAGGAGGCTCAGGGGGCTGTCCCTGCCCTTGCTGGCCATGCCCTGGGCACAGCTGCTGGGCGTCCCGCTAAATACATCTGGACATTCAGACTACGTCGTGAAGGCTGTTTGTCCCATCTGCATTCATTTGGTTGTGGGCATGCCAGAGGTGAAAGCAAGGCTTTTGGTTCCCTCGGCGTGAACTGTGCAGAGACGGAGAGCACGTGCAGGATGGCCTCGCCGTTCCTGACCCATGCACCAAGGGACATTTGCTACTCCCCTGCTTATGCTGAGGTCTTCTTCTGGGAAAGAAGTCCCAAATCCTTTTCTCTTCTTGACCATCTTTTTCCTTGCACTCCAGAGCTTTTCTCCTCCCTTGGCCTTCACCCTCAATACCTTTCCTCAAAGGGACGGCAGCCCTCTCAGCCTTTGCCTTGCTCCTGCTAGTCGTCTTCACCTCAGCTAGAGAGTCCTGAAGGATCGCTGCAGGTCCCTTCCAACTCAACCCTTCTCTTCTCTTCACTTGTGTTCTATTCCCTGCACTGACGATGAGGCGAATAACAAGGAGACCACTAGTTGCCTGAAATGCCAGGGGGTTTGCAGCTCCAGAAACACTTTCGAGGACACAAATCAAAAAGGATACAAGTAGAAACAGGATTGGATTTCATTTGATTTTACTTTATTTTACTTTCTTTTATTTTCTGTCTTGTTCCGTTGGTTGATGTTAGTTTAGTTTCGTTTCTTTCATGTGATGTTATTGTATTTGATTTTATTATATTTTCTTTGGGGTTATTTCTTATTATTTTATTTTATGTTGGATTATCTTCTTTTATTTTACCTTGCTTTATGCGTTTTTATTTTGTTTTGTTATTTTATTATTTTATCATTTTATTTGACCTTCTTTTGGTTTAGGCTCTTTTAGGCTATTTTGCTGAATCTCTTTCAGAGCCGATGCTCACAAGCATTAACACAATGCGCATGTGCAGCCAGGAGCAGGCTGATGTGTTCTTCGGTTTCGTTTGAAAAAGCATCCCTTGCAGTCTGGCAAAGGAAAGCCGCAGAAAGGAGCAGCAGGAAGACAGGCCAAGCAGTCCCTCGTTTCTCAACAGTGCAGAAGAACTTGAAGAAGGAGGATGGGTACCGACCACACACCGAAAAGTACAAGAAGAGGAGGGCTGTGGTGCCCGGGGCTATTTTCACAAGTAGGACACGTGTCGATGACAAGCACCCCTTTTGCCTTCCAAAACTTGCTCCGCTGTGCTTCTTGGCCAGGGAGGCCTGAAAAGTGCTCTCCTGCCTGCCCTGCGCTTGGATCGCGTGCAGGGAGAGCTGCAAAGCTGCAGCTCCGCATGGTGCTGCAAGCCTGCAGCCCTTCCAAGCACAGGCTGTTTTGCACAAGCAAGAACACCTCGGGGAACGGAGCCAAGGGAAGAGCAGAGCTCGCTCCTGCTCCAAACCTGCAACGGGCAAAAGAGCCAGGGAGCGCCAGGGCATGAGGGGCGCCTCGGAGGTGCAAGAGCAGCGGGCAAGAACTGAGCCCAAAGGGCCCAGAGGAGCCCTGACAAGGGGCTGCGCTCAATGCTACGGAGGGGAAGAAGCAACCCCCGGGGGCAACCCTGGGCGTCCGCCCTGGGAGTCTAGAAAGCGTCCTCCCCCCGCCTGCGGGGCACGAGGGCCACCTTGGTGGAGCAGGAGCAGCAGGCACCTAGCCAAAACGGCCCAAAGGAGCCCTGGCAAGGGGCCGTGCTCAGTGCTGCAGAGGAAGGCAAAAAACCCCTGGGGACACTTGCTAGCCCACCGTGGGGGGAAAAAAGCCTTCCTCCCCACAGCTGCAGGGCACGAGAGGCCACCTTTGTGGTGCATGAGCAACAGGCAGTAACCCAGCCAAAATGGCCCAGAGGAGCCCTGACAAGTGCTCATGCTCAGTACTGCAGGGGAAGGCAAAAAAACCCCGGGCACCAGAGCCAATCTGCCCCGGGGGAAAATTCCTTACTGACCCCAGCGTCGCAGGCGATGGGCTATTCCCTGAGCACATGAGCAAGACCTGCCTCCTCGGCCCGCAGGCTGCTCACGCCTCCCAGGAGATGCCCAACCCCGATCCTCCCTCCACCTGCTGCCACCTCAGGGCCTTCCCAGAGGGGCAAAACGCCCCCGGCCTGATCCATCTGCGGGACAACCATCCTTCCTGTGCCTGGCAAGGCACCAGTGGCTGCTCCAAAGCACCGGCACCCCCGCCAACATCTCTGCATCCCATTCCTCACGGCTGCTGCCACTGGCTCCGCAGGGGATGAGGATGGCGAGCTCTGCAGTGCTCCTCAAGAAGGCATTCCCTTGCTCTTGCCACTGCTAGCCGGCTGAAAAGGCCAGCCAGCCTCACCAACCTCCAGCTGTTGGGGGTTCTTCTCGTCTCCAGCAGCCTCGTCGAGCCACCTCCGGCCTTCCTCCCTCAGCCCTCGCCAAGTAATTCCACCGCCTCCTCAAGGACTTCCTCTCGCCCGTCTTGGGGCTGCCCCCAGGCCAGCTATGGCAGCGCGACGCGGGAGCGTGCTCCCTTTTATGCTGCCCCGGGGCATGGTGACTGCTGCGTTGCCGGGCGCTGGCACTGTGACACGGGGGTGACGGGGCCCCCCCTGCGCAGCCCCGCCCGCCGGCCCTCTGCCCAGCGTCCTTCCCAGGAAGGCCTTTGGGCTGCTGGCCCCGAGGCAGTCCCTGGGCCCAGGAGGCTCAGGGGGCTGTCCCTGCCCTTGCTGGCCATGCCCTGGGCACAGCTGCTGGGCGTCCCGCTAAATACATCTGGACATTCAGACTACGTCGTGAAGGCTGTTTGTCCCATCTGCATTCATTTGGTTGTGGGCATGCCAGAGGTGAAAGCAAGGCTTTTGGTTCCCTCGGCGTGAACTGTGCAGAGACGGAGAGCACGTGCAGGATGGCCTCGCCGTTCCTGACCCATGCACCAAGGGACATTTGCTACTCCCCTGCTTATGCTGAGGTCTTCTTCTGGGAAAGAAGTCCCAAATCCTTTTCTCTTCTTGACCATCTTTTTCCTTGCACTCCAGAGCTTTTCTCCTCCCTTGGCCTTCACCCTCAATACCTTTCCTCAAAGGGACGGCAGCCCTCTCAGCCTTTGCCTTGCTCCTGCTAGTCGTCTTCACCTCAGCTAGAGAGTCCTGAAGGATCGCTGCAGGTCCCTTCCAACTCAACCCTTCTCTTCTCTTCACTTGTGTTCTATTCCCTGCACTGACGATGAGGCGAATAACAAGGAGACCACTAGTTGCCTGAAATGCCAGGGGGTTTGCAGCTCCAGAAACACTTTCGAGGACACAAATCAAAAAGGATACAAGTAGAAACAGGATTGGATTTCATTTGATTTTACTTTATTTTACTTTCTTTTATTTTCTGTCTTGTTCCGTTGGTTGATGTTAGTTTAGTTTCGTTTCTTTCATGTGATGTTATTGTATTTGATTTTATTATATTTTCTTTGGGGTTATTTCTTATTATTTTATTTTATGTTGGATTATCTTCTTTTATTTTACCTTGCTTTATGCGTTTTTATTTTGTTTTGTTATTTTATTATTTTATCATTTTATTTGACCTTCTTTTGGTTTAGGCTCTTTTAGGCTATTTTGCTGAATCTCTTTCAGAGCCGATGCTCACAAGCATTAACACAATGCGCATGTGCAGCCAGGAGCAGGCTGATGTGTTCTTCGGTTTCGTTTGAAAAAGCATCCCTTGCAGTCTGGCAAAGGAAAGCCGCAGAAAGGAGCAGCAGGAAGACAGGCCAAGCAGTCCCTCGTTTCTCAACAGTGCAGAAGAACTTGAAGAAGGAGGATGGGTACCGACCACACACCGAAAAGTACAAGAAGAGGAGGGCTGTGGTGCCCGGGGCTATTTTCACAAGTAGGACACGTGTCGATGACAAGCACCCCTTTTGCCTTCCAAAACTTGCTCCGCTGTGCTTCTTGGCCAGGGAGGCCTGAAAAGTGCTCTCCTGCCTGCCCTGCGCTTGGATCGCGTGCAGGGAGAGCTGCAAAGCTGCAGCTCCGCATGGTGCTGCAAGCCTGCAGCCCTTCCAAGCACAGGCTGTTTTGCACAAGCAAGAACACCTCGGGGAACGGAGCCAAGGGAAGAGCAGAGCTCGCTCCTGCTCCAAACCTGCAACGGGCAAAAGAGCCAGGGAGCGCCAGGGCATGAGGGGCGCCTCGGAGGTGCAAGAGCAGCGGGCAAGAACTGAGCCCAAAGGGCCCAGAGGAGCCCTGACAAGGGGCTGCGCTCAATGCTACGGAGGGGAAGAAGCAACCCCCGGGGGCAACCCTGGGCGTCCGCCCTGGGAGTCTAGAAAGCGTCCTCCCCCCGCCTGCGGGGCACGAGGGCCACCTTGGTGGAGCAGGAGCAGCAGGCACCTAGCCAAAACGGCCCAAAGGAGCCCTGGCAAGGGGCCGTGCTCAGTGCTGCAGAGGAAGGCAAAAAACCCCTGGGGACACTTGCTAGCCCACCGTGGGGGGAAAAAAGCCTTCCTCCCCACAGCTGCAGGGCACGAGAGGCCACCTTTGTGGTGCATGAGCAACAGGCAGTAACCCAGCCAAAATGGCCCAGAGGAGCCCTGACAAGTGCTCATGCTCAGTACTGCAGGGGAAGGCAAAAAAACCCCGGGCACCAGAGCCAATCTGCCCCGGGGGAAAATTCCTTACTGACCCCAGCGTCGCAGGCGATGGGCTATTCCCTGAGCACATGAGCAAGACCTGCCTCCTCGGCCCGCAGGCTGCTCACGCCTCCCAGGAGATGCCCAACCCCGATCCTCCCTCCACCTGCTGCCACCTCAGGGCCTTCCCAGAGGGGCAAAACGCCCCCGGCCTGATCCATCTGCGGGACAACCATCCTTCCTGTGCCTGGCAAGGCACCAGTGGCTGCTCCAAAGCACCGGCACCCCCGCCAACATCTCTGCATCCCATTCCTCACGGCTGCTGCCACTGGCTCCGCAGGGGATGAGGATGGCGAGCTCTGCAGTGCTCCTCAAGAAGGCATTCCCTTGCTCTTGCCACTGCTAGCCGGCTGAAAAGGCCAGCCAGCCTCACCAACCTCCAGCTGTTGGGGGTTCTTCTCGTCTCCAGCAGCCTCGTCGAGCCACCTCCGGCCTTCCTCCCTCAGCCCTCGCCAAGTAATTCCACCGCCTCCTCAAGGACTTCCTCTCGCCCGTCTTGGGGCTGCCCCCAGGCCAGCTATGGCAGCGCGACGCGGGAGCGTGCTCCCTTTTATGCTGCCCCGGGGCATGGTGACTGCTGCGTTGCCGGGCGCTGGCACTGTGACACGGGGGTGACGGGGCCCCCCCTGCGCAGCCCCGCCCGCCGGCCCTCTGCCCAGCGTCCTTCCCAGGAAGGCCTTTGGGCTGCTGGCCCCGAGGCAGTCCCTGGGCCCAGGAGGCTCAGGGGGCTGTCCCTGCCCTTGCTGGCCATGCCCTGGGCACAGCTGCTGGGCGTCCCGCTAAATACATCTGGACATTCAGACTACGTCGTGAAGGCTGTTTGTCCCATCTGCATTCATTTGGTTGTGGGCATGCCAGAGGTGAAAGCAAGGCTTTTGGTTCCCTCGGCGTGAACTGTGCAGAGACGGAGAGCACGTGCAGGATGGCCTCGCCGTTCCTGACCCATGCACCAAGGGACATTTGCTACTCCCCTGCTTATGCTGAGGTCTTCTTCTGGGAAAGAAGTCCCAAATCCTTTTCTCTTCTTGACCATCTTTTTCCTTGCACTCCAGAGCTTTTCTCCTCCCTTGGCCTTCACCCTCAATACCTTTCCTCAAAGGGACGGCAGCCCTCTCAGCCTTTGCCTTGCTCCTGCTAGTCGTCTTCACCTCAGCTAGAGAGTCCTGAAGGATCGCTGCAGGTCCCTTCCAACTCAACCCTTCTCTTCTCTTCACTTGTGTTCTATTCCCTGCACTGACGATGAGGCGAATAACAAGGAGACCACTAGTTGCCTGAAATGCCAGGGGGTTTGCAGCTCCAGAAACACTTTCGAGGACACAAATCAAAAAGGATACAAGTAGAAACAGGATTGGATTTCATTTGATTTTACTTTATTTTACTTTCTTTTATTTTCTGTCTTGTTCCGTTGGTTGATGTTAGTTTAGTTTCGTTTCTTTCATGTGATGTTATTGTATTTGATTTTATTATATTTTCTTTGGGGTTATTTCTTATTATTTTATTTTATGTTGGATTATCTTCTTTTATTTTACCTTGCTTTATGCGTTTTTATTTTGTTTTGTTATTTTATTATTTTATCATTTTATTTGACCTTCTTTTGGTTTAGGCTCTTTTAGGCTATTTTGCTGAATCTCTTTCAGAGCCGATGCTCACAAGCATTAACACAATGCGCATGTGCAGCCAGGAGCAGGCTGATGTGTTCTTCGGTTTCGTTTGAAAAAGCATCCCTTGCAGTCTGGCAAAGGAAAGCCGCAGAAAGGAGCAGCAGGAAGACAGGCCAAGCAGTCCCTCGTTTCTCAACAGTGCAGAAGAACTTGAAGAAGGAGGATGGGTACCGACCACACACCGAAAAGTACAAGAAGAGGAGGGGTGTGGTGCCCTGGGCTATTTTCACAAGTAGGACACGTGTCGATGACAAGCACCCCTTTTGCCTTCCAAAACTTGCTCCGCTGTGCTTCTTGGCCAGGGAGGCCTGAAAAGTGCTCTCCTGCCTGCCCTGCGCTTGGATCGCGTGCAGGGAGAGCTGCAAAGCTGCAGCTCCGCATGGTGCTGCAAGCCTGCAGCCCTTCCAAGCACAGGCTGTTTTGCACAAGCAAGAACACCTCGGGGAACGGAGCCAAGGGAAGAGCAGAGCTCGCTCCTGCTCCAAACCTGCAACGGGCAAAAGAGCCAGGGAGCGCCAGGGCATGAGGGGCGCCTCGGAGGTGCAAGAGCAGCGGGCAAGAACTGAGCCCAAAGGGCCCAGAGGAGCCCTGACAAGGGGCTGCGCTCAATGCTACGGAGGGGAAGAAGCAACCCCCGGGGGCAACCCTGGGCGTCCGCCCTGGGAGTCTAGAAAGCATCCTCCCCCCGCCTGCGGGGCACGAGGGCCACCTTGGTGGAGCAGGAGCAGCAGGCACCTAGCCAAAACGGCCCAAAGGAGCCCTGGCAAGGGGCCGTGCTCAGTGCTGCAGAGGAAGGCAAAAAACCCCTGGGGACACTTGCTAGCCCACCGTGGGGGGAAAAAAGCCTTCCTCCCCACAGCTGCAGGGCACGAGAGGCCACCTTTGTGGTGCATGAGCAACAGGCAGTAACCCAGCCAAAATGGCCCAGAGGAGCCCTGACAAGTGCTCATGCTCAGTACTGCAGGGGAAGGCAAAAAAACCCCGGGCACCAGAGCCAATCTGCCCCGGGGGAAAATTCCTTACTGACCCCAGCGTCGCAGGCGATGGGCTATTCCCTGAGCACATGAGCAAGACCTGCCTCCTCGGCCCGCAGGCTGCTCACGCCTCCCAGGAGATGCCCAACCCCGATCCTCCCTCCACCTGCTGCCACCTCAGGGCCTTCCCAGAGGGGCAAAACGCCCCCGGCCTGATCCATCTGCGGGACAACCATCCTTCCTGTGCCTGGCAAGGCACCAGTGGCTGCTCCAAAGCACCGGCACCCCCGCCAACATCTCTGCATCCCATTCCTCACGGCTGCTGACACTGGCTCCGCAGGGGATGAGGATGGCGAGCTCTGCAGTGCTCCTCAAGAAGGCATTCCCTTGCTCTTGCCACTGCTAGCCGGCTGAAAAGGCCAGCCAGCCTCACCAACCTCCAGCTGTTGGGGGTTCTTCTCGTCTCCAGCAGCCTCGTCGAGCCACCTCCGGCCTTCCTCCCTCAGCCCTCGCCAAGTAATTCCACCGCCTCCTCAAGGACTTCCTCTCGCCCGTCTTGGGGCTGCCCCCAGGCCAGCTATGGCAGCGCGACGCGGGAGCGTGCTCCCTTTTATGCTGCCCCGGGGCATGGTGACTGCTGCGTTGCCGGGCGCTGGCACTGTGACACGGGGGTGACGGGGCCCCCCCTGCGCAGCCCCGCCCGCCGGCCCTCTGCCCAGCGTCCTTCCCAGGAAGGCCTTTGGGCTGCTGGCCCCGAGGCAGTCCCTGGGCCCAGGAGGCTCAGGGGGCTGTCCCTGCCCTTGCTGGCCATGCCCTGGGCACAGCTGCTGGGCGTCCCGCTAAATACATCTGGACATTCAGACTACGTCGTGAAGGCTGTTTGTCCCATCTACATTCATTTGGTTGTGGGCATGCCAGAGGTGAAAGCAAGGCTTTTGGTTCCCTCGGCATGAAGTGTGCAGAGACGGAGAGCACGTGCAGGATGGCCTCGCCGTTCCTGACCCATGCACCAAGGGACATTTGCTACTCCCCTGCTTATGCTGAGGTCTTCTTCTGGGAAAGAAGTCCCAAATCCTTTTCTCTTCTTGACCATCTTTTTCCTTGCACTCCAGAGCTTTTCTCCTCCCTTGGCCTTCACCCTCAATACCTTTCCTGAAAGGGACGGCAGCCCTCTCAGCCTTTGCCTTGCTCCTGCTAGTCGTCTTCACCTCAGCTAGAGAGTCTTGAAGGATCGCTGCAGTTCCCTTCCAACTCAACCCTTCTCTTCTCTTCACTTGTGTTCTATTCCCTGCACTGACGATGAGGCGAATAACAAGGAGACCACTAGTTGCCTGAAATGCCAGGGGGTTTGCAGCTCCAGAAACACTTTCGAGGACACAAATCAAAAAGGATACAAGTAGAAACAGGATTGGATTTCATTTGATTTTACTTTATTTTACTTTCTTTTATTTTCTGTCTTGTTCCGTTGGTTGATGTTAGTTTAGTTTCGTTTCTTTCATGTGATGTTATTGTATTTGATTTTATTATATTTTCTTTGGGGTTATTTCTTATTATTTTATTTTATGTTGGATTATCTTCTTTTATTTTACCTTGCTTTATGCGTTTTTATTTTGTTTTGTTATTTTATTATTTTATCATTTTATTTGACCTTCTTTTGGTTTAGGCTCTTTTAGGCTATTTTGCTGAATCTCTTTCAGAGCCGATGCTCACAAGCATTAACACAATGCGCATGTGCAGCCAGGAGCAGGCTGATGTGTTCTTCGGTTTCGTTTGAAAAAGCATCCCTTGCAGTCTGGCAAAGGAAAGCCGCAGAAAGGAGCAGCAGGAAGACAGGCCAAGCAGTCCCTCGTTTCTCAACAGTGCAGAAGAACTTGAAGAAGGAGGATGGGTACCGACCACACACCGAAAAGTACAAGAAGAGGAGGGGTGTGGTGCCCTGGGCTATTTTCACAAGTAGGACACGTGTCGATGACAAGCACCCCTTTTGCCTTCCAAAACTTGCTCCGCTGTGCTTCTTGGCCAGGGAGGCATGAAAAGCGCTCTCCTGCCTGCCCTGCGCTTGGATCGCGTGCAGGGAGAGCTGCAAAGCTGCAGCTCCGCATGGTGCGGCAAGCCTGCAGCCCTTCCAAGCACAGGCTGTTTTGCACAAGCAAGAACACCTCGGGGAACGGAGCCAAGGGAAGAGCAGAGCTCGCTCCTGCTCCAAACCTGCAACGGGCAAAAGAGCCAGGGAGCGCCAGGGCACGAGGGGCGCCTCGGAGGTGCAAGAGCAGCGGGCAAGAACTGAGCCCAAAGGGCCCAGAGGAGCCCTGACAAGGGGCTGCGCTCAATGCTACGGAGGGGAAGAAGCAACCCCCGGGGGCAACCCTGGGCGTCCGCCCTGGGAGTCTAGAAAGCATCCTCCCCCCGCCTGCGGGGCACGAGGGCCACCTTGGTGGAGCAGGAGCAGCAGGCACCTAGCCAAAACGGCCCAAAGGAGCCCTGGCAAGGGGCCGTGCTCAGTGCTGCAGAGGAAGGCAAAAAACCCCTGGGGACACTTGCTAGCCCACCGTGGGGGGAAAAAAGCCTTCCTCCCCACAGCTGCAGGGCACGAGAGGCCACCTTTGTGGTGCATGAGCAACAGGCAGTAACCCAGCCAAAATGGCCCAGAGGAGCCCTGACAAGTGCTCATGCTCAGTACTGCAGGGGAAGGCAAAAAAACCCCGGGCACCAGAGCCAATCTGCCCCGGGGGAAAATTCCTTACTGACCCCAGCGTCGCAGGCGATGGGCTATTCCCTGAGCACATGAGCAAGACCTGCCTCCTCGGCCCGCAGGCTGCTCACGCCTCCCAGGAGATGCCCAACCCCGATCCTCCCTCCACCTGCTGCCACCTCAGGGCCTTCCCAGAGGGGCAAAACGCCCCCGGCCTGATCCATCTGCGGGACAACCATCCTTCCTGTGCCTGGCAAGGCACCAGTGGCTGCTCCAAAGCACCGGCACCCCCGCCAACATCTCTGCATCCCATTCCTCACGGCTGCTGCCACTGGCTCCGCAGGGGATGAGGATGGCGAGCTCTGCAGTGCTCCTCAAGAAGGCATTCCCTTGCTCTTGCCACTGCTAGCCGGCTGAAAAGGCCAGCCAGCCTCACCAACCTCCAGCTGTTGGGGGTTCTTCTCGTCTCCAGCAGCCTCGTCGAGCCACCTCCGGCCTTCCTCCCTCAGCCCTCGCCAAGTAATTCCACCGCCTCCTCAAGGACTTCCTCTCGCCCGTCTTGGGGCTGCCCCCAGGCCAGCTATGGCAGCGCGACGCGGGAGCGTGCTCCCTTTTATGCTGCCCCGGGGCATGGTGACTGCTGCGTTGCCGGGCGCTGGCACTGTGACACGGGGGTGACGGGGCCCCCCCTGCGCAGCCCCGCCCGCCGGCCCTCTGCCCAGCGTCCTTCCCAGGAAGGCCTTTGGGCTGCTGGCCCCGAGGCAGTCCCTGGGCCCAGGAGGCTCAGGGGGCTGTCCCTGCCCTTGCTGGCCATGCCCTGGGCACAGCTGCTGGGCGTCCCGCTAAATACATCTGGACATTCAGACTACGTCGTGAAGGCTGTTTGTCCCATCTACATTCATTTGGTTGTGGGCATGCCAGAGGTGAAAGCAAGGCTTTTGGTTCCCTCGGCATGAAGTGTGCAGAGACGGAGAGCACGTGCAGGATGGCCTCGCCGTTCCTGACCCATGCACCAAGGGACATTTGCTACTCCCCTGCTTATGCTGAGGTCTTCTTCTGGGAAAGAAGTCCCAAATCCTTTTCTCTTCTTGACCATCTTTTTCCTTGCCCTCCAGAGCTTTTCTCCTCCCTTGGCCTTCACCCTCAATACCTTTCCTGAAAGGGACGGCAGCCCTCTCAGCCTTTGCCTTGCTCCTGCTAGTCGTCTTCACCTCAGCTAGAGAGTCCTGAAGGATCGCTGCAGGTCCCTTCCAACTCAACCCTTCTCTTCTCTTCACTTGTGTTCTATTCCCTGCACTGACGATGAGGCGAATAACAAGGAGACCACTAGTTGCCTGAAATGCCAGGGGGTTTGCAGCTCCAGAAACACTTTCGAGGACACAAATCAAAAAGGATACAAGTAGAAACAGGATTGGATTTCATTTGATTTTACTTTATTTTACTTTCTTTTATTTTCTGTCTTGTTCCGTTGGTTGATGTTAGTTTAGTTTCGTTTCTTTCATGTGATGTTATTGTATTTGATTTTATTATATTTTCTTTGGGGTTATTTCTTATTATTTTATTTTATGTTGGATTATCTTCTTTTATTTTACCTTGCTTTATGCGTTTTTATTTTGTTTTGTTATTTTATTATTTTATCATTTTATTTGACCTTCTTTTGGTTTAGGCTCTTTTAGGCTATTTTGCTGAATCTCTTTCAGAGCCGATGCTCACAAGCATTAACACAATGCGCATGTGCAGCCAGGAGCAGGCTGATGTGTTCTTCGGTTTCGTTTGAAAAAGCATCCCTTGCAGTCTGGCAAAGGAAAGCCGCAGAAAGGAGCAGCAGGAAGACAGGCCAAGCAGTCCCTCGTTTCTCAACAGTGCAGAAGAACTTGAAGAAGGAGGATGGGTACCGACCACACACCGAAAAGTACAAGAAGAGGAGGGGTGTGGTGCCCTGGGCTATTTTCACAAGTAGGACACGTGTCGATGACAAGCACCCCTTTTGCCTTCCAAAACTTGCTCCGCTGTGCTTCTTGGCCAGGGAGGCCTGAAAAGCGCTCTCCTGCCTGCCCTGCGCTTGGATCGCGTGCAGGGAGAGCTGCAAAGCTGCAGCTCCGCATGGTGCGGCAAGCCTGCAGCCCTTCCAAGCACAGGCTGTTTTGCACAAGCAAGAACACCTCGGGGAACGGAGCCAAGGGAAGAGCAGAGCTCGCTCCTGCTCCAAACCTGCAACGGGCAAAAGAGCCAGGGAGCGCCAGGGCACGAGGGGCGCCTCGGAGGTGCAAGAGCAGCGGGCAAGAACTGAGCCCAAAGGGCCCAGAGGAGCCCTGACAAGGGGCTGCGCTCAATGCTACGGAGGGGAAGAAGCAACCCCCGGGGGCAACCCTGGGCGTCCGCCCTGGGAGTCTAGAAAGCATCCTCCCCCCGCCTGCGGGGCACGAGGGCCACCTTGGTGGAGCAGGAGCAGCAGGCACCTAGCCAAAACGGCCCAAAGGAGCCCTGGCAAGGGGCCGTGCTCAGTGCTGCAGAGGAAGGCAAAAAACCTCTGGGGACACTTGCTAGCCCACCGTGGGGGGAAAAAAGCCTTCCTCCCCACAGCTGCAGGGCACGAGAGGCCACCTTTGTGGTGCATGAGCAACAGGCAGTAACCCAGCCAAAATGGCCCAGAGGAGCCCTGACAAGTGCTCATGCTCAGTACTGCAGGGGAAGGCAAAAAAACCCCGGGCACCAGAGCCAATCTGCCCCGGGGGAAAATTCCTTACTGACCCCAGCGTCGCAGGCGATGGGCTATTCCCTGAGCACATGAGCAAGACCTGCCTCCTCGGCCCGCAGGCTGCTCACGCCTCCCAGGAGATGCCCAACCCCGATCCTCCCTCCACCTGCTGCCACCTCAGGGCCTTCCCAGAGGGGCAAAACGCCCCCGGCCTGATCCATCTGCGGGACAACCATCCTTCCTGTGCCTGGCAAGGCACCAGTGGCTGCTCCAAAGCACCGGCACCCCCGCCAACATCTCTGCATCCCATTCCTCACGGCTGCTGACACTGGCTCCGCAGGGGATGAGGATGGCGAGCTCTGCAGTGCTCCTCAAGAAGGCATTCCCTTGCTCTTGCCACTGCTAGCCGGCTGAAAAGGCCAGCCAGCCTCACCAACCTCCAGCTGTTGGGGGTTCTTCTCGTCTCCAGCAGCCTCGTCGAGCCACCTCCGGCCTTCCTCCCTCAGCCCTCGCCAAGTAATTCCACCGCCTCCTCAAGGACTTCCTCTCGCCCGTCTTGGGGCTGCCCCCAGGCCAGCTATGGCAGCGCGACGCGGGAGCGTGCTCCCTTTTATGCTGCCCCGGGGCATGGTGACTGCTGCGTTGCCGGGCGCTGGCACTGTGACACGGGGGTGACGGGGCCCCCCCTGCGCAGCCCCGCCCGCCGGCCCTCTGCCCAGCGTCCTTCCCAGGAAGGCCTTTGGGCTGCTGGCCCCGAGGCAGTCCCTGGGCCCAGGAGGCTCAGGGGGCTGTCCCTGCCCTTGCTGGCCATGCCCTGGGCACAGCTGCTGGGCGTCCCGCTAAATACATCTGGACATTCAGACTACGTCGTGAAGGCTGTTTGTCCCATCTACATTCATTTGGTTGTGGGCATGCCAGAGGTGAAAGCAAGGCTTTTGGTTCCCTCGGCATGAAGTGTGCAGAGACGGAGAGCACGTGCAGGATGGCCTCGCCGTTCCTGACCCATGCACCAAGGGACATTTGCTACTCCCCTGCTTATGCTGAGGTCTTCTTCTGGGAAAGAAGTCCCAAATCCTTTTCTCTTCTTGACCATCTTTTTCCTTGCCCTCCAGAGCTTTTCTCCTCCCTTGGCCTTCACCCTCAATACCTTTCCTGAAAGGGACGGCAGCCCTCTCAGCCTTTGCCTTGCTCCTGCTAGTCGTCTTCACCTCAGCTAGAGAGTCCTGAAGGATCGCTGCAGGTCCCTTCCAACTCAACCCTTCTCTTCTCTTCACTTGTGTTCTATTCCCTGCACTGACGATGAGGCGAATAACAAGGAGACCACTAGTTGCCTGAAATGCCAGGGGGTTTGCAGCTCCAGAAACACTTTCGAGGACACAAATCAAAAAGGATACAAGTAGAAACAGGATTGGATTTCATTTGATTTTACTTTATTTTACTTTCTTTTATTTTCTGTCTTGTTCCGTTGGTTGATGTTAGTTTAGTTTCGTTTCTTTCATGTGATGTTATTGTATTTGATTTTATTATATTTTCTTTGGGGTTATTTCTTATTATTTTATTTTATGTTGGATTATCTTCTTTTATTTTACCTTGCTTTATGCGTTTTTATTTTGTTTTGTTATTTTATTATTTTATCATTTTATTTGACCTTCTTTTGGTTTAGGCTCTTTTAGGCTATTTTGCTGAATCTCTTTCAGAGCCGATGCTCACAAGCATTAACACAATGCGCATGTGCAGCCAGGAGCAGGCTGATGTGTTCTTCGGTTTCGTTTGAAAAAGCATCCCTTGCAGTCTGGCAAAGGAAAGCCGCAGAAAGGAGCAGCAGGAAGACAGGCCAAGCAGTCCCTCGTTTCTCAACAGTGCAGAAGAACTTGAAGAAGGAGGATGGGTACCGACCACACACCGAAAAGTACAAGAAGAGGAGGGGTGTGGTGCCCTGGGCTATTTTCACAAGTAGGACACGTGTCGATGACAAGCACCCCTTTTGCCTTCCAAAACTTGCTCCGCTGTGCTTCTTGGCCAGGGAGGCCTGAAAAGCGCTCTCCTGCCTGCCCTGCGCTTGGATCGCGTGCAGGGAGAGCTGCAAAGCTGCAGCTCCGCATGGTGCGGCAAGCCTGCAGCCCTTCCAAGCACAGGCTGTTTTGCACAAGCAAGAACACCTCGGGGAACGGAGCCAAGGGAAGAGCAGAGCTCGCTCCTGCTCCAAACCTGCAACGGGCAAAAGAGCCAGGGAGCGCCAGGGCACGAGGGGCGCCTCGGAGGTGCAAGAGCAGCGGGCAAGAACTGAGCCCAAAGGGCCCAGAGGAGCCCTGACAAGGGGCTGCGCTCAATGCTACGGAGGGGAAGAAGCAACCCCCGGGGGCAACCCTGGGCGTCCGCCCTGGGAGTCTAGAAAGCATCCTCCCCCCGCCTGCGGGGCACGAGGGCCACCTTGGTGGAGCAGGAGCAGCAGGCACCTAGCCAAAACGGCCCAAAGGAGCCCTGGCAAGGGGCCGTGCTCAGTGCTGCAGAGGAAGGCAAAAAACCTCTGGGGACACTTGCTAGCCCACCGTGGGGGGAAAAAAGCCTTCCTCCCCACAGCTGCAGGGCACGAGAGGCCACCTTTGTGGTGCATGAGCAACAGGCAGTAACCCAGCCAAAATGGCCCAGAGGAGCCCTGACAAGTGCTCATGCTCAGTGCTGCAGGGGAAGGCAAAAAAACCCCGGGCACCAGAGCCAATCTGCCCCGGGGGAAAATTCCTTACTGACCCCAGCGTCGCAGGCGATGGGCTATTCCCTGAGCACATGAGCAAGACCTGCCTCCTCGGCCCGCAGGCTGCTCACGCCTCCCAGGAGATGCCCAACCCCGATCCTCCCTCCACCTGCTGCCACCTCAGGGCCTTCCCAGAGGGGCAAAACGCCCCCGGCCTGATCCATCTGCGGGACAACCATCCTTCCTGTGCCTGGCAAGGCACCAGTGGCTGCTCCAAAGCACCGGCACCCCCGCCAACATCTCTGCATCCCATTCCTCACGGCTGCTGCCACTGGCTCCGCAGGGGATGAGGATGGCGAGCTCTGCAGTGCTCCTCAAGAAGGCATTCCCTTGCTCTTGCCACTGCTAGCCGGCTGAAAAGGCCAGCCAGCCTCACCAACCTCCAGCTGTTGGGGGTTCTTCTCGTCTCCAGCAGCCTCGTCGAGCCACCTCCGGCCTTCCTCCCTCAGCCCTCGCCAAGTAATTCCACCGCCTCCTCAAGGACTTCCTCTCGCCCGTCTTGGGGCTGCCCCCAGGCCAGCTATGGCAGCGCGACGCGGGAGCGTGCTCCCTTTTATGCTGCCCCGGGGCATGGTGACTGCTGCGTTGCCGGGTGCTGGCACTGTGACACGGGGGTGACGGGGCCCCCCCTGCGCAGCCCCGCCCGCCGGCCCTCTGCCCAGCGTCCTTCCCAGGAAGGCCTTTGGGCTGCTGGCCCCGAGGCAGTCCCTGGGCCCAGGAGGCTCAGGGGGCTGTCCCTGCCCTTGCTGGCCATGCCCTGGGCACAGCTGCTGGGCGTCCCGCTAAATACATCTGGACATTCAGACTACGTCGTGAAGGCTGTTTGTCCCATCTACATTCATTTGGTTGTGGGGATGCCAGAGGTGAAAGCAAGGCTTTTGGTTCCCTCGGCGTGAAGTGTGCAGAGACGGAGAGCACGTGCAGGATGGCCTCGCCGTTCCTGACCCATGCACCAAGGGACATTTGCTACTCCCCTGCTTATGCTGAGGTCTTCTTCTGGGAAAGAAGTCCCAAATCCTTTTCTCTTCTTGACCATCTTTTTCCTTGCACTCCAGAGCTTTTCTCCTCCCTTGGCCTTCACCCTCAATACCTTTCCTCAAAGGGACGGCAGCCCTCTCAGCCTTTGCCTTGCTCCTGCTAGTCGTCTTCACCTCAGCTAGAGAGTCCTGAAGGATCGCTGCAGGTCCCTTCCAACTCAACCCTTCTCTTCTCTTCACTTGTGTTCTATTCCCTGCACTGACGATGAGGCGAAGAACAAGGAGACCACTAGTTGCCTGAAATGCCAGGGGGTTTGCAGCTCCAGAAACACTTTCGAGGACACAAATCAAAAAGGATACAAGTAGAAACAGGACTGGATTTCATTTGATTTTACTTTATTTTACTTTCTTTTATTTTCTGTCTTGTTCCATTGGTTGATGTTAGTTTAGTTTCGTTTCTTTCATGTGATGTTATTGTATTTGTTTTTATTATATTTTCTTTGGGGTTATTTCTTATTATTTTATTTTATGTTGGATTATCTTCTTTTATTTTACCTTGCTTTATGCGTTTTTATTTTGTTTTGTTATTTTATTATTTTATCATTTTATTTGACCTTCTTTTGGTTTAGGCTCTTTTAGGCTATTTTGCTGAATCTCTTTCAGAGCCGATGCTCACAAGCATTAACACCATGCGCATGTGCAGCCAGGAGCAGGCTGATGTGTTCTTCGGTTTAGTTTGAAAAAGCATCCCTTGCAGTCTGGCAAAGGAAAGCCGCAGAAAGGAGCAGCAGGAAGACAGGCCAAGCAGTCCCTCGTTTCTCAACAGTGCAGAAGAACTTGAAGAAGGAGGATGGGTACCGACCACACACCGAAAAGTACAAGAAGAGGAGGGGTGTGGTGCCCGGGGCTATTTTCACAAGTAGGACACGTGTCGATGACAAGCACCCCTTTTGCCTTCCCAAACTTGCTCCGCTGTGCTTCTTGGCCAGGGAGGCCTGAAAAGCGCTCTCCTGCCTGCCCTGCGCTTGGATCGCGTGCAGGGAGAGCTGCAAAGCTGCAGCTCCGCATGGTGCGGCAAGCCTGCAGCCCTTCCAAGCACAGGCTGTTTTGCACAAGCAAGAACACCTCGGGGAACGGAGCCAAGGGAAGAGCAGAGCTCGCTCCTGCTCCAAACCTGCAACGGGCAAAAGAGCCAGGGAGCGCCAGGGCACGAGGGGCGCCTCGGAGGTGCAAGAGCAGCGGGCAAGAACTGAGCCCAAAGGGCCCAGAGGAGCCCTGACAAGGGGCTGCGCTCAATGCTACGGAGGAGAAGAAGCAACCCCCGGGGGCAACCCTGGGCGTCCGCCCTGGGAGTCTAGAAAGCGTCCTCCCCCCGCCTGCGGGGCACGAGGGCCACCTTGGTGGAGCAGGAGCAGCAGGCACCTAGCCAAAACAGCCCAAAGGAGCCCTGGCAAGGGGCCGTGCTCAGTGCTGCAGAGGAAGGCAAAAAACCCCCGGGGACACTTGCTAGCCCACCGTGGGGGGAAAAAAGCCTTCCTCCCCACAGCTGCAGGGCACGAGAGGCCACCTTTGTGGTGCATGAGCAACAGGCAGTAACCCAGCCAAAATGGCCCAGAGGAGCCCTGACAAGTGCTCATGCTCAGTACTGCAGGGGAAGGCAAAAAAACCCCGGGCACCAGAGCCAATCTGCCCCGGGGGAAAATTCCTTACTGACCCCAGCGTCGCAGGCGATGGGCTATTCCCTGAGCACATGAGCAAGACCTGCCTCCTCGGCCCGCAGGCTGCTCACGCCTCCCAGGAGATGCCCAACCCCGATCCTCCCTCCACCTGCTGCCACCTCAGGGCCTTCCCAGAGGGGCAAAACGCCCCCGGCCTGATCCATCTGCGGGACAACCATCCTTCCTGTGCCTGGCAAGGCACCAGTGGCTGCTCCAAAGCACCGGCACCCCCGCCAACATCTCTGCATCCCATTCCTCACGGCTGCTGCCACTGTCTCCGCAGGGGATGAGGATGGCGAGCTCTGCAGTGCTCGTCAAGAAGGCATTCCCTTGCTCTTGCCACTGCTAGCCAGCTGAAAAGGCCAGCCAGCCTCACCAACCTCCAGCTGTTGGGGGTTCTTCTCGTCTCCAGCAGCCTCGTCGAGCCACCTCCGGCCTTCCTCCCTCAGCCCTCGCCAAGTAATTCCACCGCCTCCTCAAGGACTTCCTCTCGCCCGTCTTGGGGCTGCCCCCAGGCCAGCTATGGCAGCGCGACGCGGGAGCGTGCTCCCTTTTATGCTGCCCCGGGGCATGGTGACTGCTGCGTTGCCGGGCGCTGGCACTGTGACACGGGGGTGACGGGGCCCCCCCTGCGCAGCCCCGCCCGCCGGCCCTCTGCCCAGCGTCCTTCCCAGGAAGGCCTTTGGGCTGCTGGCCCCGAGGCAGTCCCTGGGCCCAGGAGGCTCAGGGGGCTGTCCCTGCCCTTGCTGGCCATGCCCTGGGCACAGCTGCTGGGCGTCCCGCTAAATACATCTGGACATTCAGACTACGTCGTGAAGGCTGTTTGTCCCATCTACATTCATTTGGTTGTGGGCATGCCAGAGGTGAAAGCAAGGCTTTTGGTTCCCTCGGCATGAAGTGTGCAGAGACGGAGAGCACGTGCAGGATGGCCTCGCCGTTCCTGACCCATGCACCAAGGGACATTTGCTACTCCCCTGCTTATGCTGAGGTCTTCTTCTGGGAAAGAAGTCCCAAATCCTTTTCTCTTCTTGACCATCTTTTTCCTTGCCCTCCAGAGCTTTTCTCCTCCCTTGGCCTTCACCCTCAATACCTTTCCTGAAAGGGACGGCAGCCCTCTCAGCCTTTGCCTTGCTCCTGCTAGTCGTCTTCACCTCAGCTAGAGAGTCCTGAAGGATCGCTGCAGGTCCCTTCCAACTCAACCCTTCTCTTCTCTTCACTTGTGTTCTATTCCCTGCACTGACGATGAGGCGAATAACAAGGAGACCACTAGTTGCCTGAAATGCCAGGGGGTTTGCAGCTCCAGAAACACTTTCGAGGACACAAATCAAAAAGGATACAAGTAGAAACAGGATTGGATTTCATTTGATTTTACTTTATTTTACTTTCTTTTATTTTCTGTCTTGTTCCGTTGGTTGATGTTAGTTTAGTTTCGTTTCTTTCATGTGATGTTATTGTATTTGATTTTATTATATTTTCTTTGGGGTTATTTCTTATTATTTTATTTTATGTTGGATTATCTTCTTTTATTTTACCTTGCTTTATGCGTTTTTATTTTGTTTTGTTATTTTATTATTTTATCATTTTATTTGACCTTCTTTTGGTTTAGGCTCTTTTAGGCTATTTTGCTGAATCTCTTTCAGAGCCGATGCTCACAAGCATTAACACAATGCGCATGTGCAGCCAGGAGCAGGCTGATGTGTTCTTCGGTTTAGTTTGAAAAAGCATCCCTTGCAGTCTGGCAAAGGAAAGCCGCAGAAAGGAGCAGCAGGAAGACAGGCCAAGCAGTCCCTCGTTTCTCAACAGTGCAGAAGAACTTGAAGAAGGAGGATGGGGACCGACCACACACCGAAAAGTACAAGAAGAGGAGGGGTGTGGTGCCCGGGGCTATTTTCACAAGTAGGACACGTGTCGATGACAAGCACCCCTTTTGCCTTCCAAAACTTGCTCCGCTGTGCTTCTTGGCCAGGGAGGCCTGAAAAGCGCTCTCCTGCCTGCCCTGCGCTTGGATCGCGTGCAGGGAGAGCTGCAAAGCTGCAGCTCCGCATGGTGCGGCAAGCCTGCAGCCCTTCCAAGCACAGGCTGTTTTGCACAAGCAAGAACACCTCGGGGAACGGAGCCAAGGGAAGAGCAGAGCTCGCTCCTGCTCCAAACCTGCAACGGGCAAAAGAGCCAGGGAGCGCCAGGGCACGAGGGGCGCCTCGGAGGTGCAAGAGCAGCGGGCAAGAACTGAGCCCAAAGGGCCCAGAGGAGCCCTGACAAGGGGCTGCGCTCAATGCTACGGAGGAGAAGAAGCAACCCCCGGGGGCAACCCTGGGCGTCCGCCCTGGGAGTCTAGAAAGCATCCTCCCCCCGCCTGCGGGGCACGAGGGCCACCTTGGTGGAGCAGGAGCAGCAGGCACCTAGCCAAAACGGCCCAAAGGAGCCCTGGCAAGGGGCCGTGCTCAGTGCTGCAGAGGAAGGCAAAAAACCCCCGGGGACACTTGCTAGCCCACCGTGGGGGGAAAAAAGCCTTCCTCCCCACAGCTGCAGGGCACGAGAGGCCACCTTTGTGGTGCATGAGCAACAGGCAGTAACCCAGCCAAAAGGCCCAGAGGAGCCCTGACAAGTGCTCGTGCTCAGTGCTGCAGGGGAAGGCAAAAAAACCCCGGGCACCAGAGCCAATCTGCCCCGGGGGAAAATTCCTTACTGACCCCAGCGTCGCAGGCGATGGGCTATTCCCTGAGCACATGAGCAAGACCTGCCTCCTCGGCCCGCAGGCTGCTCACGCCTCCCAGGAGATGCCCAACCCCGATTCTCCCTCCACCTGCTGCCACCTCAGGGCCTTCCCAGAGGGGCAAAACGCCCCCGGCCTGATCCATCTGCGGGACAACCATCCTTCCTGTGCCTGGCAAGGCACCAGTGGCTGCTCCAAAGCACCGGCACCCCCGCCAACATCTCTGCATCCCATTCCTCACGGCTGCTGACACTGGCTCCGCAGCGGACGAGGATGGCGAGCTCTGCAGTGCTCCTCAAGAAGGCATTCCCTTGCTCTTGCCACTGCTAGCCGGCTGAAAAGGCCAGCCAGCCTCACCAACCTCCAGCTGTTGGGGGTTCTTCTCGTCTCCAGCAGCCTCGTCGAGCCACCTCCGGCCTTCCTCCCTCAGCCCTCGCCAAGTAATTCCACAGCCTCCTCAAGGACTTCCTCTCGCCCGTTTTGTGGCTGCCCCCAGGCCAGCTATGGCAGCGCGACGCGGGAGCGTGCTCCCTTTTATGCTGCCCCGGGGCATGGTGACTGCTGCGTTGCCGGGCGCTGGCACTGTGACACGGGGGTGACGGGGCCCCCCCTGCGCAGCCCCGCCCGCCGGCCCTCTGCCCAGCGTCCTTCCCAGGAAGGCCTTTGGGCTGCTGGCCCCGAGGCAGTCCCTGGGCCCAGGAGGCTCAGGGGGCTGTCCCTGCCCTTGCTGGCCATGCCCTGGGCACAGCTGCTGGGCATCCCGCTAAATACATCTGGACATTCAGACTACGTCGTGAAGGCTGTTTGTCCCATCTACATTCATTTGGTTGTGGGCATGCCAGAGGTGAAAGCAAGGCTTTGGGTTCCCTCGGCGTGAACTGTGCAGAGACGGAGAGCACGTGCAGGATGGCCTCGCCGTTCCTGACCCATGCACCAAGGGACATTTGCTACTCCCCTGCTTATGCTGAGGTCTTCTTCTGGGAAAGAAGTCCCAAATCCTTTTCTCTTCTTGACCATCTTTTTCCTTGCCCTCCAGAGCTTTTCTCCTCCCTTGGCCTTCACCCTCAATACCTTTCCTGAAAGGGACGGCAGCCCTCTCAGCCTTTGCCTTGCTCCTGCTAGTCGTCTTCACCTCAGCTAGAGAGTCCTGAAGGATCGCTGCAGGTCCCTTCCAACTCAACCCTTCTCTTCTCTTCACTTGTGTTCTATTCCCTGCACTGACGATGAGGCGAATAACAAGGAGACCACTAGTTGCCTGAAATGCCAGGGGGTTTGCAGCTCCAGAAACACTTTCGAGGACACAAATCAAAAAGGATACAAGTAGAAACAGGATTGGATTTCATTTGATTTTACTTTATTTTACTTTCTTTTATTTTCTGTCTTGTTCCATTGGTTGATGTTAGTTTAGTTTCGTTTCTTTCATGTGATGTTATTGTATTTGTTTTTATTATATTTTCTTTGGGGTTATTTCTTATTATTTTATTTTATGTTGGATTATCTTCTTTTATTTTACCTTGCTTTATGCGTTTTTATTTTGTTTTGTTATTTTATTATTTTATCATTTTATTTGACCTTCTTTTGGTTTAGGCTCTTTTAGGCTATTTTGCTGAATCTCTTTCAGAGCCGATGCTCACAAGCATTAACACAATGCGCATGTGCAGCCAGGAGCAGGCTGATGTGTTCTTCGGTTTCGTTTGAAAAAGCATCCCTTGCAGTCTGGCAAAGGAAAGCCGCAGAAAGGAGCAGCAGGAAGACAGGCCAAGCAGTCCCTCGTTTCTCAACAGTGCAGAAGAACTTGAAGAAGGAGGATGGGTACCGACCACACACCGAAAAGTACAAGAAGAGGAGGGGTGTGGTGCCCGGGGCTATTTTCACAAGTAGGACACGTGTCGATGACAAGCACCCCTTTTGCCTTCCCAAACTTGCTCCGCTGTGCTTCTTGGCCAGGGAGGCCTGAAAAGCGCTCTCCTGCCTGCCCTGCGCTTGGATCGCGTGCAGGGAGAGCTGCAAAGCTGCAGCTCCGCATGGTGCGGCAAGCCTGCAGCCCTTCCAAGCACAGGCTGTTTTGCACAAGCAAGAACACCTCGGGGAACGGAGCCAAGGGAAGAGCAGAGCTCGCTCCTGCTCCAAACCTGCAACGGGCAAAAGAGCCAGGGAGCGCCAGGGCACGAGGGGCGCCTCGGAGGTGCAAGAGCAGCGGGCAAGAACTGAGCCCAAAGGGCCCAGAGGAGCCCTGACAAGGGGCTGCGCTCAATGCTACGGAGGAGAAGAAGCAACCCCCGGGGGCAACCCTGGGCGTCCGCCCTGGGAGTCTAGAAAGCGTCCTCCCCCCGCCTGCGGGGCACGAGGGCCACCTTGGTGGAGCAGGAGCAGCAGGCACCTAGCCAAAACGGCCCAAAGGAGCCCTGGCAAGGGGCCGTGCTCAGTGCTGCAGAGGAAGGCAAAAAACCCCCGGGGACACTTGCTAGCCCACCGTGGGGGGAAAAAAGCCTTCCTCCCCGCAGCTGCAGGGCACGAGAGGCCACCTTTGTGGTGCATGAGCAACAGGCAGTAACCCAGCCAAAATGGCCCAGAGGAGCCCTGACAAGTGCTCATGCTCAGTACTGCAGGGGAAGGCAAAAAAACCCCGGGCACCAGAGCCAATCTGCCCCGGGGGAAAATTCCTTACTGACCCCAGCGTCGCAGGCGATGGGCTATTCCCTGAGCACATGAGCAAGACCTGCCTCCTCGGCCCGCAGGCTGCTCACGCCTCCCAGGAGATGCCCAACCCCGATCCTCCCTCCACCTGCTGCCACCTCAGGGCCTTCCCAGAGGGGCAAAACGCCCCCGGCCTGATCCATCTGCGGGACAACCATCCTTCCTGTGCCTGGCAAGGCACCAGTGGCTGCTCCAAAGCACCGGCACCCCCGCCAACATCTCTGCATCCCATTCCTCACGGCTGCTGACACTGGCTCCGCAGGGGACGAGGATGGCGAGCTCTGCAGTGCTCCTCAAGAAGGCATTCCCTTGCTCTTGCCACTGCTAGCCGGCTGAAAAGGCCAGCCAGCCTCACCAACCTCCAGCTGTTGGGGGTTCTTCTCGTCTCCAGCAGCCTCGTCGAGCCACCTCCGGCCTTCCTCCCTCAGCCCTCGCCAAGTAATTCCACCGCCTCCTCAAGGACTTCCTCTCGCCCGTCTTGGGGCTGCCCCCAGGCCAGCTATGGCAGCGTGACGCGGGAGCGTGCTCCCTTTTATGCTGCCCCGGGGCATGGTGACTGCTGCATTGCCGGGCGCTGGCACTGTGACACGGGGGTGACGGGGCCCCCCCTGCGCAGCCCCGCCCGCCGGCCCTCTGCCCAGCGTCCTTCCCAGGAAGGCCTTTGGGCTGCTGGCCCCGAGGCAGTCCCTGGGCCCAGGAGGCTCAGGGGGCTGTCCCTGCCCTTGCTGGCCATGCCCTGGGCACAGCTGCTGGGCGTCCCGCTAAATACATCTGGACATTCAGACTACGTCGTGAAGGCTGTTTGTCCCATCTACATTCATTTGGTTGTGGGCATGCCAGAGGTGAAAGCAAGGCTTTGGGTTCCCTCGGCGTGAACTGTGCAGAGACGGAGAGCACGTGCAGGATGGCCTCGCCGTTCCTGACCCATGCACCAAGGGACATTTGCTACTCCCCTGCTTATGCTGAGGTCTTCTTCTGGGAAAGAAGTCCCAAATCCTTTTCTCTTCTTGACCATCTTTTTCCTTGCACTCCAGAGCTTTTCTCCTCCCTTGGCCTTCACCCTCAATACCTTTCCTCAAAGGGACGGCAGCCCTCTCAGCCTTTGCCTTGCTCCTGCTAGTCGTCTTCACCTCAGCTAGAGAGTCCTGAAGGATCGCTGCAGGTCCCTTCCAACTCAACCCTTCTCTTCTCTTCACTTGTGTTCTATTCCCTGCACTGACGATGAGGCGAAGAACAAGGAGACCACTAGTTGCCTGAAATGCCAGGGGGTTTGCAGCTCCAGAAACACTTTCGAGGACACAAATCAAAAAGGATACAAGTAGAAACAGGATTGGATTTCATTTGATTTTACTTTATTTTACTTTCTTTTATTTTCTGTCTTGTTCCGTTGGTTGATGTTAGTTTAGTTTCGTTTCTTTCATGTGATGTTATTGTATTTGATTTTATTATATTTTCTTTGGGGTTATTTCTTATTATTTTATTTTATGTTGGATTATCTTCTTTTATTTTACCTTGCTTTATGCGTTTTTATTTTGTTTTGTTATTTTATTATTTTATCATTTTATTTGACCTTCTTTTGGTTTAGGCTCTTTTAGGCTATTTTGCTGAATCTCTTTCAGAGCCGATGCTCACAAGCATTAACACAATGCGCATGTGCAGCCAGGAGCAGGCTGATGTGTTCTTCGGTTTAGTTTGAAAAAGCATCCCTTGCAGTCTGGCAAAGGAAAGCCGCAGAAAGGAGCAGCAGGAAGACAGGCCAAGCAGTCCCTCGTTTCTCAACAGTGCAGAAGAACTTGAAGAAGGAGGATGGGTACCGACCACACACCGAAAAGTACAAGAAGAGGAGGGGTGTGGTGCCCGGGGCTATTTTCACAAGTAGGACACGTGTCGATGACAAGCACCCCTTTTGCCTTCCAAAACTTGCTCCGCTGTGCTTCTTGGCCAGGGAGGCCTGAAAAGCGCTCTCCTGCCTGCCCTGCGCTTGGATCGCGTGCAGGGAGAGCTGCAAAGCTGCAGCTCCGCATGGTGCGGCAAGCCTGCAGCCCTTCCAAGCACAGGCTGTTTTGCACAAGCAAGAACACCTCGGGGAACGGAGCCAAGGGAAGAGCAGAGCTCGCTCCTGCTCCAAACCTGCAACGGGCAAAAGAGCCAGGGAGCGCCAGGGCACGAGGGGCGCCTCGGAGGTGCAAGAGCAGCGGGCAAGAACTGAGCCCAAAGGGCCCAGAGGAGCCCTGACAAGGGGCTGCGCTCAATGCTACGGAGGAGAAGAAGCAACCCCCGGGGGCAACCCTGGGCGTCCGCCCTGGGAGTCTAGAAAGCGTCCTCCCCCCGCCTGCGGGGCACGAGGGCCACCTTGGTGGAGCAGGAGCAGCAGGCACCTAGCCAAAACAGCCCAAAGGAGCCCTGGCAAGGGGCCGTGCTCAGTGCTGCAGAGGAAGGCAAAAAACCCCCGGGGACACTTGCTAGCCCACCGTGGGGGGAAAAAAGCCTTCCTCCCCGCAGCTGCAGGGCACGAGAGGCCACCTTTGTGGTGCATGAGCAACAGGCAGTAACCCAGCCAAAATGGCCCAGAGGAGCCCTGACAAGTGCTCATGCTCAGTACTGCAGGGGAAGGCAAAAAAACCCCGGGCACCAGAGCCAATCTGCCCCGGGGGAAAATTCCTTACTGACCCCAGCGTCGCAGGCGATGGGCTATTCCCTGAGCACATGAGCAAGACCTGCCTCCTCGGCCCGCAGGCTGCTCACGCCTCCCAGGAGATGCCCAACCCCGATCCTCCCTCCACCTGCTGCCACCTCAGGGCCTTCCCAGAGGGGCAAAACGCCCCCGGCCTGATCCATCTGCGGGACAACCATCCTTCCTGTGCCTGGCAAGGCACCAGTGGCTGCTCCAAAGCACCGGCACCCCCGCCAACATCTCTGCATCCCATTCCTCACGGCTGCTGACACTGGCTCCGCAGGGGACGAGGATGGCGAGCTCTGCAGTGCTCCTCAAGAAGGCATTCCCTTGCTCTTGCCACTGCTAGCCGGCTGAAAAGGCCAGCCAGCCTCACCAACCTCCAGCTGTTGGGGGTTCTTCTCGTCTCCAGCAGCCTCGTCGAGCCACCTCCGGCCTTCCTCCCTCAGCCCTCGCCAAGTAATTCCACCGCCTCCTCAAGGACTTCCTCTCGCCCGTCTTGGGGCTGCCCCCAGGCCAGCTATGGCAGCGTGACGCGGGAGCGTGCTCCCTTTTATGCTGCCCCGGGGCATGGTGACTGCTGCATTGCCGGGCGCTGGCACTGTGACACGGGGGTGACGGGGCCCCCCCTGCGCAGCCCCGCCCGCCGGCCCTCTGCCCAGCGTCCTTCCCAGGAAGGCCTTTGGGCTGCTGGCCCCGAGGCAGTCCCTGGGCCCAGGAGGCTCAGGGGGCTGTCCCTGCCCTTGCTGGCCATGCCCTGGGCACAGCTGCTGGGCGTCCCGCTAAATACATCTGGACATTCAGACTACGTCGTGAAGGCTGTTTGTCCCATCTACATTCATTTGGTTGTGGGCATGCCAGAGGTGAAAGCAAGGCTTTGGGTTCCCTCGGCGTGAACTGTGCAGAGACGGAGAGCACGTGCAGGATGGCCTCGCCGTTCCTGACCCATGCACCAAGGGACATTTGCTACTCCCCTGCTTATGCTGAGGTCTTCTTCTGGGAAAGAAGTCCCAAATCCTTTTCTCTTCTTGACCATCTTTTTCCTTGCACTCCAGAGCTTTTCTCCTCCCTTGGCCTTCACCCTCAATACCTTTCCTCAAAGGGACGGCAGCCCTCTCAGCCTTTGCCTTGCTCCTGCTAGTCGTCTTCACCTCAGCTAGAGAGTCCTGAAGGATCGCTGCAGGTCCCTTCCAACTCAACCCTTCTCTTCTCTTCACTTGTGTTCTATTCCCTGCACTGACGATGAGGCGAAGAACAAGGAGACCACTAGTTGCCTGAAATGCCAGGGGGTTTGCAGCTCCAGAAACACTTTCGAGGACACAAATCAAAAAGGATACAAGTAGAAACAGGATTGGATTTCATTTGATTTTACTTTATTTTACTTTCTTTTATTTTCTGTCTTGTTCCGTTGGTTGATGTTAGTTTAGTTTCGTTTCTTTCATGTGATGTTATTGTATTTGATTTTATTATATTTTCTTTGGGGTTATTTCTTATTATTTTATTTTATGTTGGATTATCTTCTTTTATTTTACCTTGCTTTATGCGTTTTTATTTTGTTTTGTTATTTTATTATTTTATCATTTTATTTGACCTTCTTTTGGTTTAGGCTCTTTTAGGCTATTTTGCTGAATCTCTTTCAGAGCCGATGCTCACAAGCATTAACACAATGCGCATGTGCAGCCAGGAGCAGGCTGATGTGTTCTTCGGTTTAGTTTGAAAAAGCATCCCTTGCAGTCTGGCAAAGGAAAGCCGCAGAAAGGAGCAGCAGGAAGACAGGCCAAGCAGTCCCTCGTTTCTCAACAGTGCAGAAGAACTTGAAGAAGGAGGATGGGTACCGACCACACACCGAAAAGTACAAGAAGAGGAGGGGTGTGGTGCCCGGGGCTATTTTCACAAGTAGGACACGTGTCGATGACAAGCACCCCTTTTGCCTTCCAAAACTTGCTCCGCTGTGCTTCTTGGCCAGGGAGGCCTGAAAAGCGCTCTCCTGCCTGCCCTGCGCTTGGATCGCGTGCAGGGAGAGCTGCAAAGCTGCAGCTCCGCATGGTGCGGCAAGCCTGCAGCCCTTCCAAGCACAGGCTGTTTTGCACAAGCAAGAACACCTCGGGGAACGGAGCCAAGGGAAGAGCAGAGCTCGCTCCTGCTCCAAACCTGCAACGGGCAAAAGAGCCAGGGAGCGCCAGGGCACGAGGGGCGCCTCGGAGGTGCAAGAGCAGCGGGCAAGAACTGAGCCCAAAGGGCCCAGAGGAGCCCTGACAAGGGGCTGCGCTCAATGCTACGGAGGAGAAGAAGCAACCCCCGGGGGCAACCCTGGGCGTCCGCCCTGGGAGTCTAGAAAGCGTCCTCCCCCCGCCTGCGGGGCACGAGGGCCACCTTGGTGGAGCAGGAGCAGCAGGCACCTAGCCAAAACAGCCCAAAGGAGCCCTGGCAAGGGGCCGTGCTCAGTGCTGCAGAGGAAGGCAAAAAACCCCCGGGGACACTTGCTAGCCCACCGTGGGGGGAAAAAAGCCTTCCTCCCCACAGCTGCAGGGCACGAGAGGCCACCTTTGTGGTGCATGAGCAACAGGCAGTAACCCAGCCAAAATGGCCCAGAGGAGCCCTGACAAGTGCTCATGCTCAGTACTGCAGGGGAAGGCAAAAAAACCCCGGGCACCAGAGCCAATCTGCCCCGGGGGAAAATTCCTTACTGACCCCAGCGTCGCAGGCGATGGGCTATTCCCTGAGCACATGAGCAAGACCTGCCTCCTCGGCCCGCAGGCTGCTCACGCCTCCCAGGAGATGCCCAACCCCGATCCCCCCTCCACCTGCTGCCACCTCAGGGCCTTCCCAGAGGGGCAAAACGCCCCCGGCCTGATCCATCTGCGGGACAACCATCCTTCCTGTGCCTGGCAAGGCACCAGTGGCTGCTCCAAAGCACCGGCACCCCCGCCAACATCTCTGCATCCCATTCCTCACGGCTGCTGACACTGGCTCCGCAGGGGATGAGGATGGCGAGCTCTGCAGTGCTCCTCAAGAAGGCATTCCCTTGCTCTTGCCACTGCTAGCCGGCTGAAAAGGCCAGCCAGCCTCACCAACCTCCAGCTGTTGGGGGTTCTTCTCGTCTCCAGCAGCCTCGTCGAGCCACCTCCGGCCTTCCTCCCTCAGCCCTCGCCAAGTAATTCCACCGCCTCCTCAAGGACTTCCTCTCGCCCGTCTTGGGGCTGCCCCCAGGCCAGCTATGGCAGCGCGACGCGGGAGCGTGCTCCCTTTTATGCTGCCCCGGGGCATGGTGACTGCTGCGTTGCCGGGCGCTGGCACTGTGACACGGGGGTGACGGGGCCCCCCCTGCGCAGCCCCGCCCGCCGGCCCTCTGCCCAGCGTCCTTCCCAGGAAGGCCTTTGGGCTGCTGGCCCCGAGGCAGTCCCTGGGCCCAGGAGGCTCAGGGGGCTGTCCCTGCCCTTGCTGGCCATGCCCTGGGCACAGCTGCTGGGCGTCCCGCTAAATACATCTGGACATTCAGACTACGTCGTGAAGGCTGTTTGTCCCATCTACATTCATTTGGTTGTGGGGATGCCAGAGGTGAAAGCAAGGCTTTGGGTTCCCTCGGCGTGAACTGTGCAGAGACGGAGAGCACGTGCAGGATGGCCTCGCCGTTCCTGACCCATGCACCAAGGGACATTTGCTACTCCCCTGCTTATGCTGAGGTCTTCTTCTGGGAAAGAAGTCCCAAATCCTTTTCTCTTCTTGACCATCTTTTTCCTTGCCCTCCAGAGCTTTTCTCCTCCCTTGGCCTTCACCCTCAATACCTTTCCTGAAAGGGACGGCAGCCCTCTCAGCCTTTGCCTTGCTCCTGCTAGTCGTCTTCACCTCAGCTAGAGAGTCCTGAAGGATCGCTGCAGGTCCCTTCCAACTCAACCCTTCTCTTCTCTTCACTTGTGTTCTATTCCCTGCACTGACGATGAGGCGAATAACAAGGAGACCACTAGTTGCCTGAAATGCCAGGGGGTTTGCAGCTCCAGAAACACTTTCAAGGACACAAATCAAAAAGGATACAAGTAGAAACAGGATTGGATTTCATTTGATTTTACTTTATTTTACTTTCTTTTATTTTCTGTCTTGTTCCGTTGGTTGATGTTAGTTTAGTTTCGTTTCTTTCATGTGATGTTATTGTATTTGTTTTTATTATATTTTCTTTGGGGTTATTTCTTATTATTTTATTTTATGTTGGATTATCTTCTTTTATTTTACCTTGCTTTATGCGTTTTTATTTTGTTTTGTTATTTTATTATTTTATCATTTTATTTGACCTTCTTTTGGTTTAGGCTCTTTTAGGCTATTTTGCTGAATCTCTTTCAGAGCCGATGCTCACAAGCATTAACACAATGCGCATGTGCAGCCAGGAGCAGGCTGATGTGTTCTTCGGTTTCGTTTGAAAAAGCATCCCTTGCAGTCTGGCAAAGGAAAGCCGCAGAAAGGAGCAGCAGGAAGACAGGCCAAGCAGTCCCTCGTTTCTCAACAGTGCAGAAGAACTTGAAGAAGGAGGATGGGTACCGACCACACACCGAAAAGTACAAGAAGAGGAGGGGTGTGGTGCCCGGGGCTATTTTCACAAGTAGGACACGTGTCGATGACAAGCACCCCTTTTGCCTTCCCAAACTTGCTCCGCTGTGCTTCTTGGCCAGGGAGGCCTGAAAAGCGCTCTCCTGCCTGCCCTGCGCTTGGATCGCGTGCAGGGAGAGCTGCAAAGCTGCAGCTCCGCATGGTGCGGCAAGCCTGCAGCCCTTCCAAGCACAGGCTGTTTTGCACAAGCAAGAACACCTCGGGGAACGGAGCCAAGGGAAGAGCAGAGCTCGCTCCTGCTCCAAACCTGCAACGGGCAAAAGAGCCAGGGAGCGCCAGGGCACGAGGGGCGCCTCGGAGGTGCAAGAGCAGCGGGCAAGAACTGAGCCCAAAGGGCCCAGAGGAGCCCTGACAAGGGGCTGCGCTCAATGCTACGGAGGAGAAGAAGCAACCCCCGGGGGCAACCCTGGGCGTCCGCCCTGGGAGTCTAGAAAGCATCCTCCCCCCGCCTGCGGGGCACGAGGGCCACCTTGGTGGAGCAGGAGCAGCAGGCACCTAGCCAAAACGGCCCAAAGGAGCCCTGGCAAGGGGCCGTGCTCAGTGCTGCAGAGGAAGGCAAAAAACCCCCGGGGACACTTGCTAGCCCACCGTGGGGGGAAAAAAGCCTTCCTCCCCACAGCTGCAGGGCACGAGAGGCCACCTTTGTGGTGCATGAGCAACAGGCAGTAACCCAGCCAAAAGGCCCAGAGGAGCCCTGACAAGTGCTCGTGCTCAGTGCTGCAGGGGAAGGCAAAAAAAACCCCGGGCACCAGAGCCAATCTGCCCCGGGGGAAAATTCCTTACTGACCCCAGCGTCGCAGGCGATGGGCTATTCCCTGAGCACATGAGCAAGACCTGCCTCCTCGGCCCGCAGGCTGCTCACGCCTCCCAGGAGATGCCCAACCCCGATTCTCCCTCCACCTGCTGCCACCTCAGGGCCTTCCCAGAGGGGCAAAACGCCCCCGGCCTGATCCATCTGCGGGACAACCATCCTTCCTGTGCCTGGCAAGGCACCAGTGGCTGCTCCAAAGCACCGGCACCCCCGCCAACATCTCTGCATCCCATTCCTCACGGCTGCTGACACTGGCTCCGCAGCGGACGAGGATGGCGAGCTCTGCAGTGCTCCTCAAGAAGGCATTCCCTTGCTCTTGCCACTGCTAGCCGGCTGAAAAGGCCAGCCAGCCTCACCAACCTCCAGCTGTTGGGGGTTCTTCTCGTCTCCAGCAGCCTCGTCGAGCCACCTCCGGCCTTCCTCCCTCAGCCCTCGCCAAGTAATTCCACCGCCTCCTCAAGGACTTCCTCTCGCCCGTTTTGGGGCTGCCCCCAGGCCAGCTATGGCAGCGTGACGCGGGAGCGTGCTCCCTTTTATGCTGCCCCGGGGCATGGTGACTGCTGCGTTGCCGGGCGCTGGCACTGTGACACGGGGGTGACGGGGCCCCCCCTGCGCAGCCCCGCCCGCCGGCCCTCTGCCCAGCGTCCTTCCCAGGAAGGCCTTTGGGCTGCTGGCCCCGAGGCAGTCCCTGGGCCCAGGAGGCTCAGGGGGCTGTCCCTGCCCTTGCTGGCCATGCCCTGGGCACAGCTGCTGGGCGTCCCGCTAAATACATCTGGACATTCAGACTACGTCGTGAAGGCTGTTTGTCCCATCTACATTCATTTGGTTGTGGGCATGCCAGAGGTGAAAGCAAGGCTTTGGGTTCCCTCGGCGTGAACTGTGCAGAGACGGAGAGCACGTGCAGGATGGCCTCGCCGTTCCTGACCCATGCACCAAGGGACATTTGCTACTCCCCTGCTTATGCTGAGGTCTTCTTCTGGGAAAGAAGTCCCAAATCCTTTTCTCTTCTTGACCATCTTTTTCCTTGCACTCCAGAGCTTTTCTCCTCCCTTGGCCTTCACCCTCAATACCTTTCCTCAAAGGGACGGCAGCCCTCTCAGCCTTTGCCTTGCTCCTGCTAGTCGTCTTCACCTCAGCTAGAGAGTCCTGAAGGATCGCTGCAGGTCCCTTCCAACTCAACCCTTCTCTTCTCTTCACTTGTGTTCTATTCCCTGCACTGACGATGAGGCGAAGAACAAGGAGACCACTAGTTGCCTGAAATGCCAGGGGGTTTGCAGCTCCAGAAACACTTTCGAGGACACAAATCAAAAAGGATACAAGTAGAAACAGGATTGGATTTCATTTGATTTTACTTTATTTTACTTTCTTTTATTTTCTGTCTTGTTCCGTTGGTTGATGTTAGTTTAGTTTCGTTTCTTTCATGTGATGTTATTGTATTTGATTTTATTATATTTTCTTTGGGGTTATTTCTTATTATTTTATTTTATGTTGGATTATCTTCTTTTATTTTACCTTGCTTTATGCGTTTTTATTTTGTTTTGTTATTTTATTATTTTATCATTTTATTTGACCTTCTTTTGGTTTAGGCTCTTTTAGGCTATTTTGCTGAATCTCTTTCAGAGCCGATGCTCACAAGCATTAACACAATGCGCATGTGCAGCCAGGAGCAGGCTGATGTGTTCTTCGGTTTCGTTTGAAAAAGCATCCCTTGCAGTCTGGCAAAGGAAAGCCGCAGAAAGGAGCAGCAGGAAGACAGGCCAAGCAGTCCCTCGTTTCTCAACAGTGCAGAAGAACTTGAAGAAGGAGGATGGGTACCGACCACACACCGAAAAGTACAAGAAGAGGAGGGGTGTGGTGCCCGGGGCTATTTTCACAAGTAGGACACGTGTCGATGACAAGCACCCCTTTTGCCTTCCAAAACTTGCTCCGCTGTGCTTCTTGGCCAGGGAGGCCTGAAAAGCGCTCTCCTGCCTGCCCTGCGCTTGGATCGCGTGCAGGGAGAGCTGCAAAGCTGCAGCTCCGCATGGTGCGGCAAGCCTGCAGCCCTTCCAAGCACAGGCTGTTTTGCACAAGCAAGAACACCTCGGGGAACGGAGCCAAGGGAAGAGCAGAGCTCGCTCCTGCTCCAAACCTGCAACGGGCAAAAGAGCCAGGGAGCGCCAGGGCACGAGGGGCGCCTCGGAGGTGCAAGAGCAGCGGGCAAGAACTGAGCCCAAAGGGCCCAGAGGAGCCCTGACAAGGGGCTGCGCTCAATGCTACGGAGGAGAAGAAGCAACCCCCGGGGGCAACCCTGGGCGTCCGCCCTGGGAGTCTAGAAAGCGTCCTCCCCCCGCCTGCGGGGCACGAGGGCCACCTTGGTGGAGCAGGAGCAGCAGGCACCTAGCCAAAACAGCCCAAAGGAGCCCTGGCAAGGGGCCGTGCTCAGTGCTGCAGAGGAAGGCAAAAAACCCCCGGGGACACTTGCTAGCCCACCGTGGGGGGAAAAAAGCCTTCCTCCCCACAGCTGCAGGGCACGAGAGGCCACCTTTGTGGTGCATGAGCAACAGGCAGTAACCCAGCCAAAATGGCCCAGAGGAGCCCTGACAAGTGCTCATGCTCAGTACTGCAGGGGAAGGCAAAAAAACCCCGGGCACCAGAGCCAATCTGCCCCGGGGGAAAATTCCTTACTGACCCCAGCGTCGCAGGCGATGGGCTATTCCCTGAGCACATGAGCAACACCTGCCTCCTCGGCCCGCAGGCTGCTCACGCCTCCCAGGAGATGCCCAACCCCGATCCTCCCTCCACCTGCTGCCACCTCAGGGCCTTCCCAGAGGGGCAAAACGCCCCCGGCCTGATCCATCTGCGGGACAACCATCCTTCCTGTGCCTGGCAAGGCACCAGTGGCTGCTCCAAAGCACCGGCACCCCCGCCAACATCTCTGCATCCCATTCCTCACGGCTGCTGACACTGGCTCCGCAGGGGATGAGGATGGCGAGCTCTGCAGTGCTCCTCAAGAAGGCATTCCCTTGCTCTTGCCACTGCTAGCCAGCTGAAAAGGCCAGCCAGCCTCACCAACCTCCAGCTGTTGGGGGTTCTTCTCGTCTCCAGCAGCCTCGTCGAGCCACCTCCGGCCTTCCTCCCTCAGCCCTCGCCAAGTAATTCCACCGCCTCCTCAAGGACTTCCTCTCGCCCGTCTTGGGGCTGCCCCCAGGCCAGCTATGGCAGCGCGACGCGGGAGCGTGCTCCCTTTTATGCTGCCCCGGGGCATGGTGACTGCTGCGTTGCCGGGCGCTGGCACTGTGACACGGGGGTGACGGGGCCCCCCCTGCGCAGCCCCGCCCGCCGGCCCTCTGCCCAGCGTCCTTCCCAGGAAGGCCTTTGGGCTGCTGGCCCCGAGGCAGTCCCTGGGCCCAGGAGGCTCAGGGGGCTGTCCCTGCCCTTGCTGGCCATGCCCTGGGCACAGCTGCTGGGCGTCCCGCTAAATACATCTGGACATTCAGACTACGTCGTGAAGGCTGTTTGTCCCATCTACATTCATTTGGTTGTGGGCATGCCAGAGGTGAAAGCAAGGCTTTGGGTTCCCTCGGCGTGAACTGTGCAGAGACGGAGAGCACGTGCAGGATGGCCTCGCCGTTCCTGACCCATGCACCAAGGGACATTTGCTACTCCCCTGCTTATGCTGAGGTCTTCTTCTGGGAAAGAAGTCCCAAATCCTTTTCTCTTCTTGACCATCTTTTTCCTTGCCCTCCAGAGCTTTTCTCCTCCCTTGGCCTTCACCCTCAATACCTTTCCTCAAAGGGACGGCAGCCCTCTCAGCCTTTGCCTTGCTCCTGCTAGTCGTCTTCACCTCAGCTAGAGAGTCCTGAAGGATCGCTGCAGGTCCCTTCCAACTCAACCCTTCTCTTCTCTTCACTTGTGTTCTATTCCCTGCACTGACGATGAGGCGAATAACAAGGAGACCACTAGTTGCCTGAAATGCCAGGGGGTTTGCAGCTCCAGAAACACTTTCGAGGACACAAATCAAAAAGGATACAAGTAGAAACAGGATTGGATTTCATTTGATTTTACTTTATTTTACTTTCTTTTATTTTCTGTCTTGTTCCGTTGGTTGATGTTAGTTTAGTTTCGTTTCTTTCATGTGATGTTATTGTATTTGATTTTATTATATTTTCTTTGGGGTTATTTCTTATTATTTTATTTTATGTTGGATTATCTTCTTTTATTTTACCTTGCTTTATGCGTTTTTATTTTGTTTTGTTATTTTATTATTTTATCATTTTATTTGACCTTCTTTTGGTTTAGGCTCTTTTAGGCTATTTTGCTGAATCTCTTTCAGAGCCGATGCTCACAAGCATTAACACAATGCGCATGTGCAGCCAGGAGCAGGCTGATGTGTTCTTCGGTTTAGTTTGAAAAAGCATCCCTTGCAGTCTGGCAAAGGAAAGCCGCAGAAAGGAGCAGCAGGAAGACAGGCCAAGCAGTCCCTCGTTTCTCAACAGTGCAGAAGAACTTGAAGAAGGAGGATGGGGACCGACCACACACCGAAAAGTACAAGAAGAGGAGGGGTGTGGTGCCCGGGGCTATTTTCACAAGTAGGACACGTGTCGATGACAAGCACCCCTTTTGCCTTCCCAAACTTGCTCCGCTGTGCTTCTTGGCCAGGGAGGCCTGAAAAGCGCTCTCCTGCCTGCCCTGCGCTTGGATCGCGTGCAGGGAGAGCTGCAAAGCTGCAGCTCCGCATGGTGCGGCAAGCCTGCAGCCCTTCCAAGCACAGGCTGTTTTGCACAAGCAAGAACACCTCGGGGAACGGAGCCAAGGGAAGAGCAGAGCTCGCTCCTGCTCCAAACCTGCAACGGGCAAAAGAGCCAGGGAGCGCCAGGGCACGAGGGGCGCCTCGGAGGTGCAAGAGCAGCGGGCAAGAACTGAGCCCAAAGGGCCCAGAGGAGCCCTGACAAGGGGCTGCGCTCAATGCTACGGAGGAGAAGAAGCAACCCCCGGGGGCAACCCTGGGCGTCCGCCCTGGGAGTCTAGAAAGCGTCCTCCCCCCGCCTGCGGGGCACGAGGGCCACCTTGGTGGAGCAGGAGCAGCAGGCACCTAGCCAAAACAGCCCAAAGGAGCCCTGGCAAGGGGCCGTGCTCAGTGCTGCAGAGGAAGGCAAAAAACCCCCGGGGACACTTGCTAGCCCACCGTGGGGGGAAAAAAGCCTTCCTCCCCACAGCTGCAGGGCACGAGAGGCCACCTTTGTGGTGCATGAGCAACAGGCAGTAACCCAGCCAAAATGGCCCAGAGGAGCCCTGACAAGTGCTCATGCTCAGTACTGCAGGGGAAGGCAAAAAAACCCCAGGCACCAGAGCCAATCTGCCCCGGGGGAAAATTCCTTACTGACCCCAGCGTCGCAGGCGATGGGCTATTCCCTGAGCACATGAGCAAGACCTGCCTCCTCGGCCCGCAGGCTGCTCACGCCTCCCAGGAGATGCCCAACCCCGATCCTCCCTCCACCTGCTGCCACCTCAGGGCCTTCCCAGAGGGGCAAAACGCCCCCGGCCTGATCCATCTGCGGGACAACCATCCTTCCTGTGCCTGGCAAGGCACCAGTGGCTGCTCCAAAGCACCGGCACCCCCGCCAACATCTCTGCATCCCATTCCTCACGGCTGCTGACACTGGCTCCGCAGGGGACGAGGATGGCGAGCTCTGCAGTGCTCCTCAAGAAGGCATTCCCTTGCTCTTGCCACTGCTAGCCGGCTGAAAAGGCCAGCCAGCCTCACCAACCTCCAGCTGTTGGGGGTTCTTCTCGTCTCCAGCAGCCTCGTCGAGCCACCTCCGGCCTTCCTCCCTCAGCCCTCGCCAAGTAATTCCACCGCCTCCTCAAGGACTTCCTCTCGCCCGTCTTGGGGCTGCCCCCAGGCCAGCTATGGCAGCGCGACGCGGGAGCGTGCTCCCTTTTATGCTGCCCCGGGGCATGGTGACTGCTGCGTTGCCGGGCGCTGGCACTGTGACACGGGGGTGACGGGGCCCCCCCTGCGCAGCCCCGCCCGCCGGCCCTCTGCCCAGCGTCCTTCCCAGGAAGGCCTTTGGGCTGCTGGCCCCGAGGCAGTCCCTGGGCCCAGGAGGCTCAGGGGGCTGTCCCTGCCCTTGCTGGCCATGCCCTGGGCACAGCTGCTGGGCGTCCCGCTAAATACATCTGGACATTCAGACTACGTCGTGAAGGCTGTTTGTCCCATCTACATTCATTTGGTTGTGGGCATGCCAGAGGTGAAAGCAAGGCTTTTGGTTCCCTCGGCGTGAACTGTGCAGAGACGGAGAGCACGTGCAGGATGGCCTCGCCGTTCCTGACCCATGCACCAAGGGACATTTGCTACTCCCCTGCTTATGCTGAGGTCTTCTTCTGGGAAAGAAGTCCCAAATCCTTTTCTCTTCTTGACCATCTTTTTCCTTGCCCTCCAGAGCTTTTCTCCTCCCTTGGCCTTCACCCTCAATACCTTTCCTCAAAGGGACGGCAGCCCTCTCAGCCTTTGCCTTGCTCCTGCTAGTCGTCTTCACCTCAGCTAGAGAGTCCTGAAGGATCGCTGCAGGTCCCTTCCAACTCAACCCTTCTCTTCTCTTCACTTGTGTTCTATTCCCTGCACTGACGATGAGGCGAATAACAAGGAGACCACTAGTTGCCTGAAATGCCAGGGGGTTTGCAGCTCCAGAAACACTTTCGAGGACACAAATCAAAAAGGATACAAGTAGAAACAGGATTGGATTTCATTTGATTTTACTTTATTTTACTTTCTTTTATTTTCTGTCTTGTTCCGTTGGTTGATGTTAGTTTAGTTTCGTTTCTTTCATGTGATGTTATTGTATTTGATTTTATTATATTTTCTTTGGGGTTATTTCTTATTATTTTATTTTATGTTGGATTATCTTCTTTTATTTTACCTTGCTTTATGCGTTTTTATTTTGTTTTGTTATTTTATTATTTTATCATTTTATTTGACCTTCTTTTGGTTTAGGCTCTTTTAGGCTATTTTGCTGAATCTCTTTCAGAGCCGATGCTCACAAGCATTAACACAATGCGCATGTGCAGCCAGGAGCAGGCTGATGTGTTCTTCGGTTTAGTTTGAAAAAGCATCCCTTGCAGTCTGGCAAAGGAAAGCCAGAGAAAGGAGCAGCAGGAAGACAGGCCAAGCAGTCCCTCGTTTCTCAACAGTGCAGAAGAACTTGAAGAAGGAGGATGGGTACCGACCACACACCGAAAAGTACAAGAAGAGGAGGGGTGTGGTGCCCGGGGCTATTTTCACAAGTAGGACACGTGTCGATGACAAGCACCCCTTTTGCCTTCCCAAACTTGCTCCGCTGTGCTTCTTGGCCAGGGAGGCCTGAAAAGCGCTCTCCTGCCTGCCCTGCGCTTGGATCGCGTGCAGGGAGAGCTGCAAAGCTGCAGCTCCGCATGGTGCGGCAAGCCTGCAGCCCTTCCAAGCACAGGCTGTTTTGCACAAGCAAGAACACCTCGGGGAACGGAGCCAAGGGAAGAGCAGAGCTCGCTCCTGCTCCAAACCTGCAACGGGCAAAAGAGCCAGGGAGCGCCAGGGCACGAGGGGCGCCTCGGAGGTGCAAGAGCAGCGGGCAAGAACTGAGCCCAAAGGGCCCAGAGGAGCCCTGACAAGGGGCTGCGCTCAATGCTACGGAGGAGAAGAAGCAACCCCCGGGGGCAACCCTGGGCGTCCGCCCTGGGAGTCTAGAAAGCGTCCTCCCCCCGCCTGCGGGGCACGAGGGCCACCTTGGTGGAGCAGGAGCAGCAGGCACCTAGCCAAAACAGCCCAAAGGAGCCCTGGCAAGGGGCCGTGCTCAGTGCTGCAGAGGAAGGCAAAAAACCCCCGGGGACACTTGCTAGCCCACCGTGGGGGGAAAAAAGCCTTCCTCCCCACAGCTGCAGGGCACGAGAGGCCACCTTTGTGGTGCATGAGCAACAGGCAGTAACCCAGCCAAAATGGCCCAGAGGAGCCCTGACAAGTGCTCATGCTCAGTACTGCAGGGGAAGGCAAAAAAACCCCGGGCACCAGAGCCAATCTGCCCCGGGGGAAAATTCCTTACTGACCCCAGCGTCGCAGGCGATGGGCTATTCCCTGAGCACATGAGCAAGACCTGCCTCCTCGGCCCGCAGGCTGCTCACGCCTCCCAGGAGATGCCCAACCCCGATCCTCCCTCCACCTGCTGCCACCTCAGGGCCTTCCCAGAGGGGCAAAACGCCCCCGGCCTGATCCATCTGCGGGACAACCATCCTTCCTGTGCCTGGCAAGGCACCAGTGGCTGCTCCAAAGCACCGGCACCCCCGCCAACATCTCTGCATCCCATTCCTCACGGCTGCTGCCACTGGCTCCGCAGGGGATGAGGATGGCGAGCTCTGCAGTGCTCCTCAAGAAGGCATTCCCTTGCTCTTGCCACTGCTAGCCAGCTGAAAAGGCCAGCCAGCCTCACCAACCTCCAGCTGTTGGGGGTTCTTCTCGTCTCCAGCAGCCTCGTCGAGCCACCTCCGGCCTTCCTCCCTCAGCCCTCGCCAAGTAATTCCACCGCCTCCTCAAGGACTTCCTCTCGCCCGTCTTGGGGCTGCCCCCAGGCCAGCTATGGCAGCGCGACGCGGGAGCGTGCTCCCTTTTATGCTGCCCCGGGGCATGGTGACTGCTGCGTTGCCGGGCGCTGGCACTGTGACACGGGGGTGACGGGGCCCCCCCTGCGCAGCCCCGCCCGCCGGCCCTCTGCCCAGCGTCCTTCCCAGGAAGGCCTTTGGGCTGCTGGCCCCGAGGCAGTCCCTGGGCCCAGGAGGCTCAGGGGGCTGTCCCTGCCCTTGCTGGCCATGCCCTGGGCACAGCTGCTGGGCGTCCCGCTAAATACATCTGGACATTCAGACTACGTCGTGAAGGCTGTTTGTCCCATCTACATTCATTTGGTTGTGGGCATGCCAGAGGTGAAAGCAAGGCTTTTGGTTCCCTCGGCATGAAGTGTGCAGAGACGGAGAGCACGTGCAGGATGGCCTCGCCGTTCCTGACCCATGCACCAAGGGACATTTGCTACTCCCCTGCTTATGCTGAGGTCTTCTTCTGGGAAAGAAGTCCCAAATCCTTTTCTCTTCTTGACCATCTTTTTCCTTGCACTCCAGAGCTTTTCTCCTCCCTTGGCCTTCACCCTCAATACCTTTCCTCAAAGGGACGGCAGCCCTCTCAGCCTTTGCCTTGCTCCTGCTAGTCGTCTTCACCTCAGCTAGAGAGTCCTGAAGGATCGCTGCAGGTCCCTTCCAACTCAACCCTTCTCTTCTCTTCACTTGTGTTCTATTCCCTGCACTGACGATGAGGCGAAGAACAAGGAGACCACTAGTTGCCTGAAATGCCAGGGGGTTTGCAGCTCCAGAAACACTTTCGAGGACACAAATCAAAAAGGATACAAGTAGAAACAGGATTGGATTTCATTTGATTTTACTTTATTTTACTTTCTTTTATTTTCTGTCTTGTTCCGTTGGTTGATGTTAGTTTAGTTTCGTTTCTTTCATGTGATGTTATTGTATTTGATTTTATTATATTTTCTTTGGGGTTATTTCTTATTATTTTATTTTATGTTGGATTATCTTCTTTTATTTTACCTTGCTTTATGCGTTTTTATTTTGTTTTGTTATTTTATTATTTTATCATTTTATTTGACCTTCTTTTGGTTTAGGCTCTTTTAGGCTATTTTGCTGAATCTCTTTCAGAGCCGATGCTCACAAGCATTAACACAATGCGCATGTGCAGCCAGGAGCAGGCTGATGTGTTCTTCGGTTTCGTTTGAAAAAGCATCCCTTGCAGTCTGGCAAAGGAAAGCCGCAGAAAGGAGCAGCAGGAAGACAGGCCAAGCAGTCCCTCGTTTCTCAACAGTGCAGAAGAACTTGAAGAAGGAGGATGGGTACCGACCACACACCGAAAAGTACAAGAAGAGGAGGGGTGTGGTGCCCGGGGCTATTTTCACAAGTAGGACACGTGTCGATGACAAGCACCCCTTTTGCCTTCCAAAACTTGCTCCGCTGTGCTTCTTGGCCAGGGAGGCCTGAAAAGCGCTCTCCTGCCTGCCCTGCGCTTGGATCGCGTGCAGGGAGAGCTGCAAAGCTGCAGCTCCGCATGGTGCGGCAAGCCTGCAGCCCTTCCAAGCACAGGCTGTTTTGCACAAGCAAGAACACCTCGGGGAACGGAGCCAAGGGAAGAGCAGAGCTCGCTCCTGCTCCAAACCTGCAACGGGCAAAAGAGCCAGGGAGCGCCAGGGCACGAGGGGCGCCTCGGAGGTGCAAGAGCAGCGGGCAAGAACTGAGCCCAAAGGGCCCAGAGGAGCCCTGACAAGGGGCTGCGCTCAATGCTACGGAGGAGAAGAAGCAACCCCCGGGGGCAACCCTGGGCGTCCGCCCTGGGAGTCTAGAAAGCGTCCTCCCCCCGCCTGCGGGGCACGAGGGCCACAATGGTGGAGCAGGAGCAGCAGGCACCTAGCCAAAACAGCCCAAAGGAGCCCTGGCAAGGGGCCGTGCTCAGTGCTGCAGAGGAAGGCAAAAAACCCCCGGGGACACTTGCTAGCCCACCGTGGGGGGAAAAAAGCCTTCCTCCCCACAGCTGCAGGGCACGAGAGGCCACCTTTGTGGTGCATGAGCAACAGGCAGTAACCCAGCCAAAATGGCCCAGAGGAGCCCTGACAAGTGCTCATGCTCAGTACTGCAGGGGAAGGCAAAAAAACCCCGGGCACCAGAGCCAATCTGCCCCGGGGGAAAATTCCTTACTGACCCCAGCGTCGCAGGCGATGGGCTATTCCCTGAGCACATGAGCAAGACCTGCCTCCTCGGCCCGCAGGCTGCTCACGCCTCCCAGGAGATGCCCAACCCCGATCCTCCCTCCACCTGCTGCCACCTCAGGGCCTTCCCAGAGGGGCAAAACGCCCCCGGCCTGATCCATCTGCGGGACAACCATCCTTCCTGTGCCTGGCAAGGCACCAGTGGCTGCTCCAAAGCACCGGCACCCCCGCCAACATCTCTGCATCCCATTCCTCACGGCTGCTGCCACTGGCTCCGCAGGGGATGAGGATGGCGAGCTCTGCAGTGCTCCTCAAGAAGGCATTCCCTTGCTCTTGCCACTGCTAGCCGGCTGAAAAGGCCAGCCAGCCTCACCAACCTCCAGCTGTTGGGGGTTCTTCTCGTCTCCAGCAGCCTCGTCGAGCCACCTCCGGCCTTCCTCCCTCAGCCCTCGCCAAGTAATTCCACCGCCTCCTCAAGGACTTCCTCTCGCCCGTCTTGGGGCTGCCCCCAGGCCAGCTATGGCAGCGCGACGCGGGAGCGTGCTCCCTTTTATGCTGCCCCGGGGCATGGTGACTGCTGCGTTGCCGGGCGCTGGCACTGTGACACGGGGGTGACGGGGCCCCCCCTGCGCAGCCCCGCCCGCCGGCCCTCTGCCCAGCGTCCTTCCCAGGAAGGCCTTTGGGCTGCTGGCCCCGAGGCAGTCCCTGGGCCCAGGAGGCTCAGGGGGCTGTCCCTGCCCTTGCTGGCCATGCCCTGGGCACAGCTGCTGGGCGTCCCGCTAAATACATCTGGACATTCAGACTACGTCGTGAAGGCTGTTTGTCCCATCTACATTCATTTGGTTGTGGGCATGCCAGAGGTGAAAGCAAGGCTTTTGGTTCCCTCGGCATGAAGTGTGCAGAGACGGAGAGCACGTGCAGGATGGCCTCGCCGTTCCTGACCCATGCACCAAGGGACATTTGCTACTCCCCTGCTTATGCTGAGGTCTTCTTCTGGGAAAGAAGTCCCAAATCCTTTTCTCTTCTTGACCATCTTTTTCCTTGCCCTCCAGAGCTTTTCTCCTCCCTTGGCCTTCACCCTCAATACCTTTCCTCAAAGGGACGGCAGCCCTCTCAGCCTTTGCCTTGCTCCTGCTAGTCGTCTTCACCTCAGCTAGAGAGTCCTGAAGGATCGCTGCAGGTCCCTTCCAACTCAACCCTTCTCTTCTCTTCACTTGTGTTCTATTCCCTGCACTGACGATGAGGCGAAGAACAAGGAGACCACTAGTTGCCTGAAATGCCAGGGGGTTTGCAGCTCCAGAAACACTTTCGAGGACACAAATCAAAAAGGATACAAGTAGAAACAGGATTGGATTTCATTTGATTTTACTTTATTTTACTTTCTTTTATTTTCTGTCTTGTTCCATTGGTTGATGTTAGTTTAGTTTCGTTTCTTTCATGTGATGTTATTGTATTTGATTTTATTATATTTTCTTTGGGGTTATTTCTTATTATTTTATTTTATGTTGGATTATCTTCTTTTATTTTACCTTGCTTTATGCGTTTTTATTTTGTTTTGTTATTTTATTATTTTATCATTTTATTTGACCTTCTTTTGGTTTAGGCTCTTTTAGGCTATTTTGCTGAATCTCTTTCAGAGCCGATGCTCACAAGCATTAACACAATGCGCATGTGCAGCCAGGAGCAGGCTGATGTGTTCTTCGGTTTAGTTTGAAAAAGCATCCCTTGCAGTCTGGCAAAGGAAAGCCGCAGAAAGGAGCAGCAGGAAGACAGGCCAAGCAGTCCCTCGTTTCTCAACAGTGCAGAAGAACTTGAAGAAGGAGGATGGGTACCGACCACACACCGAAAAGTACAAGAAGAGGAGGGGTGTGGTGCCCGGGGCTATTTTCACAAGTAGGACACGTGTCGATGACAAGCACCCCTTTTGCCTTCCAAAACTTGCTCCGCTGTGCTTCTTGGCCAGGGAGGCCTGAAAAGCGCTCTCCTGCCTGCCCTGCGCTTGGATCGCGTGCAGGGAGAGCTGCAAAGCTGCAGCTCCGCATGGTGCGGCAAGCCTGCAGCCCTTCCAAGCACAGGCTGTTTTGCACAAGCAAGAACACCTCGGGGAACGGAGCCAAGGGAAGAGCAGAGCTCGCTCCTGCTCCAAACCTGCAACGGGCAAAAGAGCCAGGGAGCGCCAGGGCACGAGGGGCGCCTCGGAGGTGCAAGAGCAGCGGGCAAGAACTGAGCCCAAAGGGCCCAGAGGAGCCCTGACAAGGGGCTGCGCTCAATGCTACGGAGGAGAAGAAGCAACCCCCGGGGGCAACCCTGGGCGTCCGCCCTGGGAGTCTAGAAAGCGTCCTCCCCCCGCCTGCGGGGCACGAGGGCCACCTTGGTGGAGCAGGAGCAGCAGGCACCTAGCCAAAACGGCCCAAAGGAGCCCTGGCAAGGGGCCGTGCTCAGTGCTGCAGAGGAAGGCAAAAAACCCCCGGGGACACTTGCTAGCCCACCGTGGGGGGAAAAAAGCCTTCCTCCCCACAGCTGCAGGGCACGAGAGGCCAGCTTTGTGGTGCATGAGCAACAGGCAGTAACCCAGCCAAAATGGCCCAGAGGAGCCCTGACAAGTGCTCATGCTCAGTACTGCAGGGGAAGGCAAAAAAACCCCGGGCACCAGAGCCAATCTGCCCCGGGGGAAAATTCCTTACTGACCCCAGCGTCGCAGGCGATGGGCTATTCCCTGAGCACATGAGCAAGACCTGCCTCCTCGGCCCGCAGGCTGCTCACGCCTCCCAGGAGATGCCCAACCCCGATCCTCCCTCCACCTGCTGCCACCTCAGGGCCTTCCCAGAGGGGCAAAACGCCCCCGGCCTGATCCATCTGCGGGACAACCATCCTTCCTGTGCCTGGCAAGGCACCAGTGGCTGCTCCAAAGCACCGGCACCCCCGCCAACATCTCTGCATCCCATTCCTCACGGCTGCTGACACTGGCTCCGCAGGGGATGAGGATGGCGAGCTCTGCAGTGCTCCTCAAGAAGGCATTCCCTTGCTCTTGCCACTGCTAGCCAGCTGAAAAGGCCAGCCAGCCTCACCAACCTCCAGCTGTTGGGGGTTCTTCTCGTCTCCAGCAGCCTCGTCGAGCCACCTCCGGCCTTCCTCCCTCAGCCCTCGCCAAGTAATTCCACCGCCTCCTCAAGGACTTCCTCTCGCCCGTCTTGGGGCTGCCCCCAGGCCAGCTATGGCAGCGCGACGCGGGAGCGTGCTCCCTTTTATGCTGCCCCGGGGCATGGTGACTGCTGCGTTGCCGGGCGCTGGCACTGTGACACGGGGGTGACGGGGCCCCCCCTGCGCAGCCCCGCCCGCCGGCCCTCTGCCCAGCGTCCTTCCCAGGAAGGCTTTTGGGCTGCTGGCCCCGAGGCAGTCCCTGGGCCCAGGAGGCTCAGGGGGCTGTCCCTGCCCTTGCTGGCCATGCCCTGGGCACAGCTGCTGGGCGTCCCGCTAAATACATCTGGACATTCAGACTACGTCGTGAAGGCTGTTTGTCCCATCTACATTCATTTGGTTGTGGGCATGCCAGAGGTGAAAGCAAGGCTTTTGGTTCCCTCGGCATGAAGTGTGCAGAGACGGAGAGCACGTGCAGGATGGCCTCGCCGTTCCTGACCCATGCACCAAGGGACATTTGCTACTCCCCTGCTTATGCTGAGGTCTTCTTCTGGGAAAGAAGTCCCAAATCCTTTTCTCTTCTTGACCATCTTTTTCCTTGCACTCCAGAGCTTTTCTCCTCCCTTGGCCTTCACCCTCAATACCTTTCCTCAAAGGGACGGCAGCCCTCTCAGCCTTTGCCTTGCTCCTGCTAGTCGTCTTCACCTCAGCTAGAGAGTCCTGAAGGATCGCTGCAGGTCCCTTCCAACTCAACCCTTCTCTTCTCTTCACTTGTGTTCTATTCCCTGCACTGACGATGAGGCGAAGAACAAGGAGACCACTAGTTGCCTGAAATGCCAGGGGGTTTGCAGCTCCAGAAACACTTTCGAGGACACAAATCAAAAAGGATACAAGTAGAAACAGGACTGGATTTCATTTGATTTTACTTTATTTTACTTTCTTTTATTTTCTGTCTTGTTCCGTTGGTTGATGTTAGTTTAGTTTCGTTTCTTTCATGTGATGTTATTGTATTTGATTTTATTATATTTTCTTTGGGGTTATTTCTTATTATTTTATTTTATGTTGGATTATCTTCTTTTATTTTACCTTGCTTTATGCGTTTTTATTTTGTTTTGTTATTTTATTATTTTATCATTTTATTTGACCTTCTTTTGGTTTAGGCTCTTTTAGGCTATTTTGCTGAATCTCTTTCAGAGCCGATGCTCACAAGCATTAACACAATGCGCATGTGCAGCCAGGAGCAGGCTGATGTGTTCTTCGGTTTAGTTTGAAAAAGCATCCCCTGCAGTCTGGCAAAGGAAAGCCGCAGAAAGGAGCAGCAGGAAGACAGGCCAAGCAGTCCCTCGTTTCTCAACAGTGCAGAAGAACTTGAAGAAGGAGGATGGGTACCGACCACACACCGAAAAGTACAAGAAGAGGAGGGGTGTGGTGCCCTGGGCTATTTTCACAAGTAGGACACGTGTCGATGACAAGCACCCCTTTTGCCTTCCCAAACTTGCTCCGCTGTGCTTCTTGGCCAGGGAGGCCTGAAAAGCGCTCTCCTGCCTGCCCTGCGCTTGGATCGCGTGCAGGGAGAGCTGCAAAGCTGCAGCTCCGCATGGTGCGGCAAGCCTGCAGCCCTTCCAAGCACAGGCTGTTTTGCACAAGCAAGAACACCTCGGGGAACGGAGCCAAGGGAAGAGCAGAGCTCGCTCCTGCTCCAAACCTGCAACGGGCAAAAGAGCCAGGGAGCGCCAGGGCACGAGGGGCGCCTCGGAGGTGCAAGAGCAGCGGGCAAGAACTGAGCCCAAAGGGCCCAGAGGAGCCCTGACAAGGGGCTGCGCTCAATGCTACGGAGGAGAAGAAGCAACCCCCGGGGGCAACCCTGGGCGTCCGCCCTGGGAGTCTAGAAAGCATCCTCCCCCCGCCTGCGGGGCACGAGGGCCACCTTGGTGGAGCAGGAGCAGCAGGCACCTAGCCAAAACGGCCCAAAGGAGCCCTGGCAAGGGGCCGTGCTCAGTGCTGCAGAGGAAGGCAAAAAACCCCCGGGGACACTTGCTAGCCCACCGTGGGGGGAAAAAAGCCTTCCTCCCCGCAGCTGCAGGGCACGAGAGGCCACCTTTGTGGTGCATGAGCAACAGGCAGTAACCCAGCCAAAATGGCCCAGAGGAGCCCTGACAAGTGCTCATGCTCAGTGCTGCAGGGGAAGGCAAAAAAACCCCGGGCACCAGAGCCAATCTGCCCCGGGGGAAAATTCCTTACTGACCCCAGCGTCGCAGGCGATGGGCTATTCCCTGAGCACATGAGCAAGACCTGCCTCCTCGGCCCGCAGGCTGCTCACGCCTCCCAGGAGATGCCCAACCCCGATTCTCCCTCCACCTGCTGCCACCTCAGGGCCTTCCCAGAGGGGCAAAACGCCCCCGGCCTGATCCATCTGCGGGACAACCATCCTTCCTGTGCCTGGCAAGGCACCAGTGGCTGCTCCAAAGCACCGGCACCCCCGCCAACATCTCTGCATCCCATTCCTCACGGCTGCTGACACTGGCTCCGCAGCGGACGAGGATGGCGAGCTCTGCAGTGCTCCTCAAGAAGGCATTCCCTTGCTCTTGCCACTGCTAGCCGGCTGAAAAGGCCAGCCAGCCTCACCAGCCTCCAGCTGTTGGGGGTTCTTCTCGTCTCCAGCAGCCTCGTCGAGCCACCTCCGGCCTTCCTCCCTCAGCCCTCGCCAAGTAATTCCACCGCCTCCTCAAGGACTTCCTCTCGCCCGTCTTGGGGCTGCCCCCAGGCCAGCTATGGCAGCGCGACGCGGGAGCGTGCTCCCTTTTATGCTGCCCCGGGGCATGGTGACTGCTGCGTTGCCGGGCGCTGGCACTGTGACACGGGGGTGACGGGGCCCCCCCTGCGCAGCCCCGCCCGCCGGCCCTCTGCCCAGCGTCCTTCCCAGGAAGGCCTTTGGGCTGCTGGCCCCGAGGCAGTCCCTGGGCCCAGGAGGCTCAGGGGGCTGTCCCTGCCCTTGCTGGCCATGCCCTGGGCACAGCTGCTGGGCGTCCCGCTAAATACATCTGGACATTCAGACTACGTCGTGAAGGCTGTTTGTCCCATCTGCATTCATTTGGTTGTGGGGATGCCAGAGGTGAAAGCAAGGCTTTTGGTTCCCTCGGCGTGAAGTGTGCAGAGACGGAGAGCACGTGCAGGATGGCCTCGCCGTTCCTGACCCATGCACCAAGGGACATTTGCTGCTCCCCTGCTTATGCTGAGGTCGTCTTCTGGGAAAGAAGTCCCAAATCCTTTTCTCTTCTTGACCATCTTTTTCCTTGCACTCCAGAGCTTTTCTCCTCCCTTGGCCTTCACCCTCAATACCTTTCCTCAAAGGGACGGCAGCCCTCTCAGCCTTTGCCTTGCTCCTGCTAGTCGTCTTCACCTCAGCTAGAGAGTCCTGAAGGATCGCTGCAGGTCCCTTCCAACTCAACCCTTCTCTTCTCTTCACTTGTGTTCTATTCCCTGCACTGACGATGAGGCGAATAACAAGGAGACCACTAGTTGCCTGAAATGCCAGGGGGTTTGCAGCTCCAGAAACACTTTCGAGGACACAAATCAAAAAGGATACAAGTAGAAACAGGATTGGATTTCATTTGATTTTACTTTATTTTACTTTCTTTTATTTTCTGTCTTGTTCCGTTGGTTGATGTTAGTTTAGTTTCGTTTCTTTCATGTGATGTTATTGTATTTGATTTTATTATATTTTCTTTGGGGTTATTTCTTATTATTTTATTTTATGTTGGATTATCTTCTTTTATTTTACCTTGCTTTATGCGTTTTTATTTTGTTTTGTTATTTTATTATTTTATCATTTTATTTGACCTTCTTTTGGTTTAGGCTCTTTTAGGCTATTTTGCTGAATCTCTTTCAGAGCCGAGGCTCACAAGCATTAACACCATGCGCATGTGCAGCCAGGAGCAGGCTGATGTGTTCTTCGGTTTAGTTTGAAAAAGCATCCCTTGCAGTCTGGCAAAGGAAAGCCGCAGAAAGGAGCAGCAGGAAGACAGGCCAAGCAGTCCCTCGTTTCTCAACAGTGCAGAAGAACTTGAAGAAGGAGGATGGGTACCGACCACACACCGAAAAGTACAAGAAGAGGAGGGGTGTGGTGCCCGGGGCTATTTTCACAAGTAGGACACGTGTCGATGACAAGCACCCCTTTTGCCTTCCAAAACTTGCTCCGCTGTGCTTCTTGGCCAGGGAGGCCTGAAAAGCGCTCTCCTGCCTGCCCTGCGCTTGGATCGCGTGCAGGGAGAGCTGCAAAGCGGCAGCTCCGCATGGTGCGGCAAGCCTGCAGCCCTTCCAAGCACAGGCTGTTTTGCACAAGCAAGAACACCTCGGGGAACGGAGCCAAGGGAAGAGCAGAGCTCGCTCCTGCTCCAAACCTGCAACGGGCAAAAGAGCCAGGGAGCGCCAGGGCACGAGGGGCGCCTCGGAGGTGCAAGAGCAGCGGGCAAGAACTGAGCCCAAAGGGCCCAGAGGAGCCCTGACAAGGGGCTGCGCTCAATGCTACGGAGGAGAAGAAGCAACCCCCGGGGGCAACCCTGGGCGTCCGCCCTGGGAGTCTAGAAAGCATCCTCCCCCCGCCTGCGGGGCACGAGGGCCACCTTGGTGGAGCAGGAGCAGCAGGCACCTAGCCAAAACGGCCCAAAGGAGCCCTGGCAAGGGGCCGTGCTCAGTGCTGCAGAGGAAGGCAAAAAACCCCCGGGGACACTTGCTAGCCCACCGTGGGGGGAAAAAAGCCTTCCTCCCCGCAGCTGCAGGGCACGAGAGGCCACCTTTGTGGTGCATGAGCAACAGGCAGTAACCCAGCCAAAATGGCCCAGAGGAGCCCTGACAAGTGCTCATGCTCAGTGCTGCAGGGGAAGGCAAAAAAACCCCGGGCACCAGAGCCAATCTGCCCCGGGGGAAAATTCCTTACTGACCCCAGCGTCGCAGGCGATGGGCTATTCCCTGAGCACATGAGCAAGACCTGCCTCCTCGGCCCGCAGGCTGCTCACGCCTCCCAGGAGATGCCCAACCCCGATTCTCCCTCCACCTGCTGCCACCTCAGGGCCTTCCCAGAGGGGCAAAACGCCCCCGGCCTGATCCATCTGCGGGACAACCATCCTTCCTGTGCCTGGCAAGGCACCAGTGGCTGCTCCAAAGCACCGGCACCCCCGCCAACATCTCTGCATCCCATTCCTCACGGCTGCTGACACTGGCTCCGCAGCGGACGAGGATGGCGAGCTCTGCAGTGCTCCTCAAGAAGGCATTCCCTTGCTCTTGCCACTGCTAGCCGGCTGAAAAGGCCAGCCAGCCTCACCAGCCTCCAGCTGTTGGGGGTTCTTCTCGTCTCCAGCAGCCTCGTCGAGCCACCTCCGGCCTTCCTCCCTCAGCCCTCGCCAAGTAATTCCACCGCCTCCTCAAGGACTTCCTCTCGCCCGTCTTGGGGCTGCCCCCAGGCCAGCTATGGCAGCGCGACGCGGGAGCGTGCTCCCTTTTATGCTGCCCCGGGGCATGGTGACTGCTGCGTTGCCGGGCGCTGGCACTGTGACACGGGGGTGACGGGGCCCCCCCTGCGCAGCCCCGCCCGCCGGCCCTCTGCCCAGCGTCCTTCCCAGGAAGGCCTTTGGGCTGCTGGCCCCGAGGCAGTCCCTGGGCCCAGGAGGCTCAGGGGGCTGTCCCTGCCCTTGCTGGCCATGCCCTGGGCACAGCTGCTGGGCGTCCCGCTAAATACATCTGGACATTCAGACTACGTCGTGAAGGCTGTTTGTCCCATCTGCATTCATTTGGTTGTGGGGATGCCAGAGGTGAAAGCAAGGCTTTTGGTTCCCTCGGCGTGAAGTGTGCAGAGACGGAGAGCACGTGCAGGATGGCCTCGCCGTTCCTGACCCATGCACCAAGGGACATTTGCTGCTCCCCTGCTTATGCTGAGGTCGTCTTCTGGGAAAGAAGTCCCAAATCCTTTTCTCTTCTTGACCATCTTTTTCCTTGCACTCCAGAGCTTTTCTCCTCCCTTGGCCTTCACCCTCAATACCTTTCCTCAAAGGGACGGCAGCCCTCTCAGCCTTTGCCTTGCTCCTGCTAGTCGTCTTCACCTCAGCTAGAGAGTCCTGAAGGATCGCTGCAGGTCCCTTCCAACTCAACCCTTCTCTTCTCTTCACTTGTGTTCTATTCCCTGCACTGACGATGAGGCGAAGAACAAGGAGACCACTAGTTGCCTGAAATGCCAGGGGGTTTGCAGCTCCAGAAACACTTTCGAGGACACAAATCAAAAAGGATACAAGTAGAAACAGGATTGGATTTCATTTGATTTTACTTTATTTTACTTTCTTTTATTTTCTGTCTTGTTCCGTTGGTTGATGTTAGTTTAGTTTCGTTTCTTTCATGTGATGTTATTGTATTTGATTTTATTATATTTTCTTTGGGGTTATTTCTTATTATTTTATTTTATGTTGGATTATCTTCTTTTATTTTACCTTGCTTTATGCGTTTTTATTTTGTTTTGTTATTTTATTATTTTATCATTTTATTTGACCTTCTTTTGGTTTAGGCTCTTTTAGGCTATTTTGCTGAATCTCTTTCAGAGCCGATGCTCACAAGCATTAACACAATGCGCATGTGCAGCCAGGAGCAGGCTGATGTGTTCTTCGGTTTCGTTTGAAAAAGCATCCCCTGCAGTCTGGCAAAGGAAAGCCGCAGAAAGGAGCAGCAGGAAGACAGGCCAAGCAGTCCCTCGTTTCTCAACAGTGCAGAAGAACTTGAAGAAGGAGGATGGGTACCGACCACACACCGAAAAGTACAAGAAGAGGAGGGGTGTGGTGCCCGGGGCTATTTTCACAAGTAGGACACGTGTCGATGACAAGCACCCCTTTTGCCTTCCCAAACTTGCTCCGCTGTGCTTCTTGGCCAGGGAGGCCTGAAAAGCGCTCTCCTGCCTGCCCTGCGCTTGGATCGCGTGCAGGGAGAGCTGCAAAGCTGCAGCTCCGCATGGTGCGGCAAGCCTGCAGCCCTTCCAAGCACAGGCTGTTTTGCACAAGCAAGAACACCTCGGGGAACGGAGCCAAGGGAAGAGCAGAGCTCGCTCCTGCTCCAAACCTGCAACGGGCAAAAGAGCCAGGGAGCGCCAGGGCACGAGGGGCGCCTCGGAGGTGCAAGAGCAGCGGGCAAGAACTGAGCCCAAAGGGCCCAGAGGAGCCCTGACAAGGGGCTGCGCTCAATGCTACGGAGGAGAAGAAGCAACCCCCGGGGGCCACCCTGGGCGTCCGCCCTGGGAGTCTAGAAAGCGTCCTCCCCCCGCCTGCGGGGCACGAGGGCCACCTTGGTGGAGCAGGAGCAGCAGGCACCTAGCCAAAACGGCCCAAAGGAGCCCTGGCAAGGGGCCGTGCTCAGTGCTGCAGAGGAAGGCAAAAAACCCCCGGGGACACTTGCTAGCCCACCGTGGGGGGAAAAAAGCCTTCCTCCCCGCAGCTGCAGGGCACGAGAGGCCACCTTTGTGGTGCATGAGCAACAGGCAGTAACCCAGCCAAAATGGCCCAGAGGAGCCCTGACAAGTGCTCATGCTCAGTGCTGCAGGGGAAGGCAAAAAAACCCCGGGCACCAGAGCCAATCTGCCCCGGGGGAAAATTCCTTACTGACCCCAGCGTCGCAGGCGATGGGCTATTCCCTGAGCATGTGAGCAAGACCTGCCTCCTCGGCCCGCAGGCTGCTCACGCCTCCCAGGAGATGCCCAACCCCGATTCTCCCTCCACCTGCTGCCACCTCAGGACCTTTCCAGAGGGGCAAAACGCCCCCGGCCTGATCCATCTGCGGGACAACCATCCTTCCTGTGCCTGGCAAGGCACCAGTGGCTGCTCCAAAGCACCGGCACCCCCGCCAACATCTCTGCATCCCATTCCTCACGGCTGCTGCCACTGGCTCCGCAGGGGATGAGGATGGCGAGCTCTGCAGTGCTCCTCAAGAAGGCATTCCCTTGCTCTTGCCACTGCTAGCCGGCTGAAAAGGCCAGCCAGCCTCACCAACCTCCAGCTGTTGGGGGTTCTTCTCGTCTCCAGCAGCCTCGTCGAGCCACCTCCGGCCTTCCTCCCTCAGCCCTCGCCAAGTAATTCCACCGCCTCCTCAAGGACTTCCTCTCGCCCGTCTTGGGGCTGCCCCCAGGCCAGCTATGGCAGCGCGACGCGGGAGCGTGCTCCCTTTTATGCTGCCCCGGGGCATGGTGACTGCTGCGTTGCCGGGCGCTGGCACTGTGACACGGGGGTGACGGGGCACCCCCCTGCGCAGCCCCGCCCGCCGGCCCTCTGCCCAGCGTCCTTCCCAGGAAGGCCTTTGGGCTGCTGGCCCCGAGGCAGTCCCTGGGCCCAGGAGGCTCAGGGGGCTGTCCCTGCCCTTGCTGGCCATGCCCTGGGCACAGCTGCTGGGCGTCCCGCTAAATACATCTGGACATTCAGACTACGTCGTGAAGGCTGTTTGTCCCATCTGCATTCATTTGGTTGTGGGGATGCCAGAGGTGAAAGCAAGGCTTTTGGTTCCCTCGGCGTGAAGTGTGCAGAGACGGAGAGCACGTGCAGGATGGCCTCGCCGTTCCTGACCCATGCACCAAGGGACATTTGCTGCTTCCCTGCTTATGCTGAGGTCTTCTTCTGGGAAAGAAGTCCCAAATCCTTTTCTCTTCTTGACCATCTTTTTCCTTGCACTCCAGAGCTTTTCTCCTCCCTTGGCCTTCACCCTCAATACCTTTCCTCAAAGGGACGGCAGCCCTCTCAGCCTTTGCCTTGCTCCTGCTAGTCGTCTTCACCTCAGCTAGAGAGTCCTGAAGGATCGCTGCAGGTCCCTTCCAACTCAACCCTTCTCTTCTCTTCACTTGTGTTCTATTCCCTGCACTGACGATGAGGCGAAGAACAAGGAGACCACTAGTTGCCTGAAATGCCAGGGGGTTTGCAGCTCCAGAAACACTTTCGAGGACACAAATCAAAAAGGATACAAGTAGAAACAGGATTGGATTTCATTTGATTTTACTTTATTTTACTTTCTTTTATTTTCTGTCTTGTTCCGTTGGTTGATGTTAGTTTAGTTTCGTTTCTTTCATGTGATGTTATTGTATTTGATTTTATTATATTTTCTTTGGGGTTATTTCTTATTATTTTATTTTATGTTGGATTATCTTCTTTTATTTTACCTTGCTTTATGCGTTTTTATTTTGTTTTGTTATTTTATTATTTTATCATTTTATTTGACCTTCTTTTGGTTTAGGCTCTTTTAGGCTATTTTGCTGAATCTCTTTCAGAGCCGATGCTCACAAGCATTAACACAATGCGCATGTGCAGCCAGGAGCAGGCTGATGTGTTCTTCGGTTTAGTTTGAAAAAGCATCCCTTGCAGTCTGGCAAAGGAAAGCCGCAGAAAGGAGCAGCAGGAAGACAGGCCAAGCAGTCCCTCGTTTCTCAACAGTGCAGAAGAACTTGAAGAAGGAGGATGGGTACCGACCACACACCGAAAAGTACAAGAAGAGGAGGGGTGTGGTGCCCGGGGCTATTTTCACAAGTAGGACACGTGTCGATGACAAGCACCCCTTTTGCCTTCCAAAACTTGCTCCGCTGTGCTTCTTGGCCAGGGAGGCCTGAAAAGCGCTCTCCTGCCTGCCCTGCGCTTGGATCGCGTGCAGGGAGAGCTGCAAAGCTGCAGCTCCGCATGGTGCGGCAAGCCTGCAGCCCTTCCAAGCACAGGCTGTTTTGCACAAGCAAGAACACCTCGGGGAACGGAGCCAAGGGAAGAGCAGAGCTCGCTCCTGCTCCAAACCTGCAACGGGCAAAAGAGCCAGGGAGCGCCAGGGCACGAGGGGCGCCTCGGAGGTGCAAGAGCAGCGGGCAAGAACTGAGCCCAAAGGGCCCAGAGGAGCCCTGACAAGGGGCTGCGCTCAATGCTACGGAGGAGAAGAAGCAACCCCCGGGGGCAACCCTGGGCGTCCGCCCTGGGAGTCTAGAAAGCGTCCTCCCCCCGCCTGCGGGGCACGAGGGCCACAATGGTGGAGCAGGAGCAGCAGGCACCTAGCCAAAACAGCCCAAAGGAGCCCTGGCAAGGGGCCGTGCTCAGTGCTGCAGAGGAAGGCAAAAAACCCCCGGGGACACTTGCTAGCCCACCGTGGGGGGAAAAAAGCCTTCCTCCCCACAGCTGCAGGGCACGAGAGGCCACCTTTGTGGTGCATGAGCAACAGGCAGTAACCCAGCCAAAATGGCCCAGAGGAGCCCTGACAAGTGCTCATGCTCAGTACTGCAGGGGAAGGCAAAAAAACCCCGGGCACCAGAGCCAATCTGCCCCGGGGGAAAATTCCTTACTGACCCCAGCGTCGCAGGCGATGGGCTATTCCCTGAGCACATGAGCAAGACCTGCCTCCTCGGCCCGCAGGCTGCTCACGCCTCCCAGGAGATGCCCAACCCCGATCCTCCCTCCACCTGCTGCCACCTCAGGGCCTTCCCAGAGGGGCAAAACGCCCCCGGCCTGATCCATCTGCGGGACAACCATCCTTCCTGTGCCTGGCAAGGCACCAGTGGCTGCTCCAAAGCACCGGCACCCCCGCCAACATCTCTGCATCCCATTCCTCACGGCTGCTGCCACTGGCTCCGCAGGGGATGAGGATGGCGAGCTCTGCAGTGCTCCTCAAGAAGGCATTCCCTTGCTCTTGCCACTGCTAGCCGGCTGAAAAGGCCAGCCAGCCTCACCAACCTCCAGCTGTTGGGGGTTCTTCTCGTCTCCAGCAGCCTCGTCGAGCCACCTCCGGCCTTCCTCCCTCAGCCCTCGCCAAGTAATTCCACCGCCTCCTCAAGGACTTCCTCTCGCCCGTCTTGGGGCTGCCCCCAGGCCAGCTATGGCAGCGCGACGCGGGAGCGTGCTCCCTTTTATGCTGCCCCGGGGCATGGTGACTGCTGCGTTGCCGGGCGCTGGCACTGTGACACGGGGGTGACGGGGCCCCCCCTGCGCAGCCCCGCCCGCCGGCCCTCTGCCCAGCGTCCTTCCCAGGAAGGCCTTTGGGCTGCTGGCCCCGAGGCAGTCCCTGGGCCCAGGAGGCTCAGGGGGCTGTCCCTGCCCTTGCTGGCCATGCCCTGGGCACAGCTGCTGGGCGTCCCGCTAAATACATCTGGACATTCAGACTACGTCGTGAAGGCTGTTTGTCCCATCTACATTCATTTGGTTGTGGGCATGCCAGAGGTGAAAGCAAGGCTTTTGGTTCCCTCGGCATGAAGTGTGCAGAGACGGAGAGCACGTGCAGGATGGCCTCGCCGTTCCTGACCCATGCACCAAGGGACATTTGCTACTCCCCTGCTTATGCTGAGGTCTTCTTCTGGGAAAGAAGTCCCAAATCCTTTTCTCTTCTTGACCATCTTTTTCCTTGCCCTCCAGAGCTTTTCTCCTCCCTTGGCCTTCACCCTCAATACCTTTCCTCAAAGGGACGGCAGCCCTCTCAGCCTTTGCCTTGCTCCTGCTAGTCGTCTTCACCTCAGCTAGAGAGTCCTGAAGGATCGCTGCAGGTCCCTTCCAACTCAACCCTTCTCTTCTCTTCACTTGTGTTCTATTCCCTGCACTGACGATGAGGCGAAGAACAAGGAGACCACTAGTTGCCTGAAATGCCAGGGGGTTTGCAGCTCCAGAAACACTTTCGAGGACACAAATCAAAAAGGATACAAGTAGAAACAGGATTGGATTTCATTTGATTTTACTTTATTTTACTTTCTTTTATTTTCTGTCTTGTTCCATTGGTTGATGTTAGTTTAGTTTCGTTTCTTTCATGTGATGTTATTGTATTTGATTTTATTATATTTTCTTTGGGGTTATTTCTTATTATTTTATTTTATGTTGGATTATCTTCTTTTATTTTACCTTGCTTTATGCGTTTTTATTTTGTTTTGTTATTTTATTATTTTATCATTTTATTTGACCTTCTTTTGGTTTAGGCTCTTTTAGGCTATTTTGCTGAATCTCTTTCAGAGCCGATGCTCACAAGCATTAACACAATGCGCATGTGCAGCCAGGAGCAGGCTGATGTGTTCTTCGGTTTAGTTTGAAAAAGCATCCCTTGCAGTCTGGCAAAGGAAAGCCGCAGAAAGGAGCAGCAGGAAGACAGGCCAAGCAGTCCCTCGTTTCTCAACAGTGCAGAAGAACTTGAAGAAGGAGGATGGGTACCGACCACACACCGAAAAGTACAAGAAGAGGAGGGGTGTGGTGCCCGGGGCTATTTTCACAAGTAGGACACGTGTCGATGACAAGCACCCCTTTTGCCTTCCAAAACTTGCTCCGCTGTGCTTCTTGGCCAGGGAGGCCTGAAAAGCGCTCTCCTGCCTGCCCTGCGCTTGGATCGCGTGCAGGGAGAGCTGCAAAGCTGCAGCTCCGCATGGTGCGGCAAGCCTGCAGCCCTTCCAAGCACAGGCTGTTTTGCACAAGCAAGAACACCTCGGGGAACGGAGCCAAGGGAAGAGCAGAGCTCGCTCCTGCTCCAAACCTGCAACGGGCAAAAGAGCCAGGGAGCGCCAGGGCACGAGGGGCGCCTCGGAGGTGCAAGAGCAGCGGGCAAGAACTGAGCCCAAAGGGCCCAGAGGAGCCCTGACAAGGGGCTGCGCTCAATGCTACGGAGGAGAAGAAGCAACCCCCGGGGGCAACCCTGGGCGTCCGCCCTGGGAGTCTAGAAAGCGTCCTCCCCCCGCCTGCGGGGCACGAGGGCCACCTTGGTGGAGCAGGAGCAGCAGGCACCTAGCCAAAACGGCCCAAAGGAGCCCTGGCAAGGGGCCGTGCTCAGTGCTGCAGAGGAAGGCAAAAAACCCCCGGGGACACTTGCTAGCCCACCGTGGGGGGAAAAAAGCCTTCCTCCCCACAGCTGCAGGGCACGAGAGGCCAGCTTTGTGGTGCATGAGCAACAGGCAGTAACCCAGCCAAAATGGCCCAGAGGAGCCCTGACAAGTGCTCATGCTCAGTACTGCAGGGGAAGGCAAAAAAACCCCGGGCACCAGAGCCAATCTGCCCCGGGGGAAAATTCCTTACTGACCCCAGCGTCGCAGGCGATGGGCTATTCCCTGAGCACATGAGCAAGACCTGCCTCCTCGGCCCGCAGGCTGCTCACGCCTCCCAGGAGATGCCCAACCCCGATCCTCCCTCCACCTGCTGCCACCTCAGGGCCTTCCCAGAGGGGCAAAACGCCCCCGGCCTGATCCATCTGCGGGACAACCATCCTTCCTGTGCCTGGCAAGGCACCAGTGGCTGCTCCAAAGCACCGGCACCCCCGCCAACATCTCTGCATCCCATTCCTCACGGCTGCTGACACTGGCTCCGCAGGGGATGAGGATGGCGAGCTCTGCAGTGCTCCTCAAGAAGGCATTCCCTTGCTCTTGCCACTGCTAGCCAGCTGAAAAGGCCAGCCAGCCTCACCAACCTCCAGCTGTTGGGGGTTCTTCTCGTCTCCAGCAGCCTCGTCGAGCCACCTCCGGCCTTCCTCCCTCAGCCCTCGCCAAGTAATTCCACCGCCTCCTCAAGGACTTCCTCTCGCCCGTCTTGGGGCTGCCCCCAGGCCAGCTATGGCAGCGCGACGCGGGAGCGTGCTCCCTTTTATGCTGCCCCGGGGCATGGTGACTGCTGCGTTGCCGGGCGCTGGCACTGTGACACGGGGGTGACGGGGCCCCCCCTGCGCAGCCCCGCCCGCCGGCCCTCTGCCCAGCGTCCTTCCCAGGAAGGCTTTTGGGCTGCTGGCCCCGAGGCAGTCCCTGGGCCCAGGAGGCTCAGGGGGCTGTCCCTGCCCTTGCTGGCCATGCCCTGGGCACAGCTGCTGGGCGTCCCGCTAAATACATCTGGACATTCAGACTACGTCGTGAAGGCTGTTTGTCCCATCTACATTCATTTGGTTGTGGGCATGCCAGAGGTGAAAGCAAGGCTTTTGGTTCCCTCGGCATGAAGTGTGCAGAGACGGAGAGCACGTGCAGGATGGCCTCGCCGTTCCTGACCCATGCACCAAGGGACATTTGCTACTCCCCTGCTTATGCTGAGGTCTTCTTCTGGGAAAGAAGTCCCAAATCCTTTTCTCTTCTTGACCATCTTTTTCCTTGCACTCCAGAGCTTTTCTCCTCCCTTGGCCTTCACCCTCAATACCTTTCCTCAAAGGGACGGCAGCCCTCTCAGCCTTTGCCTTGCTCCTGCTAGTCGTCTTCACCTCAGCTAGAGAGTCCTGAAGGATCGCTGCAGGTCCCTTCCAACTCAACCCTTCTCTTCTCTTCACTTGTGTTCTATTCCCTGCACTGACGATGAGGCGAATAACAAGGAGACCACTAGTTGCCTGAAATGCCAGGGGGTTTGCAGCTCCAGAAACACTTTCGAGGACACAAATCAAAAAGGATACAAGTAGAAACAGGATTGGATTTCATTTGATTTTACTTTATTTTACTTTCTTTTATTTTCTGTCTTGTTCCGTTGGTTGATGTTAGTTTAGTTTCGTTTCTTTCATGTGATGTTATTGTATTTGATTTTATTATATTTTCTTTGGGGTTATTTCTTATTATTTTATTTTATGTTGGATTATCTTCTTTTATTTTACCTTGCTTTATGCGTTTTTATTTTGTTTTGTTATTTTATTATTTTATCATTTTATTTGACCTTCTTTTGGTTTAGGCTCTTTTAGGCTATTTTGCTGAATCTCTTTCAGAGCCGAGGCTCACAAGCATTAACACCATGCGCATGTGCAGCCAGGAGCAGGCTGATGTGTTCTTCGGTTTAGTTTGAAAAAGCATCCCTTGCAGTCTGGCAAAGGAAAGCCGCAGAAAGGAGCAGCAGGAAGACAGGCCAAGCAGTCCCTCGTTTCTCAACAGTGCAGAAGAACTTGAAGAAGGAGGATGGGTACCGACCACACACCGAAAAGTACAAGAAGAGGAGGGGTGTGGTGCCCGGGGCTATTTTCACAAGTAGGACACGTGTCGATGACAAGCACCCCTTTTGCCTTCCAAAACTTGCTCCGCTGTGCTTCTTGGCCAGGGAGGCCTGAAAAGCGCTCTCCTGCCTGCCCTGCGCTTGGATCGCGTGCAGGGAGAGCTGCAAAGCGGCAGCTCCGCATGGTGCGGCAAGCCTGCAGCCCTTCCAAGCACAGGCTGTTTTGCACAAGCAAGAACACCTCGGGGAACGGAGCCAAGGGAAGAGCAGAGCTCGCTCCTGCTCCAAACCTGCAACGGGCAAAAGAGCCAGGGAGCGCCAGGGCACGAGGGGCGCCTCGGAGGTGCAAGAGCAGCGGGCAAGAACTGAGCCCAAAGGGCCCAGAGGAGCCCTGACAAGGGGCTGCGCTCAATGCTACGGAGGAGAAGAAGCAACCCCCGGGGGCAACCCTGGGCGTCCGCCCTGGGAGTCTAGAAAGCATCCTCCCCCCGCCTGCGGGGCACGAGGGCCACCTTGGTGGAGCAGGAGCAGCAGGCACCTAGCCAAAACGGCCCAAAGGAGCCCTGGCAAGGGGCCGTGCTCAGTGCTGCAGAGGAAGGCAAAAAACCCCCGGGGACACTTGCTAGCCCACCGTGGGGGGAAAAAAGCCTTCCTCCCCGCAGCTGCAGGGCACGAGAGGCCACCTTTGTGGTGCATGAGCAACAGGCAGTAACCCAGCCAAAATGGCCCAGAGGAGCCCTGACAAGTGCTCATGCTCAGTGCTGCAGGGGAAGGCAAAAAAACCCCGGGCACCAGAGCCAATCTGCCCCGGGGGAAAATTCCTTACTGACCCCAGCGTCGCAGGCGATGGGCTATTCCCTGAGCACATGAGCAAGACCTGCCTCCTCGGCCCGCAGGCTGCTCACGCCTCCCAGGAGATGCCCAACCCCGATTCTCCCTCCACCTGCTGCCACCTCAGGGCCTTCCCAGAGGGGCAAAACGCCCCCGGCCTGATCCATCTGCGGGACAACCATCCTTCCTGTGCCTGGCAAGGCACCAGTGGCTGCTCCAAAGCACCGGCACCCCCGCCAACATCTCTGCATCCCATTCCTCACGGCTGCTGACACTGGCTCCGCAGCGGACGAGGATGGCGAGCTCTGCAGTGCTCCTCAAGAAGGCATTCCCTTGCTCTTGCCACTGCTAGCCGGCTGAAAAGGCCAGCCAGCCTCACCAGCCTCCAGCTGTTGGGGGTTCTTCTCGTCTCCAGCAGCCTCGTCGAGCCACCTCCGGCCTTCCTCCCTCAGCCCTCGCCAAGTAATTCCACCGCCTCCTCAAGGACTTCCTCTCGCCCGTCTTGGGGCTGCCCCCAGGCCAGCTATGGCAGCGCGACGCGGGAGCGTGCTCCCTTTTATGCTGCCCCGGGGCATGGTGACTGCTGCGTTGCCGGGCGCTGGCACTGTGACACGGGGGTGACGGGGCCCCCCCTGCGCAGCCCCGCCCGCCGGCCCTCTGCCCAGCGTCCTTCCCAGGAAGGCCTTTGGGCTGCTGGCCCCGAGGCAGTCCCTGGGCCCAGGAGGCTCAGGGGGCTGTCCCTGCCCTTGCTGGCCATGCCCTGGGCACAGCTGCTGGGCGTCCCGCTAAATACATCTGGACATTCAGACTACGTCGTGAAGGCTGTTTGTCCCATCTGCATTCATTTGGTTGTGGGGATGCCAGAGGTGAAAGCAAGGCTTTTGGTTCCCTCGGCGTGAAGTGTGCAGAGACGGAGAGCACGTGCAGGATGGCCTCGCCGTTCCTGACCCATGCACCAAGGGACATTTGCTGCTCCCCTGCTTATGCTGAGGTCGTCTTCTGGGAAAGAAGTCCCAAATCCTTTTCTCTTCTTGACCATCTTTTTCCTTGCACTCCAGAGCTTTTCTCCTCCCTTGGCCTTCACCCTCAATACCTTTCCTCAAAGGGACGGCAGCCCTCTCAGCCTTTGCCTTGCTCCTGCTAGTCGTCTTCACCTCAGCTAGAGAGTCCTGAAGGATCGCTGCAGGTCCCTTCCAACTCAACCCTTCTCTTCTCTTCACTTGTGTTCTATTCCCTGCACTGACGATGAGGCGAAGAACAAGGAGACCACTAGTTGCCTGAAATGCCAGGGGGTTTGCAGCTCCAGAAACACTTTCGAGGACACAAATCAAAAAGGATACAAGTAGAAACAGGATTGGATTTCATTTGATTTTACTTTATTTTACTTTCTTTTATTTTCTGTCTTGTTCCGTTGGTTGATGTTAGTTTAGTTTCGTTTCTTTCATGTGATGTTATTGTATTTGATTTTATTATATTTTCTTTGGGGTTATTTCTTATTATTTTATTTTATGTTGGATTATCTTCTTTTATTTTACCTTGCTTTATGCGTTTTTATTTTGTTTTGTTATTTTATTATTTTATCATTTTATTTGACCTTCTTTTGGTTTAGGCTCTTTTAGGCTATTTTGCTGAATCTCTTTCAGAGCCGATGCTCACAAGCATTAACACAATGCGCATGTGCAGCCAGGAGCAGGCTGATGTGTTCTTCGGTTTCGTTTGAAAAAGCATCCCCTGCAGTCTGGCAAAGGAAAGCCGCAGAAAGGAGCAGCAGGAAGACAGGCCAAGCAGTCCCTCGTTTCTCAACAGTGCAGAAGAACTTGAAGAAGGAGGATGGGTACCGACCACACACCGAAAAGTACAAGAAGAGGAGGGGTGTGGTGCCCGGGGCTATTTTCACAAGTAGGACACGTGTCGATGACAAGCACCCCTTTTGCCTTCCCAAACTTGCTCCGCTGTGCTTCTTGGCCAGGGAGGCCTGAAAAGCGCTCTCCTGCCTGCCCTGCGCTTGGATCGCGTGCAGGGAGAGCTGCAAAGCTGCAGCTCCGCATGGTGCGGCAAGCCTGCAGCCCTTCCAAGCACAGGCTGTTTTGCACAAGCAAGAACACCTCGGGGAACGGAGCCAAGGGAAGAGCAGAGCTCGCTCCTGCTCCAAACCTGCAACGGGCAAAAGAGCCAGGGAGCGCCAGGGCACGAGGGGCGCCTCGGAGGTGCAAGAGCAGCGGGCAAGAACTGAGCCCAAAGGGCCCAGAGGAGCCCTGACAAGGGGCTGCGCTCAATGCTACGGAGGAGAAGAAGCAACCCCCGGGGGCCACCCTGGGCGTCCGCCCTGGGAGTCTAGAAAGCGTCCTCCCCCCGCCTGCGGGGCACGAGGGCCACCTTGGTGGAGCAGGAGCAGCAGGCACCTAGCCAAAACGGCCCAAAGGAGCCCTGGCAAGGGGCCGTGCTCAGTGCTGCAGAGGAAGGCAAAAAACCCCCGGGGACACTTGCTAGCCCACCGTGGGGGGAAAAAAGCCTTCCTCCCCGCAGCTGCAGGGCACGAGAGGCCACCTTTGTGGTGCATGAGCAACAGGCAGTAACCCAGCCAAAATGGCCCAGAGGAGCCCTGACAAGTGCTCATGCTCAGTGCTGCAGGGGAAGGCAAAAAAACCCCGGGCACCAGAGCCAATCTGCCCCGGGGGAAAATTCCTTACTGACCCCAGCGTCGCAGGCGATGGGCTATTCCCTGAGCATGTGAGCAAGACCTGCCTCCTCGGCCCGCAGGCTGCTCACGCCTCCCAGGAGATGCCCAACCCCGATTCTCCCTCCACCTGCTGCCACCTCAGGACCTTTCCAGAGGGGCAAAACGCCCCCGGCCTGATCCATCTGCGGGACAACCATCCTTCCTGTGCCTGGCAAGGCACCAGTGGCTGCTCCAAAGCACCGGCACCCCCGCCAACATCTCTGCATCCCATTCCTCACGGCTGCTGCCACTGGCTCCGCAGGGGATGAGGATGGCGAGCTCTGCAGTGCTCCTCAAGAAGGCATTCCCTTGCTCTTGCCACTGCTAGCCGGCTGAAAAGGCCAGCCAGCCTCACCAACCTCCAGCTGTTGGGGGTTCTTCTCGTCTCCAGCAGCCTCGTCGAGCCACCTCCGGCCTTCCTCCCTCAGCCCTCGCCAAGTAATTCCACCGCCTCCTCAAGGACTTCCTCTCGCCCGTCTTGGGGCTGCCCCCAGGCCAGCTATGGCAGCGCGACGCGGGAGCGTGCTCCCTTTTATGCTGCCCCGGGGCATGGTGACTGCTGCGTTGCCGGGCGCTGGCACTGTGACACGGGGGTGACGGGGCACCCCCCTGCGCAGCCCCGCCCGCCGGCCCTCTGCCCAGCGTCCTTCCCAGGAAGGCCTTTGGGCTGCTGGCCCCGAGGCAGTCCCTGGGCCCAGGAGGCTCAGGGGGCTGTCCCTGCCCTTGCTGGCCATGCCCTGGGCACAGCTGCTGGGCGTCCCGCTAAATACATCTGGACATTCAGACTACGTCGTGAAGGCTGTTTGTCCCATCTGCATTCATTTGGTTGTGGGGATGCCAGAGGTGAAAGCAAGGCTTTTGGTTCCCTCGGCGTGAAGTGTGCAGAGACGGAGAGCACGTGCAGGATGGCCTCGCCGTTCCTGACCCATGCACCAAGGGACATTTGCTGCTTCCCTGCTTATGCTGAGGTCTTCTTCTGGGAAAGAAGTCCCAAATCCTTTTCTCTTCTTGACCATCTTTTTCCTTGCACTCCAGAGCTTTTCTCCTCCCTTGGCCTTCACCCTCAATACCTTTCCTCAAAGGGACGGCAGCCCTCTCAGCCTTTGCCTTGCTCCTGCTAGTCGTCTTCACCTCAGCTAGAGAGTCCTGAAGGATCGCTGCAGGTCCCTTCCAACTCAACCCTTCTCTTCTCTTCACTTGTGTTCTATTCCCTGCACTGACGATGAGGCGAAGAACAAGGAGACCACTAGTTGCCTGAAATGCCAGGGGGTTTGCAGCTCCAGAAACACTTTCGAGGACACAAATCAAAAAGGATACAAGTAGAAACAGGATTGGATTTCATTTGATTTTACTTTATTTTACTTTCTTTTATTTTCTGTCTTGTTCCGTTGGTTGATGTTAGTTTAGTTTCGTTTCTTTCATGTGATGTTATTGTATTTGATTTTATTATATTTTCTTTGGGGTTATTTCTTATTATTTTATTTTATGTTGGATTATCTTCTTTTATTTTACCTTGCTTTATGCGTTTTTATTTTGTTTTGTTATTTTATTATTTTATCATTTTATTTGACCTTCTTTTGGTTTAGGCTCTTTTAGGCTATTTTGCTGAATCTCTTTCAGAGCCGAGGCTCACAAGCATTAACACAATGCGCATGTGCAGCCAGGAGCAGGCACCTAGCCAAAATGGCCCAAAGGAGCCCTGGCAAGTGGCCGTGCTCAGTGCTGCAGAGGAAGACAAAAGCCCCCCGGGGACACTTGCTAGCCCACTGTGGGGGACAAAAAGCCTTCCTCCCCCCAGCTGCAGTGCAGAAGAGGACATCTTCGTGGTGCATGAGCAGCAGGCAGTAACCCAGCCAAAATGGACCAGAGGAGACAGCCTCAGCTGGGTTCCTGTCGGAAACGAGGAAATGTTTGTGTTTGTGGCCTGATTTCAGCTGGGATAGAGTTGATTTTTTTTTCCCAGTAGCTGGTACAGTGCTGCGTTTTGGGTTTAGGATGAGAATAATTTTGGTAACACACTGATGTTTTAGTTGTCGCTAAGTAGTGCTTACACCAGTCAAGGACTTTTCAGCTTCCCATGCTGTCCCTGGTGCACAAGAAGCTGGGAGGGGGCGCAGCCAGGACAGCTGGCCCAGACTGGCCAAAGGGCCATTCCATCCCGTATGACGTCATGCTCAGTATATAAGCTGGGGGGAGTTGGCCGGGGGGCAGTGATCGCTGCTCGGGAACGGGCTGGGCATCGGTCAGCGGGTGGTGAGACACTGTATTGTGTATCACTTGCTTTGTGTATTATTATTGTATTATTATTATATTATTATTATTATTGATATTATTACTACTCCTCCTCCTCCTGTTTCATTTTACTTCAAGTATTAAGCTGTTCTTATCTCAGTCCATGAGTTTTCTCCCTTTTACCCTTCCGATTCTCTCCCCCGTCCCACCAAGGGGAGAGCGAGCGAGCGGCTGGGTGGTGCTTAGTTGCTGGCCGGGGTTAAACCACGACAGCAGGATATCACCCCCAGCTCCAGGTGAACAGACCAAATCTGTGACGGTACATTGTTTTATTAAACGTGTATCAGATACCCAGCATCAGAGGAGTTGTGTACAGTGAATGGCTGCAGGTGCCTGGAGCTTGAGCAGCGTCACCTGGGAGGGAAAAAGGAGAAAAAGGTGACCCTGGGGACTTGTTATCAGTTTGCCTGGGTCCCCGTTGCCCTGCATGCCCCCTGAGCCAAACACCATTTCTGGGCAGTCACTCTGCATCTCTCTCTGTCCCGTTTTGGTCAGGGCTGGGCGTGGGTGCAGTGGAGGGTCAGCGTCCTGACCGAGCAGACTTGTCTTCAGCCATGGCCGTCCGTCAGAACAAGGGTGCTGATGGGCACTGGCTGTTCCCTGTAGCACACTGCCGGTGTGTGCCTTGCAGCTTCCAGCTTGCTGCATCTATTCCTCTGGCATGCTTAGTGGAAACCTCATGTATTAGCAGAGCATTTTAAATGTCCTGATGCTGTTACTCATTGGCTTTTTTATTCTCTTTTGGGGGAGAAATGTGAAGAAAAGGGGAAAATAGTTTTGGAATAGCTAAAACACATGCCTCAGGTTTTATGAGAACACTAAAACAAATGACTTGAGCCATCCCCTGTGCCCAAATTGTTGCCATTTTAAGGTCAGGATCTTTTAAAGATCCCTAGAAGGGCCTGAACTTATTAGGAAAAAGGAGAAAATCTTTGGTGTCATTGGATCAGGGACTTACCGAGTGTTTTCGGATGCAAGGACCTCATGTGCCACTGCCAGTCATACTGGCTGAGCCGGTGTTGTCCTGTCCTGCAGGATGGTGTGTGTTTGTCTAAGGACAGGAGCTTTGGAGGGTTGTCAGGTGTAATTACAGACTAAAAGCGTGATTATTACTGCGGTAGTCTAAAGTTATGAGGGAAACAAAGATTTGGTGGGGAGAGGATACTTTTTATTTGTTTGATTTTTTTACAAGGCAGTGTTTTGTGTTTTTTACAAGGCAGTGTTTGTGGGTCAGTGACAAGACGATCATGGCAGTGGTGGCTGGGATTCTGTAATGGAAATTCTTTTGTTCTGGAGCTGAAGCCCAAATCGCCCTCTAACAGTCTTAGTCGGACTACTGAATCTGGCAGTACACAGTTTCTTTTCTTAAAACTGAAGATAATTAAGTTAGAGGGCGAGCCTGTTTGGAATTTTTAGGAGTTTGGGGGCAGAGGCCAGTTGGGGGCTGGGGTGCTCGGGGGAGGGGGCTGTTTCTGCCCCGTGCCCTTGGCCTGGCGCTCCCAGCTGGGAACGGGCTTTCCAAACTCCTGCTGGAAGGAGCAAGATGTGGGACCTGTGGCCGAGCTGGGGGACAAGGAGCACGCCCGGACCAGGCTCAGGACCTGTGGCAAACCTGCCTCAAATCAGCTTTTCCCAGCTGGACACTGCCCAGGAGTAACTGTGAGGGTTGCTGTTCTCCCTCGGGAAGCATGGCCCGCACCAAGCACAGCCAGAGCTGCGCCTGTGCAGGAGAAGCCTTCAAGCAGAGCCGGGGCTGATGGTGACAGCTCCCAGCAGCTGTCCAGGTCAGAGAGATGCAGGTAAGATGGCAGAGAGGGGACCCTGACTGACTGTCACTTCTCTTGCAGGAGCAGGATTTAACAGCAGAAGGGAGGCAGGACGAAATGCCCTTTGAGGTCAAAAAGTGCATCAGGCACCTGGCGCAGTTGTGATGACAGTAGAGGAGGAAGAGAAGGAGATGCAGGTGACCCGGCTGGGACACTGCTGCCGAGGTAAGATCTGCCACAGAGACACAGAGACAGACACTGGGAGGTGGTGGAGTGGGTGAGAAAGGTGCCTGGGAGAGAGGAGAGCACGGGGAGATGAAAGGCAGAGATGGAGATGGAGGTAAAAAAGCTGGGATGTTGGCAGTGAGGATGCTCCTGCTGTGCAGGTGCTTGTAGGGTCCCTGGTGCCTGAGGAGCTGATAGGGCAGGAGCAGGCAGGTGTGAGCAGCCATTAAACGTGAGTGGTTGGAAGGGGAAGTGACCTGGCAGAAGAACATTCCTGCGAGCCCGGGAGCTGAGCCTAGCGACCAGCAGCATCCTTGAAACATGCAGCTGGCTGCTTTGAAGCACAGCTAAGTACTGAGAATCTAGACAGCTCCAGATGACCTGTGAAGTGAGACTCTGTCTGTCAGGTTATTGTTCCCCCTTTGGGCTGGCTTTTGGAGCTGGTTAGGTCTATCTGCCCACCTCTGGGATGGCTGGGTCCCCTCTGGGATCGCTTTGTCCTCCCCTCTGGGATGCTTTGGCCCTTTCTGAAATCTGTCTATCTCACTTTATACCGGTATTCTATCTCCATAGAAGGAATCTATCATCAGTATATCTGCTGCTATTTTGAGGATAAGTTCCCTCCCTAATGATAAGTTTGTAGTAACCTGCAATAGTATGCACCTACTTGGTTGCTGCTGTTCTGTTGCTGATTGCTAAAAGATTGGTCGTTGCTATAGGATTGATGGCTGCCCTTATTGACTGCTGCCATCCTCTTGGTTGCTACTGTGTCATTGATTCCTGATAGTGTTTTGTCCTGCTGTGGAGGGAGCTGAAGTCCTGGGTAGCAGCCCCAGACCGCACCAGGGTAGAGACGCAAAGAGTTTGGTGTATGTTGGAGGCAAGTCCATGCCGGAGAGCACTCTGGAACTCCTCCCAGGAATTTCCCAGAGTCTTTTGGTTTCCTGTTAAGGCCAGAGAATTCCCTGATAGCGGCCTCAGAATCTTCTAAGGTAGCTACCCAAAGAGCATTCTGTATGTTGGGGGCAGGTGCATTCCTGTTTTTGCGTGAGGACTTTTCCCATCCGTCTGCCGGAGTGTTTCCATTTTCCTGAGAGACAGCTCAAGTCCCCGGTAGCAGCACGACAATTTTCCTAGTTAGTTAGTTGGAGACTTTTCTTGGTGTTGCAGGCAGGTCCATGCCTGGTAGGTCCTCAGGAATCCTCAGAGGAATCTCCAGAATGTTTGGGCTCCCCTGGAGACAGCTGAATTTGACAGGTAGCAGCCCAGACTCCTCCAAGGAATCCACCTGAGGAGTTTTACCAATGTTGGAGGCATGTCCATGATCAGTACCTTGCTGGTAGTCCTCCAAGGCAGCATGGGAGTGTTTTGTGTGGTCGGTACCCATCCTCCTTCTTCAAGTTGTTCTGCACTGTTCAGAAAAGAGGGACTTCTTGGCCTGTATTCCTGCTGCTACTTTTTGTGGCTCTGTGGCTTTCCTTTGCCAGACTGCAAGGGATGCTTTTTCAAACTAAACTAAAGAACACATCAGCGTGCTCCTGGCTACGCATGCGCATTGTGTTAATGCTTATGAGCATCGGCTCTGAAAGAGATTCAGCAAAATAGCATAAAATAGCATAAAATAAAATAAGATAAAATAAGATAAAATAAAACCCATAAACCAATGTAAAATAAAATAAGATAAACCAACATAAAATAAAATAAAATAACAAAAAATAACCCCAAAGAAAATATAACAAAATAAAATACAATAACATGTAGGAGGTTCCTGGAGTGTGTGGAAGATAATTTCCTGACGCAGCTGGTAAGCAAGCCAACCAGGGGAGGTGCCCCGCTGGACCTGCTGTATACGAACAGAGAAGGCCTGGTGGGTGATGTGGTGGTCGGAGGCTGTCTTGGGCTCAGCAACCATGAAATGGTAGAGTTTTCAATTCTTGGAGAAGTAAGGAAGGGGGTCAGCAAAACCGCTACCCTGAACTTTAGAAGGGCGGACTTTGGATTGTTTAGGAGTCTGGTTATCAGAGTCCCTTGGGAGGCAGTCCTGAAGGGCAAAGGAGTCCAGGAAGGCTGGATGTTATTCAAGAAGGAAGTCTTAAAGGCGCAGGAGCAGGCCGTCGCCATGTGCCGTAAGTCGAGCAGGCAGGGGAGAAGACCGGCCTGGCTGAACAGAGAGCTTTGGCTGGAACTCAGGAAAAAAAGGAGAGCTTACCACCTTTGGATGAAGGGGCAGGTGACTCAGGAGGACTACAAGGATGTTGTGAGGTTATGCAGGGAGAAGATTAGAAAGGCGACGGCCCAGCTAGAACTTAAACTGGCCACCGCCGTTAAAGATAACAAAAAATGTTTTTACAAATATATCAGTGACAAAAGGAGGGCCAGGGAGAATCTCTCTCCTTTGTTGGATGCGGAGGGAAACATTGCCACGAAGGATGAAGAGAAGGCTGAGGTACTTAATGCCTTCTTTGCCTCAGTCTTTAATAGTGAGACTGGTCATCCTCGGGTTTTTCAGGGCCCTGAGCTGGGAGATGGAGATAGGATGCAGACTGAAGCCCCAATTGTTGAAGAGGTGGCAGTCACCGACCTGCTCCTCCACCTGGATGTGCACAAGTCCATGGGGCCAGACGGGATCCACCTGAGGATAGTGAGGGAGATGGCAGAGGACCTTGCCAAGCCTCTCTCCATTATTTATCAGCAGTCCTGGTCAACCGGGGAGGTCCCAGATAACTGGAAGTCAGCAAATGTGATGCCCCTCTACAAGAAGGGTCGGAAGGAGGATCTGGGGAGCTACAGGCCTGTCAGCCTGACTTCGGTGCCGGGGAAGGTCATGGAGCAGATCATCTTGAGTGCCATTACGCAGCACGTGGGACAACCGGGGGATCAGGCTCAGCCAGCATGGGTTTATGAAAGGGAGATCCTGCTTCACTAACCTGGTCTCCTTCTATGACAAGGTGACCAGCTTAGTGGATGAGGGGAAGGCTGTGGATGTTGTCTACTTGGACTTCAGTAAGGCCTTTGACACTGTCTCCCATAGCATTCTCCTGGAGAAGCTGTCTGCTCACGGCTTGGGTAAGTGCACTCTGCACTGGGTTAAAAACTGGCTGGATGGCCGAGCCCAGAGAGTGGTGGTGAATGGAGTCAAATCCAGTTGGGGGCCGGTCACGAGTGGTGTTCCCCAGGGCTCAGTGTTGGGGCCGGTCCTGTTCAATATCTTCATTGATGATCTGGATGAGGGGATCGAGTGCACGCTCAATAAGTTTGCAGATGACACCAAGTTGGGTGGAAGTGTGGATCTGCTGGAGAGTAGGAAGGCCCTACAGAGGGACCTGGACAGGCTGGATTGTTCAGCCGCCTGAACATCAGCCAGCAGTGTGCTCAGGTGGCCAAGAGGGCCAATGGCATCCTGGCTTGTATCAGGAAGAGTGTGGCCAGCAGGACCAGGAAGGTGATGGTGCCCCTGTACTCAGCACTGGTGAGGCCGCACCTCGAGTACTGTGTTCAGTTTTGGGGCCCTCACTCCAAGAAGGGCATCGAGGTGCTGGAGCGTGTCCAAAGAAGGGCAAGGAAGTTGGTGAAGGGTCTAGAGAACAAGTCTTATGAGGAGTGGCTGAGGGAGCTGGGGTTGTCTGGAGAAGAGGAGGCTGAGGGGAGACCTTATTGCTCTCTACAACTACCTGAAAAGAGGTTGTAGCGAGATGGGGGTTGGTCTCTTCTCCCTAGCAACAAGCGATAGGACGAGAGGAAATGGCCTCAAGCTGTGCCAGGGGAAGTTTAGGTTGGATATTAGGAAAAACTTCTTCACCGAAAGGGTAGTCAGGCATTGGAAGAGGCTACCCAGGGAAGTGGTTGAGTCTCCATCCCTGGAGGTATGTAAAAGATGGGTAGATGTGGTGCTTGAGGACATGCTTTAGTGGTGGACTTGGCAGTGCTAGGTTAACGGTTGGATTCGATGATCTTGAGGGTCTTTTCCAATCTTAACAATGCTATGATTCTATAACATGAAACAAACTAAACTAAACTAAACTAAACTAAACCACCATAACAATACAGGAAATAAAATAAAATAAAGTAAAATTAAATCCTGTTTCTACTTGTATCCTTTTTGATTTGTGTCCTTGAAAGTGTTTTTGGAGCTGAAAACCCCCTGGCATTTCAGGCAAATAGTGGTCTCCTTGTTATTCGCCTCATCGTGAGTGCAGGGAATAGAACAAAAGAGAAGAGAAGGGTTGAGTTGGAAGGGACCTACATCGATCACCTGGTCCAGCTGCCTGACCACTTCAGGGCTGACCAAAAGTTAAAGCATGGCATTAAGGACGTTGTCCAAATGCCTCTTAAACACTGACAGGCAGGAGGTATCGACCCCCTCTCCAGGAAGCCTGTTCCAGGGTTTGACACCCTCTCGGTAAAGAAATGTTTCCTCATGTCAAGTCTGAACTTCCCCTGACGGATACAGGTTTGAGCCATTGCCACACGTCCTGGCACTGGGTACCAGGGAGAAGAGATCAGCACCTCCCTCTCCACTTCCCCTCCTCAGGAAGCTGTCGAGAGCCATGAGGTCGCCCCTCAGCCTCCTTCTCTCCAAAATAGATAAGCCCAGTGTCCTCCGCTGCTCCTCATGGGACACACCTTCCAGCCCCTTCCTCAGCTTTGCTGCCCTTCTTGGGATGCATTCACGTACCTTGACATCCTTTTGAAATGGTGGGGCCCAGAACCGCACACGATCCTCAAGGTGAGGCCGCACCAGAACTAAATACAGCGGGATAATCACCTCTTCTGACCGGCTCATTACGCTGTGTTTGATGCACCCCACGATGCAGTTTGCCCTCTTGGCTGCCAGGGCACACTGCTGCCTCCTGTTGAGCCTGCTGTCAACCAGCACCCGCAGACCCCTTTTGCAGGGCTGCTCTCCCAATTTAGACTTGTGCCCGGCGTTACTCCGTCCCAGGTGCAGAGTCCGGCAGTTGGTCTTGTTCAGTTTCACGCCGTTGATGACTGATTGCCCAGTGCTCCCACCTGTCCAGACCCCTCTGCAAGACCTCTTGTCCCTCGAGAGAGTCAGCAGCACCTCCCACTTCCGTATCATCATCAGACTTCCTAAAGGTGCATTCAACTCCTGCACCCAGATCGTTGATAAAAGGATGGAACAGAACTGGGCCTAGAATTGAGCCCGGAGGAGCACCGCTGGTGACCGGTCGCCAGCCAGATGTAGCCCCATTCACTGCAACCCTTTGAGCCCTGCCATTCAGCCAGTTCTTCACCCAGCGCACCGTCTACCTGCTCATCTCACTGCTGGGCGACTTGTCCAGAAGGGTGCTGTGAGGGACAGTGCCAAAAACCTTACTAAAACCCAGAAAAACTACATCCACCACTGTCCCTTCACCCACTAGGCGGGTGACCTTATCGTAGAAGGATATCAAATTAGTTAGACAGGACCTGCCCATTTTGAACCCGTGTTGAACCCGTGTTGATTGTGCCTGATGTTTGCATTGCTCTTTACAAGTCTTTCAGTGGCACCCAGCATGATCTTCTCCATCATTCTTCTGGGTCCTAAGGTAAAAGATAGTTTATCTTTGATTAGGAACCATCCTAAAGATGGTTCTAATCTCAAGGTGGGATGTGGAGGCTTTATGCAACGTAGTAGCACAGGATTCTAAGTGGAGCACCATTGCCCATCCAGAGCAAAGCCAAATTACGTCACTTGGGATGAAGATGAGCAAATGTCCACCTTGTTCCCAACTATAAGGTATTTTAAATTCCAGAATGGAGAATATTTGTTTGCACATCTAAAGTCACATGCCTACTCTGGGAATTCATAATGAAAAGAAGATGGCGGTATTTTTTTTTTTCCCCTCCTCACCCATTCAATCATTTCTAGATTAAACGCTTTCAATCAGAAATGGTCTCTTTCTGCTAATGCCTCTGCTGTGTACTGTGGCAAGTCATGCACTGAGCGAGCCACTGCCTTTTCTTTTTCAATCATCTTCTTCATTGGGCTGCAGGTTTCTCTTGGGCCTGAGATCCAAGACTCAGAATTGGTTTAACTTGTTAGGGCTCTTTCTTTGTAGGTGTTTTTACAGACTGAAAGACAACCTTGGTTATGCTTCTCGTTATTTTTAGTTTTACTCTGAGTATCAGCTAAACTGCTCCTAATGAAGCAGAACTATAAGCTTCGTTGATGCTTAGTAAAAGATGTATTCTTTTTATTTTTTTTTCTGCAGTGGTTTGGTATTTTGTGATGGTGTATGTAGAGGCAGCTGTTCACAGACACAACATGTATATTGAAGCAAATGGATGTTCTGCATGAGCATTTTTCGTTCCGCATGAGTGCTTTTTGGGCTTAACTTGTGAAATTGTTTCTCATCCCATTTCTAGCTGATGGGAGGAGAGCAAGGACGAGAAGTCTCACAGGAGCACGCTTCTCCTGCAAGTCACAGCTCAGCTTTTCACACTCAGGTAGGTCTAGGTATAGATATGTGTGTGCTTGTGTGTATGTGTGTATTATTTTTTCCTGGTTGTTTCTAAGAGGTGATTATGGTCGTTTTGTAGCAGGAATGGGCAGAAGCAGTAGCATTTTTCTGCTGTTGTATTCAATGTGAATAATGGTGTTTTGCCTAAAAGAACAGTTTCTTCAGACAGGCTGTCGTGGTTTAAACCGAGCCAGCAACTAAGCACCACCCAGCCGCTCGCTCACTCCCCCCACCCCAGTGGGATGGGGGAGAGAATATGAAGGGTGAAAGTCAAAAAACTCGTGGGTTGAGATAAGAACAGTTTAATACTTGAAGTAAAATGGAATAGAATAGTACTAGTACTAGTACTAGTACTAGTAATAATAATATAATAATAATAATACAATAATAATATACAAAGCAAGTGATACACGATACAGTTGGCCACCACCTGCCGACCGATGCCCAGCCCGTTCCCGAGCAGCGATCACTGCCCCCCGGCCAACTCCCCCCAGCTTATATACTGAGCATGACGTCATACGGGATGCAATGGCCCTTTGGCCAGTCTGGGCCAGCTGTCCTGGCTGCGCCCCCTCCCAGCTTCTTGTGCACCAGGCACAGCATGAGAAGCTAAAAAGTCCTTGACTGGTGTAATCACTACTTAGCGACAACAAAAACATCAGTGTGTTATCAACATTATTCTCATCCTAAACCCAAAACACAGCACTATACCAGCTACTAAGAAAAAAATGAACTCTATCCCAGCTGAAACCAGGACACCTGCAGAAAGTGAAAATTTTCCACTGAGGAAAACTATGAACCACCTGTGTTCTGGGAAGGGAATTCGGAAGGGAGCTAAAAGATAGAAGAGTATTTGTTTTATTAATGAACCATGGAAAACTCATGGCTATACCCTTGAAGAAGAGCTACTGGACTGATAAAAGGGAACATCTTGGCACCAAAGACTGGATGGTGGCCGACAAACATGAAGTCTGATAAAACTGCAGTAACTGGGTGAAAGGGAAATGTGGTGAGGGGAGATTGCGACCACCAACTCAATTCAGGACTGAAAAGACTTGCCCCCCGACACCTGAAAGGAGCGTGCATACTAATTTGCATAGCAAGTGAGGCTAATTTTCATACAACCAATAGTGTATGAGATGTTAATCACTAACCAGTAAGTGTAAAATTAGGCGGGATTACACTAATCATGTAGTAATATAAATATGCTGTAATTATGTAGGAAGGTGTGCTAGCTTTGTGGATTTACCACCTAGCACCCATCTCTGCGCAGACATGAAATAAAACACCTCTGCTCTGTGTGTTAATTGGCATCTGCACACCGGGCAAATGACCCCGCTTTTGGGACAACAGGCGGAAGGTGCGTGCGTGGGTGAGGAAGATCTGCTTTCTCCATTTAAACACTGCAGGATTCGGACTAGAGGATGGCACTGAAATCAAAAGGGTAAGCGACCAAGAAGGCTTCAACTGCACATTTCCACCTGATTGCCTTAAAGAAAGCAGACTTTGGATCCCCACTGCTCACTTCACCCTGGAATAGTCCCACTCCTTGTCCGAAAGCTACTGTGCGCCTGGCTGAGGACAAACGTAATACTCACAGAACGCAATCAGAGCTAAACCCTGAACTTTCCCTGGTCAAGTTTTCTTGCAAAACTTCTTTCCTGGATTGTTTTAAAACCTGTAACTGCAAGAAAACACCTCTGATGAGCTGACTGGAACTTCCCAGTTGTGGTGAAACCATCCACCCTCTGTACAGCCATTTCCCAAGAGCCAGCAGCACAGCTTGGGTGGGGGGAAAGGCAGGTATCAGACCTTAGGGCTGAGAGCGGGGCACAAGCATCTGCCAAGGGAGCTGCATCCAGCCAGGAGCGCTCCCCACTGGCTTCTCTGGCAACAAAGCCCTGGTGCGTGCTCCCACCAGGAGGGAGAAACAATTTCCAACATTTCCCTCATTTCCCAGGGATTCCCAGGGCCATAGAATCATAGAATGCTTTGGGATGGAAGGGACCTTTAAAGGTCATCTAGGCCATCCCCCCTGCAATTGGCAGGGACATCTACAACTAGAGCAGGTTGCTCAGAGCCCCACCTAGCCTGGCCTTGAATGTTTCCAAGGATGGGGCACCTACCACCTCTCTGGGCAACCTTCCCAGTTTCACCACCCTCATTGTAAAAAATTTCTTCCTTAGATCTAGTCTGAATCTACCCTCTTTTAGTTTAGAACCATTCCCCCTTGTCCTATCGCTACTGTCCCTGCTAAAAAGTCTGTCCCCATCTTTCTTATAAGCCCCCTTTAAGTATTGAAAGGCTGCAATAAGGTCTCTCCGCAGCCTTCTCTTCTCCAGGCTGAACAACCCCAGCTCTTTCAGCCTTTCCTCATAGCAGAGGTGTTCCATCCCTCCCATCATTTTTGTGGACCTCCTCTGCACCCGCTCCAACAGCTCCACGTCCTTCCCGTGCTGAGGAAAAGAGCTACCATCAAGAGCTACCTTTCTGTGGCACCACACAGTTCAACTACCCATGGTGTGCAGGGTCATCCATAATGAAAATAATACAACCCATCAGCCCAGGAGTCAGACGGGTATGGAGGGAGGGCAAAAGGAAGAAGGATGAGAGGACGTCAAGGGTGCGGAGAAGATAACGCATGCTTGTCCACCTTAAAGCCAGCACCTACAAGGAGACCACTGCCATGGCCTCCATAGAAGGACACAGTCCATTCCTCTTCCTACCCACCACCAAGCTCTCTTGTGTTCGCACTATACACTTTTAAGTCATTTTTAAGTTCTGTGTCTCAGAAAACACCTGGGTAAGTCTGGGTGCCATCAGGAAACACCCCAGCCTTCACTCTAGATTGTCAGCCCATCAACATTCAGGGATGAGCACCAGCCACGTCCATTGCCTTTGGGCATTCCCAAAATCCAAGCCTGCTGGTGAAGCCCTTACTCACAGCAGTCATTCCCCATTGCGGACATCGCTCCTCGCAGGAACACAGGGGAAAGCTCTGGATGACAAAGGATGTCAGGACGTGCTCCAGAAAGAGAAGACCCCTGCAAGAAGATCCCCGCCACCTAATTGCAAAGAAATAATTCTAGCTCAATGAAGTGAGTACCCAAAACAAAACAGAACAGCATCCACCATCCAAACTGTTTCAGTGGGAGTTTTAACTGCCAGAGAGCTGCAGGCTGACGACCTTACCATCACTGTCACACGGCCCCAGTTCACAGCAATTACCAAGGCCCTTTGGAAAGGCTCAAATGCGTGTCACCTTCTCTGAAGAGGACCTGCTGCTTACCTGTTGCCAGTGTTAGCAGCAGAGCCCTCTGGCTCTACAACCCACCCTTTCCCACTTTGCATGCAGGAGTGATTGGCTTTCAGCCGCTACCTTAATGGCTCTCTTGGCCATGCTCTTCTTCTGTCTTGTTTCCCACCGGATCAGTCAGGGTGGGCTTCTTGTCATTCTACACTGAGCCCAACTTCTCAGTAGGAGGACTACACTGCTGTCCCCATGCTTACTAGTGTAGAATATGGAAAAGAAATTATAATTAGCAAATAGTAATTCTACCTGGAGCCCGTATCTATCTAGTCTATAGCCTACAGCTCTGAAGGTACAAACCAGCCTCTACTTACTCTATGATGTGTCCAGAAAGCCAAATCATAATTATCTTTAACAGAGAATGCAACTGGGGGAGAAAGAGGAAGAAAGAAAAGGTGGAGAAAAGGAAACGTGTAGGCACACAACTAAAAAAGAAAGGTGCCGAGTTATCCCAAAGACCAGCTCAGCCCACCTTGCTTTTACTGGCAACAAGTTGCGCAGCTTGGAGGAAAAAAAGCTGACTTTGATGCACACAGGTGTCTGAGTTCAGACGTGAAACAGGAGAAAAACCTTGACACATCTCCTTTTCACTGTCCTCCTACCTGTGTGCATACTGGGAATTCCTCGTTTCCCTGAAGTCCTCCCAGACAACAGGGATGTGGCATCCGTCCAGTCCATGTGCCATGAGGAGAAACAGTTTTGACCACTAAGGGGGTAGCAAACAACTGCATCTGCAGCAGCAAAGGGGCAGCCACACCTCAGCTTCGGAGATGCCCAAAGCTGCCCTGAGCCGCAGGAGCCCCTGGCACCCTGGCACTTGCTTGGCCCTGAAGCCCTGCGGGGCCTGCCAGCACTGGCGAGTCCCGGGGACAGAAGCCAAGGACAGTGGACAGCCCCTGTGGGGAGAGCGACAGGGCTCTGTCCTTCCTTCTGGCCCCAGGAGGATGCCCTGGGCAGGCCGTCTCTCCTCCTCACCGCCCGGGGGAAGGCGAGGCCTGAGGAAGGCCCTGGGTGCTGGGCTCAGCACGGGCGCTGGGACCGGGGGCAGAGCCCCGTCTCCTGCCAGCTGCCGGCCTGGCCGATGCGAGTGGCTCCCGTCACGCAGCTCCTCCTGCCCAGGGCTGTGGCTGCCAGCACAGACAGACCCACAATTTCGGAAAGACTTGCCAATCCAGAGCAAATCCAGGGGAGCTCCCCTTCCTTCCTCTTCCCTGCCCTTCCCCCGCTTTTCCTCCTCTCCCTCCCTGCGCAGGCCCAGACCCCACCAGCGGACCGAGGGACGGCAGAGCTGTGCACACACACACCTTGTGCTGCTGAGAGAGCAGCTCCCAGCGCCATGGCCCTTCTGGAGGCCGTCTCTCCGCAGGCCCCGTGTCCCGGCGGGCTGAGGAGCCGCTGCGCTGCGGGGGCAGCGGGCGCAGGGCGGCGCTGGGAGGAGAGGCCCGGGCTGCCTGAGCCCGCCCGGCAACAGCCGCGCCATTGGCCACGGCTGAGCCAATCAGCGGAGCCGGAGGCGGGCTGTCAGTCACAGCCGGGTGGGGCGGGGCCGGAGGGGGCCGAGGCCCAGGGGCCTGAGGAGAAAGGGGCGAGAGCCGGGGCGGGGGCAGCCGGGGCCCGGGGGGAGCAGGGCCAGGGCCGGGGGAGCTGCAGGAGCAGGAGCAGGAGCAGGAGCAGGAGCAGGAGCAGGAGCAGGTATCTCCCAGTGTGGATGGGCCTGGGGGGAGGGACCTGGAGGCCTCACCGCCCACAGGCCCCGCCACGGCCCAGTCCCCAGCCCTGGGCCCGAGGGCTCAGCCCAGGGCCAGCCCCACCAGCAGGGTCAGGGCGGTCCCTGCTGCTGCCCCGAGGGTCGCCAGCCCCAGCCCTGACAGCGGGGGGTCGGTGTTTGATGTCCGCAGGCCAGGGGAAGGCAGAGCGGCCTCCTCTCCCACAGGCGGCTCCAGGCTTTGGAGCAGGCATGGTGTGGTGGGGACAGGCCAGGGGCCTTTGCTGTCCCCAGGCCTTCGTGTGGGTCTGGTGCTCATGGACAAGTCCATCTGTGCTGACAGCCTTTGATAAATGGGGATTTCCAGACATGGAAGTTGTTTCTCCCTCCTGGTGGGAGCACGCAGCAGGGCTTTGTTGTCAGAGAAGCAAGTGGGGAATGTTCCTGGCTGGATGCAGCCCCCCTGGCAGATGCCTGTGCCCCTCTCTCGGCCCCGAGGTCTGATACCTGCCTTTCCCCCAGCCAAGCTGTGCTGCCGGCTCTTGGGAAAGGGGCTGGAGAGGGCGGATGGTTTTACCACAGCCGGGAAGTTCCCGTCAGCCTGTCAGGGATTTTTTGCTTCTCAGTTCTTGCAATAACAGTTTTTTTTAAAAATAAATGTATTATTTCCAAGGAAACTTCACCAAGGAAAGTGCAGTGTTTAGCTGTGATTGCTCTCTGTGTGGATTGTGTCTGTCCTCAGCTGGGCACACAGCAGCTTTCAGATGAGGAATGGGACTGTTCCAGGGTGAAGTGAGTAATGGGGATCCCAAGCCTGTTTTGTTCAACGCCATCAGGTGAAAACGTGCGGTTAAAGCTGTCTGTGTTGCTGCCCCTTTTGGTTGCAGTTCTCCCCTCTAGTTCTCTGTGATACTCACTTCTACTGCTCTGCTCCATCAGATTTACATTTCTTTAAGTTGATGCTACGCTTTGCAACTGTTTCTGCTTGATTCTTCACAGATTTGAAAATTCCCTGTTCGGGTTTCTCTGCTTTCATCTCCCTTCTGTCCTGCAGAACCATATTTAACTGCAAGGGCTGCAGAGTCTGTGTTTCCTCCCCATGGTGAGGAAAATACGGACATGGAAAAAAAAATAGTTAGCACTTTTGAAAAGAAAGCTTGGCATGTTAACAGCCAAGAGGTCTGCTGAAGGCAGTGAAAACCCGGTAAAGTTGTTAATGCTTAAACCTGCCCAGGTTTTCTTTGTGCTGTGCTTCCCTGCAGAAGAAGAGCAAAGCTCCTTCCACCTACCTCTGGGGCAAGCCTTGATGTTTTTGTGACCCCACTGCCATGTTCTGCATTGGTTGCCAGACCAAAGTTCCCGTGAGAGACAAGGATCAGGAGGACGTGGTCATCTTGCTGATTTCCTTGCAACGGGGGAGCTTTACAAGCAGTGGAGATCTGGCTGAAGGTCAGAACCAGTGTGTGGAGATGAGGAAAGGACAACGCAGAGAGGCCAGCAGAGGTGAGAGGAGCCCAGTGTGCTGGGAGAGCATCTCTGCGTCCTCATTGACGGGAGATGCCAGAGTGGGTCCGGGATATGGTTCCCTGAAACCATACAGCGGCCTATAGCAGAGTGGCCGGGAGGAGACTGCTGGGGAAGAGCTGGAGAAGCCAGGGGATGTGCAATACTGCCGTCAGCCCAGTGGCAGGAGGGAGGTTATTCAGTCCTTGGGGTTGGGCTCAAAATCTGCAGCCTGCGGTGTAACGTCCTGTACTGGGACTTGGTAGTCAGCACTGATCATCCAGCTGATCAAACCAGACAGTTTCCCCAGCTGTTGGTGGCAGCTGGAAAACAGAGGTTCAGAAGACCTTGCTTTTTAAAACCAAACCCAGAGCAGAAGGCTTGTCCTGGTACCTGTGTTGTCTTTCCCTGCAGTTTTCACATCTTTGAGAGAAGAGGCATTTGGCTGCCGGACTGTTGTACTGACTGTTTTGCAGATTAAACAGACTTTGTAAGCGTGGAAGAGCGCTGGGCATGGACAAGCAAACGCTTCAGGCACCTGCAGAGCAGAGCTGGGGGCAGTCTGTAGTGTTTCTGCCAGGATCAAAAGCTAAAGGATGTTTCCATTCAAGGAGCGGAGTCTGCTGGGAGCTCCAGTCTCCAAACTTCCAAAGCCCGTGTGTTAAACAGTGATCAGCCCTGATGTTTCTTTCTGCTACCTTCCAACACAGTTTCTCTGGGCTTTTTCTTTGGTTGGTTTATATCTCTGGTAGGTGTCCAAGCTCCGTTCCATCAACCCACTTGCAAACCTGCCACTTGCCCGCCTTCTGCTGGGGGCCAAGCCAAAGGGATGAAGCCTCGTGCTCATGCCAAGCCCGAAGCCAAGTTAAAGCAGTGAGAAGTTCCCCCAGTCAGCCCTGAGCCAGAGTGCAGGTATCTAAGCTGCGATGGGACGGAAAACAATTCATGGAAGAAGGTACGGTGTATGTGGCAGCTGGGATTAAGTGCTATGCACGGTGTCGTGTCTGGATCAGTACTGTCCTTGCACGTTGACTAAGCCCCAGTTCAGAGCAGAAATTCCTGTTGCTCATCGTGGGTGCCAGAGCGCTGTTCCTGCTCACTCCTCCCCAGTGCATTAATTTAATCTTTTGTGTATATGCAGGGCCTTGATAATGCTCCTGTGTGGGCACCGTGTATGTGAAGGGCAGGTTTTCTGCGTGTTTGTGACTGATCTTTCTTGTTTCTTTTAAACAGGGAAATCTTGATTCACCAGGAACTAAAGAAATGCAAAGAACTGATGAAGAAAGAGGTGCCAGTCAAGGAGGGAGTGTAGGTTAGTTCTGGTTTTACATTTTCTTGCCTGTGTTGTAGCCAAAAGCCTTGGCTTAAACATTTGATGTGAGCTGAACTGGTGGGTATTTTTCATCCCTACACAGTTCTGTATTGCTGTGGACTTTACCAGCCATAGTCATGGACTGTGGGCCTGTACTTTAGTGAGATCAAAGCAGGTATTAAAAAGAAAAAAAAATAAAGTGTGCTTTTCCAAAATGCTGACAAGGTTGGAAACAAGCGATGGCTGTGGGCAGGTGGGAATACACAGACATGGGCAGCGTCAGTCAGAATGCGGAACAGTGATGCGGGTACAGCCGTAGCGTGACAGTTTTCATGGCCTTGAGCAGCAAGGATTGTCAGGCAGCAAGGCCGGCTGCAGGGGTGTGCGAACAGCTCCTCCCGAGAGTGGAGACGGGCATGGGAGAGACAATGCTGTTGCTGTTGGTGTGTAGCAGGTGACAGTCGGTGGAAGCTGCTCTCAGGGCCTGTAATTAGGAGCTGTCGTTGTGGTACTCAGTGGGAAATAAGATGAGGGCGGAGGCTAAGTCATGAAAGGCCATATTAACTGCATGCGTGATGTGAGGGAGTCAGCTTCAGGGTGTTAAGGAGACTGTGAGTTGTGATTAAGGCAGTGAGTGAGATGATCCTTGTAGGAGCTTTCTGAGTGGGTGAGAATGGGGCAAGACAAGGAGAGGCTGTGGCAGTGGTTGAGCCAATCAGAACTCAAGTAGGAGATGATTTGGGCAGTACCTGGCAAAGTCAGCATCTTGTAGGTGTTGCTCAGACTGTGTAAGGCCTGACTGCTGGTGAGGAAGGGAGTGTGAAAGGAGTGTTGGAGTGCCAAGGCATGGGGATGGAAGTGATCACAGACTCATTTCTCAGTTTTCCATGGGCTGGCTGTGTACCCCACGTATCTCATCTTGCATTGAGAAAGAAGTGCCACCCTTTTGGTGAAAGGAGGGGAAAAATAAAAAAGAAGGTAATCTGTGGCAGAGCTCGAACTTGTAGTGAGATTACCCTGCTTAGTCTTACCATTCCAGAGTATTAGAAGCATTTCCTTGAAGCACTTTGCCAACACACCAAGACCTGCCCTTCTGAAATAGCTGTTTTCCTAGGAGCTGCATCTGAGCTAAGCCAGATGAGAGAGTCTTGCCTGCCGTCATCCACTGAGGCTGATGACAGCTCACCCAGCAATTTTGGCAAGGACAGAACAAGGTAGATACGTATGTTCCTCTGTGCTGATTGTAATTTCTGGAACGTGTCTTGCATGAGTTGCTCTTCAGGTTTTGCAGGTTGTAGGTTTGGCAGGATCTATTGTGTCATTAACAGGATGGTAATAACCAAACCCGATGGCATGGGGTTGAGAATCAGAAGGGTAAATGTGAGAAAGAAACTCGTGGGTTAAGCTAAAAACTGTTAAATAATGAAAAAGAAATTAATTTTAAAAATTGTAAGGAAAAGAACAAAAACAACAGAGAGAGGAGAATGAAACCCAAGAAAAACAAGTGATGCAAATAAATACAACTGCGCTCAGCTCACAATGGTCAGCCGGTCCCTGAGCAGTGGCCCCCCGCCACCCTCGCCCCCAGTTTTCTTGCTGAGCATGACGTCATAGGGTATGGAATATCCCTTTGGTCAGCTGGGGTCAGCTGTCCCAGCTGTGTCCCCTCCCAGCTGTCTGTGCACCTCCACTCTACTCGCTGGCAGGGCAGTGTGAGGAGCAGAAAAGGCCTTGACGCTGTGCAAGCACTGCTCAGCAGTGACTAAACCATGGGTGTGTTACCAACGCTATTTTCAGCACAAATCCAGAACATAGCCCCATACAAACTACTATGAAGAAATGCAACTATCCCAGCCAAAACTAGGACAGTAAGGCATTTTGGATTTCCTATGATTTGCAAGAGTGCTTGACCAGTTTAATGTTACGTTGAGGTACGGTAGTTATAATGTCATCAGGAGAAAGTGAAGACAAAGAAGATGAAGACGGCAAAGATACTCAAAAGCGTTATAACCTTTGACAGCAGAAACATGTCATTTACAGTTTATATGAACAGTTTTCCTTCAGTGTAGTGTTCTTTTCAAAGATTTGCAGACAATGTTTTGCTATTTCCATATCAGAATTTAGTGATTTTACCATAAAACTCTCCACTAAAATGTAAAAAAAAAATGACAGATGTATCCTGGAAAGAAGTGTAATTACATAGACTGGATAGTTTTACTCGTGTAGTTTACAGTTCGCCTTAAAAGGCAGGTGTGTGTTTTATCACTCATGCTGTGCAGTCATTAAAAATTAAAACCAAAGACAAAAAACGACCCCTGAAAGTTCCTCTGAAATGAGAGGTGGGTGAGACATATCCCATTTTCTGCTTGTTCCGCTCTCCTGCTCCCGTCCCCATTCCCAACGCCTCTCTCGCTGGATTCGGTTTTTAGAGGGCCCAGTAGTCCCAAGCGCTGGCTTTTGGAGTTAAAAGAGGATGATGATGGAGAAGCACCTTCGCTCCTTTTGCAGTGAGTCTCGCGGTAGGCTTGGGAGCTGAGTGTTTTATACTTTCTGTGAGGAGAAGTGCCTACATGTTTCTGCCTCGGTTTTGCCTCAGAAACTGATTTCTTATCTAGGACGCCTTGTGACAGGCTCAGAAATGGGCCAGAGGGCGTATGAACGGCAGCTCTTGTGGGACACTGCAGAAGCATCTTCAAGGTGAAGTGTGGTCTCTTTTACTCAAAGTCCACTGGCCAAGTTTGCCAGGAAACCAGCTTCTCAACAAGATGACCTGTTGATGGGGACCATCAGTGGCAATGCTTGTAATGCCTTGGTTTCCTTGTCTCTCTTGCACGGGATGCTGCACTTGGGAAAAGACAAGGTGAATCACAGGCAGGTGACCTGAGCCTCTAATGGAGCAGCACTGGAGATGCTGTGTTCCCAGGCATTTTTTTTCCCTGAGATCTCTACCTGCTAATTTCATATGCTCAGCAGCTGTAGAAAGCTTCCACCCTTCTGAATCACAAGGGTGCTTCCATAACGGAAGTCTCAAGTTAAAAATTTTCAAAAAAAACCCCGAACCCTTCTGTTCTTTCTTGCATGGTCAAACTCTCTACAGAAATGAGAAGCACCACTTCGGACTGGCTTTGGTTATGATGGCAATTTTATTGTTTCTCTCGTAAATGTCAAGTTTGATGGTTAGCATTCTTTTGATAATGTTCGTCTGCGGCCTTTGATGGTAAATTGCAGGTTGTGGTGGCAAGCTCCGTCACAAGTCCTGATCGCTTCTTTCCATAAGCCACGCGCCTCAAACACCTGGCAAAGTGTGAGGCAACCTTTGCTGGTGATGCTGCAAATGTTGCTTACTTTTGAGTCCTCCTCTCCAGAGTTCTCTCTAGATTTCTTTTTGTTCTTCACTTTCTTGCGTTTCTTGGTCAATTCTGGATCACCAGAATGCTCGCTTCTGTCTTTTGCCGCTTTCTTTCGGGCACACTTTCACCCCCCCCTTCACAGGACTGTTTCCTCTTTCTGCATGGTTGTTTTTCATTTGCCTGGCAAGGGCCTGCAGACTCTGGGTGAACTGGCACAGGTGGGAGTGGATGTTGTTGAAGTGAGGATGTGCCCAGCTGCCGCTCACCTACCGACCCAGGATGCGAGTCTGCTCTGTGGCCGCTCGAGCCATGCACACCTTCCCCTCCTGAGCTTCTGCCGTTATCAGGGCTGTTCCTCTCCCGTTGGGAAGAGCTGCACAGGTTCCCACGGCCATGCAGCAGCTGACAGTGAGGGCGCTGCTGCGTTTCCGCGAGGGAAATGCGCCTCCGCTTCGGAGGCGGGCAGTCTGGCTGGCTTCTGTTCAGCTTCTCCTCCTCCTCCTCGGTGTCAGAGCGTGCTCTCTTCCTGCCGCGGCGCTGATGGGGAGTTCCTGCAGAGTCCCGTGTTTGTCTCTTCCCTTGGATCCTGGGCCTATTTTCTCCGCCTTCTTGATTTCTCAGTGCCAGGGTGCCTCCAGAAAATGCCCTCTTCAGCCCTTGATCCAGCTTTGTCATGGAAATGCCCTTTGTCTCTTGGCATTCAGCACCTGCTCCAGGGGTCAAATTGTGGTGCCTGGAGAAACAACAGTGATCTTAGTCTAGGGTTGTTCTTGCAGCCTCCTCGTGGCTTCAGTCTCATCCTGTCACTTTCTGGCAGCACTTGATATGACAGGCAGAAGACTGAAGCAATGCTAGAAGCTGGAAATGAGATCGTGGTCTTCCAGCCATGCCTGTCCCTCTCAGAGCAGTAACTCATCCTAAACCCTCCTGGACCTCCATTTGGCCTCTTTTTGCAGCTAGCCAGTCTCAGGGAGCAGACAGCTAGGAAGTTACACAAGCGCTACAGTTTAGTGCCAGACAAGGAGGGAGAAGGCAGGAGGTGGTGAACTGCAGAAGAGACAGAACTCAACGGGACAAACAGGAATTCTCTCCTAGGCCAGAAAGCAAAACCCACCGGAGGAGAACACCACCACCCAGAGCAGTAAGAGGAGAAGGAGTGTATTCTGAGCACTGTCGCACACTTGTTATTACCTGGCATAGAAGAGTAAATATGCACGCTGGCAGAGAACCGTCTTGATGTCACAACGATCCACAGAGGCATCGTTCATCTTGTACCAGTGTCCATCGCTGGCCTGCAAAGAAAGGCAACACCATCTTTAGATGAACTGCAGGGGTTTTAAAGCAAAGCCACAGGCAGAACACCACTGAAGGACACGGACATCATACACCAGTGCAAATCACAGAGTTGTCTCCTACCTTCACGAAGCAGTAATAGTGTCCTGCCTGGCAGCCGGAGCCTTCATGTACCAGGACGGCATACAAGGAATAGAGGAGTGGTTCTCCAGGGGCTTGAGACATGTACGCGGCAAGGTCCAAAGATTCCGGATACTGCACAACCTGAAGAGAGACCAAGACGACCCCCAAATTATCCTGAGAGTCTTTAGGAAGCAGCCTGAGAAAACCTTGCCAGCAAACCCAGGCTAGAGGCATAGAAACAGATCTTCTCAGTTCATCAAAACCAGGTGTTGCCATTTCATCACTGCAGTGGCAGAAAACTGTTGTTGGCCAAAGCAGCTCTTGACGAGCACAGGAAAGGGCTTCTCTTCACATTGGCACTTTCCTCTTCCCACAAGGGACAGAACAAGGCATAGCTATTGCCTTGATTTTTCTTAGAGGGCTGCACTTGATAGCCGTGGTGTGCAGACATGAACAACTTCCAAAAAAGGGTTCTTCTTCGGGAAAGGTCTCCTTCCAAGCAGACAAAGTTGCAGTGCCCTTGTGTACATACCTTGCTAATCTTTCTGCCAGAGAAAGCATCAAATCTCTTCAAGCAGACTGTCAGGACATTGGAGGAGTGATGTATTGTGAGCCTCTTGGATGCAGTGGCCAGCTGTTCACACCTTGAAACAAGCACAGACCCAACTGTTGCAGCCCATCTTCTGCCCACTCTGCCCCCCACCCATGTAGGGCTGAGTTAAGGCTTGTTTGGCCCAGCTATCGTGCGCACAGGTTTGCATTTCAGACCCCTGAGGCCCACACGCTCCCACCGAAGGTAGCTTCGGTCTCGGGTGGCTCACTTTGGAGAGCAGCAGTCTGCAGCCTTTACAAGACAAGACCTAGGCATGACACTGTTCAGAGAGCCGGCAGGGGCTGCTGCTGCTCCGAGGACTGAGGTCTCCTGGCCAGAGACGCAAGCATCCAAAAAACCTTGGCAGTTAAAGGGTTGTTTGGCTTCTTGAGGAAGCTGCTGTTGCCAAATCCCTGCCCAGGGTTCCTCCTTGCTTTGGCTCCCCACTGCATATGGGACCTGTCTTTTCCCTTCTGGCCCAAGGGGTAGTTCAGTGGGCAACTTCCTAGCTAGGAAGGTTGACCACCTCCAGGGCAGACGATGCCAGCAATAAAATTCTCATGAAAGCTTTCCAAATATTCAGGCAGAAGAGAAAAAAATTACCCATCTTAGAAATGAATGCATTATTTTCCAGGTTCCCTGTGATTCGGGTGGATTAGTTGTACGGGGAAGAAAAAAAAAGGAAAAAACCCCAAGCTGTCTCATGACTGGGTTTCTCAAGTCAGAACATAACTGGTGCTCCCAGACGTGCAATACCCTAACCCAGTGTCTGCTAGGAAGGTGTCATTAGCGATAATCTTACTTGCTACATTTATAGCCATTTTCGCCATCCAGCTGCTCAGGTTTGACAAAGTCTTCCAGAGCTGCAGTGAGAGTTGAGGCTGCCTGGATGAGAAAGAAAGGAGAGCACTAAGCTCCCGGAAACTCAGAATCCCAAGAAATAGCTGCCCGTGTGGGACCAGCGTTATCCCAATAAGCAGCTACCCCTGGGCGGTACCAGAGTTGCCTGTGGTACGCGTGGTCAAAAGTAGCAAAAGCAATCGACCCCATCCGTCCAGCAATCAGATGCGTATTGAGGGAGTCCAAAGCAGGGTGGCATGACAGTGTCATCCTGGCTGCAGATACCATCCTTACTCTTTGCCCAGCTGACAGCCAGCACCCAGCGCAGGCAGACCATTTAGAGGGCTTCCAGAGAAGGAGCCCAGAAGCCCAGTTCCCTTCCCATCCAGCACCAAGCTCTGGCGTGGCAACAGCCCACAGTTTTAAGTCAGTGGAGTTAACTGGAGATAACCTCGGCCCCCTGCAGGGGCCTTGAAACCTTTTGCACCACAATTTCCAAACATCTTACCTGGATATCCAAAGCAATATCAAGGAATGCCTCGTAGGTGTCGGAAACGGCTTTGCAGCTCAAGCACGTTACTGGAAGGCAAAGAGAAAAGCTTCTCAGGTTGGGAAGGAGGCTAACTGTGCCCATTTCAATGCCCAACACGTACTGCTTTGGAGACACTGGACACAACTGCTGCATACTGGAAGCTGTTTACCACGAACAGAGAAAGAGCCACAGACACATCTAAGGCCAGTAATATTTGTAAAAAGTACCTCTCGATCTTAGAAAACCCCCAAATATTTGATGGATGATGGTAGTTGCTTGAGAAGAGATGTCCAAGCTGGAAAGAAATGGTAAGGCAGAGAGTTATCTCCTCCAAGAGTTTTGCTTTGTCTGAAAACCCTGGCCATCGGGTTTCCTTGATGGGAGTACACCAAAGAGTCCAAAGGGCTCAGGAGCATGGAAGAGGTAATTTGCTTGTGCTTACTCGCTGCTTCCACTCGGACAAGCTCTCTGCATGGCATCGACAGTGTAGCGTAAGAACTCGTGGGTGTCTTCCTGCCTGCCAAGCTGCAAATGTTCTCCTATTCCTAAGAAAGAGGTAGTTAGTAGCTGTCTCCTACAAGAAGGGAAGAAAGCATGTAAAAGCACCTGAAATGCCTTACGTGTGAGGACACTGAGGACAGCCCTAGGCTGGATGGCCCTGGCTGAAGAATGCAGGACCCCGTTGACGTGCGCTTCCATTCTGCACATCATGCAGAAGCCTTGCTGGCGACCTGAAGAGGGAGGGAGGGAGGGAGGGAGGGAGGGAAGCTTCTCAGGTTAGCAAAATACCCATAGCAATGGGAAACTTAATGGAGATCTTGAAATTAGAAGATAACAGTCTCCAGTCCCCTTCTCCCAAGGTGCCAATGTCCCAACAAGCCCGGGCCATTTTAGTGCATAGAAAACTTTCTCCAGGGGGATGCTTAAGTGACAGCAGTTTCCTGTGCAATAAGCAAAGAGAGTTGAACTGGCAGGAACAGGGACTGAGACCCGAGGCCAGAAAGTGGTGCCTTTCTGAAGATGAACACACCTAGACAGGACAAGAGCCTTCTAGGCTTGAGTGTTCAAAGAATGCCACTCAGGGGGCCGACAAAGAAGGGCTGCTTTTCTCCTCAATCAGATTCCAGATGCTGGGAATCCTTGGGAAGTGCCCAATGGATTTACAAGGAGATGTTCATGAAAGTACTCACATGACCGGCTGTGCTCACGCGAGAGCAGGTGGTTGGCCAGAGGGGGTGTGTACGTCAGGCACTGCAGGACGGAGTTGAGGTAGCAGGTATTGCCCAGGTTGTGGAGTCCTGCTCCAGCTCTCTGTCTTTGCTGCCAGTCCATGCAAATCTTCTCCAGGGGAAAGGGGATGCGTTGTGGCAGAGCCATTCCCTTGGCAAGGACTGCAGGGAAATGACGTTTGAAAAGAGGTGAGACGATGCTGTTGTATGAGAGCCTATTTTGAAAGTCGACTCCTGTAGAGGAGCACCCAGGTAAACTGGCTCAAACCTCCAAGAGAGAAACATCGGGGGAAGCCTAACACTGTCATTGGCATTTCCTGGTTAAGAAACGGTTTTGGAAAAGAGTCTGTTGCCCTGCTTACTTTGCTGAAAGTCCAACAAACCCACACTGATTTCTGTGCCTCGGGCTGCCTTCCTTTCCTTCTAGACTCTTGAACGGGCTTATCAGGTCAAGTCTTCCCTTTTCCTGATTGTAACTTGATGAAAAGAAGCAAGTCCCTAGCCCAGAAGGTAACCCTACTGATGTCAGATCTTTCTAGGAGCAATGTCATCTTTCCAAGTCTTGTACACAGTGGCAGAGGAGTGACAAAACGCGTTCTTCCTGTGTCTAATCGCAAACACCTGGGTGAGTCTGGCTGCTATCAGGAAACGCCCCGAATTCCCTCTAGGTTGTCAGCACATCCACATTGAGGGATGGGGCACCAGCCACGTCTGTTGCCTTTGGGGATTCACAAAGTCCAAGCCTGCTGGTGAAGGCGTTACTCACCGGAGTCATTCCCCATTGTGGCCATCGTTTCTCTCAGGAACAGAGGGGAAAGCTTTGGGTGACAAAGGATGTCAGGACACGCTCAAGAAAGAGAAGATCAGCGCCAATCCCGTCACCTGATCACAAAGAAATAATTGTAGCTCAACAAAATGATTCAAAGAACCCCAAAAGTAACCCACAGAACAGCATCCGCCATCAAAAGTCTTTCAGTGGTACTTGTAACTGCTGCAGAGCTGCAGGCTGACGGCCCTGCTGTCCCTGTCAGCGGACTCCAGTTGACAGCAATTGCCAAGGCCCTTTTGAAAGGCTGCATTGCATGTCACCATCTCTGAAGAGGACCTGCTGCTTACCTGCTGCTAGCGTTAGCAGCAGAGCCTGCTGGCTCTCCAGCCCGCACTTTCCCACCTTGTACGCAGGTGGGACCGGCTTTCAGCCGCTACTTTAACGGCTGCCGTTGCCGTGCTCCTTTTCTGTCTCCCTTGCTACCGCACCATTCAGGGTGGGCTTCTTGTCATTGTAGGCTGAGCTCAATGCCTCAGACTACACTGCCACCCCACTACTTAACCAATGGTAGGATGTGGTGAAGAAATAAGAGTTAGCAACTAGGAACTCTAGCCGTAGCCCTGGGCAGCCTGTAAAGGTGTAACAGCTCAGCCTAGAGCTCAGAAGGTATAGACCAGCCTATACTTTTATCGCCTATTTACCTACTCTATGATCTGTCCTGAAAGTCAAATCATAATTACCTTTGAAAGAGGATGGAAGTTGAGGAGAAGTGGGCAGTAAACGATAAATGGTCGGAAAAAAGTAGGCAAGCAAGTAGCAAAGGGAGGAGCCAAGTTATCCCGAAGGCCAGCTCAGCCCAAGTGGCTTTTGCTGGCCCGCTTTTCAGGATCCCAAGGCCTGGCCAGGTGAGCTCACAAGCACCGGATGGGTGCCACATCACTGCCCCTTTGTGACACAGGGCCACACGGGGACGTGTCTCCTCGAGGCCACACAGCTGCCACGGCCTGGGCACCTCCCGCAGCTGGCAGCCGCTGGGCTTCCCCGTGCGCTGCTGGCGAAGGGCTGTTCGCCCACCGGCAGCGCTCCCACCTCTTCCTCGAGCCGCACCAGGCAAATGGATAAAAACCTGCCCAGGGCTGTAAGCGTGCCTGGTCACAGCTTTGAAAGGAACATTGCAGGAGCTGAGGGTTTCTTTTGCACTCTTCCCAGGTACAGGAAGAGCATGTAACAGCAGAAGGGAGGCAGGACGAAAGGGCCCACGATGTCCAAAAGCGCATCAAACAACTGGTGCAGTGATGATGAGAGCAGAAGGAGATGAGAAGGAGATGCAGGTGACCCGTCTGGGACAATGCTTGCGAGGTAACATCTGCCCCCCGAACCCAGAGGCAGCCAGAGGCAGTGGGAGGTGGTGGAGTGGGGGAGAAAGGTGCGTGGGAGAGGGGAGAGCAGGGGGAGATGGGAGACAGAGATGGAGATGGAGGGGAAAAGCCGGGGCGTTGGCAGTGAGGACGCTTCTGCTGTGCAGGTGCTTGTGATGTCACTGGTGGCTGAGGAGCTGATAGGGCAGGAGCAGGCCCCTGGCTTGTGCAGATGCTAGTGAGGTCATAGGCACCAGAGTACGTGATAAGTTGTGAACAGGCCCCTGGCTTGAGCAGATGCTTGTGATTTGAGGGGAGTGCTCATCGCGGCCTGCAGCTTCCTCACAAGGGGAAGAGGAGGGGCAGGCGCTGATCTCTTCTCCCTGACGACCAGTGACGGAACGCGAGGGAACGGCAGGAAGATATGCAGGGGAGGTTTAGGTTGGATGTTAGGAAAAGGTTCTTCACGCAGAGGGGGGTGGAGCACTGGGACAGGCTGACCCTGGAGGCAGTCACGTCGCCAAGGCTGACAATATTCAAGAAGCATTTGGACAACGCCCTCAGACCTAGGGTGTGAGTTTTGGGGTTGTTCTGTGCAGGGACAGGAGTGGGACTCGATGATCCTTGTGGGTCCCTTCCAGCTCAGGACATGCTCTGATTCTGTGATTTCCCAGGTGGATAAGTAGGTGATGGAGCAGAAGGAATCCCCTGGCTTGTTCACGTGCTTGCGATCTCTCCTGTGCCTGAAGAGGTGATAGGGCAGGGGCAGGACCTGCGCTGTCCCTGGCAGCTCTGTAGCTGTCGGGGCAGGAGCATGGCGCTGGGCTGTGCAGGTGTTTGGGATGCCCCATGTACGTGAGTAGGGGCTAGGGCTGGAGCAGGCCCCTCCTGTGTGCAAGTGCTTATGGTGTCCGAGGTGCCTGAGTAGGGGATGGGGCAGGAGCAGGCCCCTGGCTGGTGCAGGTGCTTGTGAGGTAGCTGTTGTCTGAGTATGGGACTGGGAAGGAAAGGACGCCTGGTTTGTAACGGTGCTTGTGTTGTCATGGTTCCCTGCCTATGGGATAGGGCAGGAGGAGGCAGTTGGCTTGTGCGGGTGCTTGTGACATCATATGTGCTTGAGTAGGTGATAGGTTAGGAACTGGCACCTGGCTTGTGCAGCTGCTTGTGATGTCACTGGTGGCTAAGTAGCTGATTGGGTATGAACGGACACCTGGCTGGTGCAGGTGCTTGTGATGCCAGGGGTGGCTCTGCAGCTCTTAGGGTGGGAGTGTGCGCCTGGCTTCTGCAGGTGCTTGTGATGTCACTGGTGGCTGAACAAGCAGGCACCTGGTTTGTGCTGCTGCTTATGTTGTCACTGGTGGCCAAGGAGCTGATAGGGCAGGAGAATTCACCTGGCCTGCGAAGGTCCTTGTGAGGTAAGTGGTGTTTCTCTAGGCAATAGGGCAGGAGCATGCAGGTGGCTTCCACAGGTGCTCGTGGAGGTTTCAGAGCAGGAGCAGGCCGCTGCCTTAGAATGACAGCACCACAGAATATGTCAGGTTGGAAGGGAGCCCTGAGGATCATCGAGTCCAACTCCCTGCTCCTCCCCGGTCTACCTAACACTAAAGCATAGGACTAAGAGCGTCGTCCAGACGCTCCTTGAACTCTGACAGGCTTGGTGCTGTGAGCACTTCCCTGGGGAGCCTGTTGCAGGGACCGAGCACCCTCTCAGTGAAGAACCTTTTCCTAACGTGCAATCTGAACTTCCCCTGACGCAGCTTCATTCCGTTGCCTCGTGTCCTGTCGCTGGTCACCAGAGAGAGGAGATCAGCACCTCTCCCTCCACTGGCCCCCCCGAGGAAGCTGTAGACTGCAATGAGGTCACCCCTCAGCCTTCTCTTCTCCAAGCTGAACACACCAAGCGACCTCAGCCGCTCCTCGTAAGTCTTGCCCTCGAGACCCTTCACCATCTTGGTTGCCCTCCTCTGGACACACTCCTAGTTTGATGTCCTTCTTCTACTGAGGCGCCCAAAACTGCACCCAGCGCTCGAGGTGGGGCCGCACCAGGGCAGTGTAGAGTGGGACAATTGCCTGCCTCGACCGGCTAGCGGTGCTGTGCTTGATGCACCCCAGGACACGGTTGGCCCCTCTGGCTGCCAGGGCACGCTCTTGACTCCTGTTCAACTTGCCATCCACCCAAACCCCCAGATCTCTTTCGGCAGGGCTGCTCGCCAGCCTCTCGTCCCCCCGTTTGTATGGCTAACCAGGATTACCCCGTCCCAGGGGAGAATCCAGCACTTGCTCTTGATAAACTTCCCATGGTTGGTGATTGCCCAGCTCTCGAGTCTATCCAGATCTCTCTGGAAGGCCTCCCTAGCCTCGAGGGAGACCACAGCTCCTCCTGCTTTAGGATCGTCAGCAAATTTACTTCGTGTACCTTCAACTCCTGTGTCTGGATCATTCCTAAAAACATGAAAGAGCACTGGCCCTAAAATGGAGCCCTGGGGAACCCCACTGGTGACTGTCCACCAGCCTGATGTAAGCCCATTTACTGCAACGCTTTGAGCCCCTTATGGTCCCCAAAGCCTCATCTTGAGGGCCCAAATCCTCCTTTTTAGGGTCCAAACCTCTCTTTTCTTACCCATAGCCTTTCTTCAGGGCTCACAGTTTATTATTGAGGGTCTAAAGCCTCATTTTTTACTGCGTCCAGCTCTGGAGTCCTCAGCCCAGGAAGGACATGGACCTGTTGGAGCGGGTCCAGAGGAGGCCCCAAAACTGATCAGAGGGTGGAACACCTCTGCTCTGAGGAAAGGCTGAAAGAGCTGGGGTCGTTCAGCCTGGCAAAGAGAAGGCTGTGGGGAGACCTTATAGCAGCCTTTCAATACTTCAGGGGGGCCTGCAAGTAAGATGGGGATGGTCTTTTTAGAAAGGTCTGCTGCGAGAGGACAAGGGGGAATGGTTTTAAACTAAAGGAGGGTAGATTTAGACTAAACACCAGAAACAAATTTTTCCACGATGAGGGTGGTGAAACACTGGAACAGGTTGCCCAGAGAGGTGGGAGATGCCCCATCCTTGGAAACGTTCAAGGCTAGGCTGGATGGGGCTCTGAGCAACCTCATCTAGTTGAAGATGTCCCTGCCCATTGCAGGGGGGATGGACTAGATGACCTTTAAAGGTCCCTTCCATCCCAAAGCATTCTATGCTTCTATGATTTTTAGGGCAGAAAGCCTCATTTTTAGGGCAGAAAGCCTCATTTCTGTGGTCCAGAGGCTCAGTTTTAGTTTGCAAAGTCTCCTTTTTGGAGTCCAAAGACACATTTTTACTTCCCAAAGCCTCATTTTCAGCCTCCAAAGTGGCATTTTTAGGATCCAGCCCGTCCTTTTCTGCTCTGACCGAGCAGCCTTGTCTTCAGCGATGGCCGTCTGTCAGAACAAGGGTGCCGATGGGCACCGGCCATGCCTCGTTGCGCACTGCTGGTGTGTGCCTTGCAGCTTCCAGCTGGCTGCGCCTATTCCCCTGGCACGCTTGTTGGAAACCTCCTGTATTAGCAGAGCATTCAAAATGTCGGGCTGCTGTTACTCCTTGGCTTTTTCTTCTCTTTTTGGGGAGGAATGTGAAGAAAAGAGAAAAAGAGTTGAGGAATAGATCAAACACATGCCTCAGGTTTTATGAGAACACCAAAACAAATGACCTGACCCATCATCTGCTGTGCCCGAATTGTTGCCATTTTAAAGATGCCAGGATCTTTCAAAGATGCCTAGAAGGGCCTCAACTGATTAAGGAAGGAAAAAGGAAAGAATCTTTGGTCTCATGGGATCAGGGACGTAGCGAGTGTTTTTGGACACAAGGCCTCTTGTGCCACTGACAGTCATTCTGGCTGAGCCGGCGTTGTCACCTTTGGCAAGGCAGCATTTGTGGGTCACTGAAGAGAAGACGATCGTGGAGGTGGTGGCTGAGATTCTGTGATGGCAATTCTTTTGTTCTGGAATTGAAGCCCCAATTGCCCTCTAGAAGTCTTAGGCTACTGAATCTGGAAGTATACAGGGTTTTCTTCCTAAAACTGGAGAGAATTCAGTTCGAGGCAGAGCCTGTTTGGCAGTTTTAGTAGTTTGGGGACAGAGGCCAGTTGGGGGCTGGGGACCGTGGGGCTGGGAGCTGTTTGTGCCCCGTGGCCTTGGCCTGGCGCTGCCAGCTGGGAAGGGGCTTTCCAAACTCCTGCTGGAAGGAGCCAGATGTGGGACCTGTGGCCGAGCTGGGGGACAGGGAGCACCCCTGAACCAGCCTCAGGACCTGTGGCAAACCAGCCTTCAGATCAGCTCTTCCCAGCAGGACAGTGCCCAGGAGTAACTGTGAGGGTTGCTGTTCTCCCTCGGGAAGCACGGCCCGCACCAAGCACAGCCAGAGCCGCGCCTGTGCCAGGAGAAGCCTTCAAGCAGAGCCGGGGCTGGTGGTGACAGCTCCCAGCAGCTGTCCAGGTCAGAGAGATGCAGGTAAGATGCCGCAGAGAGGGGACACCGACTGATGGTCACTTCTCTTGCAGGAAGAGCATGTAACAGCAGAAGGGAGGCAGGACGAAAGGGCCCACGATGTCCAAAAGCGCATCAAACAACTGGTGCAGTGATGATGAGAGCAGAAGGAGATGAGAAGGAGATGCAGGTGACCCGTCTGGGACAATGCTTGCGAGGTAACATCTGCCCCCCGAACCCAGAGGCAGCCAGAGGCAGTGGGAGGTGGTGGAGTGGGGGAGAAAGGTGCGTGGGAGAGGGGAGAGCAGGGGGAGATGGGAGACAGAGATGGAGATGGAGGGGAAAAGCCGGGGCGTTGGCAGTGAGGACGCTTCTGCTGTGCAGGTGCTTGTGATGTCACTGGTGGCTGAGGAGCTGATAGGGCAGGAGCAGGCCCCTGGCTTGTGCAGATGCTAGTGAGGTCATAGGCACCAGAGTACGTGATAAGTTGTGAACAGGCCCCTGGCTTGAGCAGATGCTTGTGATTTGAGGGGAGTGCTCATCGCGGCCTGCAGCTTCCTCACAAGGGGAAGAGGAGGGGCAGGCGCTGATCTCTTCTCCCTGACGACCAGTGACGGAACGCGAGGGAACGGCAGGAAGATATGCAGGGGAGGTTTAGGTTGGATGTTAGGAAAAGGTTCTTCACGCAGAGGGGGGTGGAGCACTGGGACAGGCTGACCCTGGAGGCAGTCACGTCGCCAAGGCTGACAATATTCAAGAAGCATTTGGACAACGCCCTCAGACCTAGGGTGTGAGTTTTGGGGTTGTCCTGTGCAGGGACAGGAGTGGGACTCGATGATCCTTGTGGGTCCCTTCCAACTCAGGACATGCTCTGATTCTGTGATTTCCCAGGTGGATAAGTAGGTGATAGAGCAGAAGGAATCACCTGGCTTGTTCACGTGCTTGCGATCTCTCCTGTGCCTGAAGAGGTGATAGGGCAGGGGCAGGACCTGCGCTGTCCCTGGCAGCTCTGTAGCTGTCGGGGCAGGAGCATGGCGCTGGGCCGTGCAGGTGTTTGGGATGCCCCATGTACGTGAGTAGGGGCTAGGGCTGGAGCAGGCCCCTCCTGTGTGCAAGTGCTTATGGTGTCCGAGGTGCCTGAGTAGGGGATGGGGCAGGAGCGGGCCCCTGGCTGGTGCAGGTGCTTGTGAGGTAGCTGCTGTCTGAGTATGGGACTGGGAAGGAAAGGACGGCTGGTTTGTAAAGGTGCTTGTGTTGTCATGGTTCCCTGCCTATGGGATAGGGCAGGAGGAGGCAGTTGGCTTGTGCAGGTGCTTGTGACGTCATATGTGCTTGAGTAGGTGATAGGTTAGGAACTGGCACCTGGCTTGTGCAGCTGCTTGTGATGTCACTGGTGGCTAAGTAGCTGATTGGGTATGAACGGACACCTGGCTGGTGCAGGTGCTTGTGATGCCAGGGGTGGCTCTGCAGCTCTTAGGGTGGGAGTGTGCGCCTGGCTTCTGCAGGTGCTTGTGATGTCACTGGTGGCTGAACAAGCAGGCACCTGGTTTGTGCTGCTGCTTATGTTGTCACTGGTGGCCAAGGAGCTGATAGGGCAGGAGAATTCACCTGGCCTGCGAAGGTCCTTGTGAGGTAAGTGGTGTTTCTCTAGGCATTGGGGCAGGAGCATGCAGGTGGCTTCCACAGGTGCTCGTGGAGGTTTCAGAGCAGGAGCAGGCCGCTGCCTTAGAATGACAGCACCACAGAATATGTCAGGTTGGAAGGGAGCCCTGAGGATCATCGAGTCCAACTCCCTGCTCCTCCCCGGTCTACCTAACACTAAAGCATAGGACTAAGAGCGTCGTCCAGACGCTCCTTGAACTCTGACAGGCTTGGTGCTGTGGGCACTTCCCTGGGGAGCCTGTTGCAGGGACCGAGCACCCTCTCAGTGAAGAACCTTTTCCTAACGTGCAATCTGAACTTCCCCTGACGCAGCTTCATTCCGTTGCCTCGTGTCCTGTCGCTGGTCACCAGAGAGAGGAGATCAGCACCTCCTCCTCCGCTGCCCCCCCCCCCCCCCAAGGAAACTGTAGACTGCCATGAGGTCACCCCTCAGCCTTCTCTTCTCCAAGCTGAACACACCAAGCGACCTCAGCCGCTCCTCGTAAGTCTTGCCCTCGAGACCCTTCACCATCTTGGTTGCCCTCCTCTGGACACACTCCTAGTTTGATGTCCGTCTTCTACTGAGGCGCCCAAAACTGCACCCAGCGCTCGAGGTGGGGCCGCACCAGGGCAGTGTAGAGTGGGACAATTGCCTGCCTCGACCGGCTAGCGGTGCTGTGCTTGATGCACCCCAGGACACGGTTGGCCCCTCTGGCTGCCAGGGCACGCTCTTGACTCCTGTTCAACTTGCCATCCACCCAAACCCCCAGATCTCTTTCGGCAGGGCTGCTCGCTAGCCTCTCGTCCCCCCGTTTGTATGGCTAACCAGGATTACCCCGTCCCAGGGGAGAATCCAGCACTTGCTCTTGATAAACTTCCCATGGTTGGTGATTGCCCAGCTCTCGAGTCTATCCAGATCTCTCTGGAAGGCCTCCCTAGCCTCGAGGGAGACCACAGCTCCTCCTGCTTTAGGATCGTCAGCAAATTTACTTCGTGTACCTTCAACTCCTGTGTCTGGATCATTCCTAAAAACATGAAAGAGCACTGGCCCTAAAATGGAGCCCTGGGGAACCCCACTGGTGACTGTCCACCAGCCTGATGTAAGCCCATTTACTGCAACGCTTTGAGCCCCTTATGGTCCCCAAAGCCTCATCTTGAGGGCCCAAATCCTCCTTTTTAGGGTCCAAACCTCTCTTTTCTTACCCATAGCCTTTCTTCAGGGCTCACAGTTTATTATTGAGGGTCTAAAGCCTCATTTTTTACTGCGTCCAGCTCTGGAGTCCTCAGCCCAGGAAGGACATGGACCTGTTGGAGCGGGTCCAGAGGAGGCCCCAAAACTGATCAGAGGGTGGAACACCTCTGCTCTGAGGAAAGGCTGAAAGAGCTGGGGTCGTTCAGCCTGGCAAAGAGAAGGCTGTGGGGAGACCTTATAGCAGCCTTTCAATACTTCAGGGGGGCCTGCAAGTAAGATGGGGATGGTCTTTTTAGAAAGGTCTGCTGCGAGAGGACAAGGGGGAATGGTTTTAAACTAAAGGAGGGTAGATTTAGACTAAACACCAGAAACAAATTTTTCCACGATGAGGGTGGTGAAACACTGGAACAGGTTGCCCAGAGAGGTGGGAGATGCCCCATCCTTGGAAACGTTCAAGGCCAGGCTGGATGGGGCTCTGAGCAACCTCATCTAGTTGAAGATGTCCCTGCCCATTGCAGGGGGGATGGACTAGATGACCTTTAAAGGTCCCTTCCATCCCAAAGCATTCTATGCTTCTATGATTTTTAGGGCAGAAAGCCTCATTTTTAGGGCAGAAAGCCTCATTTCTGTGGTCCAGAGGCTCAGTTTTAGTTTGCAAAGTCTCCTTTTTGGAGTCCAAAGACACATTTTTGCTTCCCAAAGCCTCCTTTTCAGCCTCCAAAGTGGCATTTTTAGGATCCAGCCCGTCCTTTTCTGCTCTGACCGAGCAGCCTTGTCTTCAGCGATGGCCGTCTGTCAGAACAAGGGTGCCGATGGGCACCGGCCATGCCTCGTTGCGCACTGCTGGTGTGTGCCTTGCAGCTTCCAGCTGGCTGCGCCTATTCCCCTGGCACGCTTGTTCAGGGAGCACCCCTGAACCAGCCTCAGGACCTGTGGCAAACCAGCCTTCAGATCAGCTCTTCCCAGCAGGACAGTGCCCAGGAGTAACTGTGAGGGTTGCTGTTCTCCCTCGGGAAGCATGGCCCGCACCAAGCACAGCCAGAGCTGCGCCTGTGCCAGGAGAAGCCTTCAAGCAGAGCCGGGGCTGATGGTGACAGCTCCCAGCAGCTGTCCAGGTCAGAGAGATGCAGGTAAGATGGCAGAGAGGGGACACCGACTGATGGTCACTTCTCTTGCAGGAAGAGCATTTAACAGCAGGAGGGAGTGTAAGAGACTGAAGTGTTAAGAACAATCGTCTCAAAGCTTGCTTGTGTGTTTGTCTGATAAGACCGGACAGTAGACCACTCTTTAGTCTGACAAGACCCGAGGGCAGACCACTCTTTGGCTTATCAAGTACCACCATCTGGCAAGGAAACTTTTGCAAACTTGCTGAAGCAGCAGGCCATTCTTTGGCTTATGAGGTAGCACCGTCTTGCAAGGAAGCCTGTGCAATCTTGCTGAAGCAGCAGGCCATTCTTTGGCTTATCGGGCACCACCAAGAATAGGACACCAACTGGTATCTGGTCAGGCCGCTTGCCCCACCAGTAGATGTGCATGTGTTGGGTACGTGATGTTGCCCTGGGTAACCAAACGGAAACGAGAGGGCAAACTCCCTCTCCAACACCAGATAAAAGACGGCACAACGAAACCTGAGTGTGGCCATCCACCACTGAAAAACTGAAGACAGGACCAACGGGACGCCGCTGGATCCATGGTGGTGACTATCCTTTGCTTCTCTCTCTCTGGATGCTTGCTTAATTTCCTCCTAATATTTCCTGCCTTTCCTATCGCTTTACTCTTTTATATTTATCCAAATAAAACGTCTGATTGGTGGCATATGACCTCGTTTGTGTCTTAATTTCGCCCTTGGGATCATTACAAACCTTCCCCGAGCCTGACAATCAGACCGGGACTTAACAATACCCCAGTACCAAACACACTTTCTCAAGCTCAATTATCGCATCAATTTTTCCACCAATCTGCCAAAGCTCTTGTGAAACAATTTGCAATCTCTATGGGGGATGCAAAACTCGTTGTGCAAACATGTCCAGACTGTCAACAACAACCATCCCGCCCATTGTTTGCGACAAACCCTAGGGGACTCTCCTCCCTTCAGCTCTGGCAAACCGACGTGACTCATGTACCCGACTTTGGTCGGCAGAGATATGTTCACGTTTCCATAGATACCTACTCCCATGCAATCTGGGCCACTGCAACGACAGGTGAAACTAGCCGGCACGTACAAAGCCATTTCCGAGCTGCCTTTGCAGCGCTTGGTATTCCAAAAGAAATAAAAACAGGTAACGGCCCTGCATATGTCAGCCACGCGACACAAAAATTTTTCCACACATGGGGTATCACTCATAAGACAGGGATACCCCATTCCCCCACAGGGCAAGCTATTATAGAACGTGCACACAGAACCTTAAAAACTCTATTGCAAAGACAAAAAGAGGGGGAAGCTCAGGAATCTCCCCAAAACAGATTAGGAGAAGCTATATATGTACTAAACCGTTTATCGCCGCCTTTTCAACATGAAGATGTCACACCCATAGTCAAACATTTTAAAGCTATGGAGTCGGGAATGGCACATATATCACAGGAGAAGGCGATGGTAATGACGAAAAATTTAAATACTGGGTGTTGGGAAGGGCCATATCGGCTACTAACTTGGGGTCGAGGGTATGCTTGTGTCTCAACAGATGTAGGACCTAAGTGGGTACCTGCAAGGTGCATAAGACCGGCTCTTGCATCGGATAACAAGAACGAACAGCAGAAGACACTGAACTCCGAAAAGACTGATGGGGAATGACTTATTAGATAACTCCAAATTAATCCGTAAAGCAATCAAAGATTTGAAGTTAGCAAATTACAAGTCAGTGATGGATTTGATTGGCTGAACCACTTACTAACAAGCTGGGGAATTGGTGGGTGGATAATGTCTCTAATCAAAATAGGTTTGTTCTTGTTACTGATATTTTGCACTATAATAATGATAGTTTCTTGTCTACTGTCTTGGGTATAGAAAATGCTATAGAACATGATTAAACAAGCTTTTGCGATAGAAAAACAAAAAGGGGGATTTATAAGAATAAGTGAGATTGTGTTTTACTTTGACGAGATGCAGCTGTGCCCTTGAGGCTTGTTACAGGTTCGCAGGAATGCAGCTGTGGCCTTGAGGCTTGTTACAAACAAGTCTGTGAAACTCAGAGGCAGAAAAATGAGGATGAGATTGGATACATCCCTGAAGGAAGAATTCGCGTGCACCAGCTTGAAGAACCAATAAGTAATGCTGAAGAGACGCGTGGACAAAAGACAATAGACAATGAAATGGGCTTTGCTTGCTCATGAACACTAAATCATATTAAAAAAGGAATAGATTGTAAAAATAAAGGGTCTTCGCTTGTCTACGCCTGAACTCATATGCGGAGTCCGTGTCTCATTACCTTCAGCCGAGAATCACACCCTCGGGAGAGACGCCGAGTATTTAGTTCAGGTTTGCGCAAAGCTGGGTGCTCGGTGGTTTCCCACAAATCAAGCACGCCCTCATACAAAACTGCAGTGTATTTATCAGGTGACATGATTAGTATCAACCCGCCCAAATTTACACTTAGTGGTTAGTGATTAACATTTCGACACTATTGCTTTACTGGATTGAAATGAGCCTCGCTTGCTATGGAAATTAGCACGCGTGCTCCTTTCGGGTGGGGGGTGGGGGGGCAGCAAATCTCTTTGGTCCGGAATTGAGTTGGCGGTCGCGATCTCCCCTCGCCACATTTCCCTTTCACCCAGGTTCTGCAGTTTTATCAAACTGCACGCTTCTCTGGCCACCGGCCCGTCTTTGGCGCCAAGATGGTCCCTTTTATCGCTCCCTTTGCTCTTCTTCAAGGCTAGAGCCCTTCATTTCCCACAGTTGCTTACTTCTCCAAACGCTTTCGTATCTTTTAGCTCCCTCCCCAATTCCTTTCCCGAGGCACGAGTGGTTAGCACTTTTGCTAATTGGAAAATGGCTCTTTCTGCAAGACATCCCCCCCACCCCTTCCTCCTGGTGGCTCTAGAGAACTGCTAGCGCAAGACAACGCCATGTCTCCAACAGCCTTGGTGCTCAATGGTTGCTAAAACCACAAGGGAGAGCAGCGATCGCTGAGACCGCAGGACCAGAGAGTACCAGGAGCGGGGGGAGGGAGGAAGTCTTTCGAAGGCGGGACGCTCTTGCCTCCCCACACACATGGCCCGGGGGGCGGGACCTGGTAGCACTTCTCTGCGTTTGACTGGTCACCCGTCTGGATTCGACTGCTCTCTCAGCCACTGGCGGAACTGGGACGAGAGAAGGTTCCGGAGGGCCAGAGCCTGAAATCTCTCGAAAGGGACTCTCGTGCTGTCTTGGGCTCTCTCTCTCCACCAACTCCCCGTGTTGGCAGGTGTAGCGCTGGATCCGGGACTGGTGATTCTCCTCTTCATTCCTCTCTCTCTCTCTCTCTCCCTCTCTTTCACTTCTCGTAAGGCTCTTGGGAGGCTGCAAGCACGGTGTCTAGCCGGGCTAGAGCAGAGGGCTAGTCTTTCTTTTTCCCCTTTCTGGGCTGTCGTTCCCCCCGGAGCTGGACGCTGGGTCCAAATGGGGGCTGGATGCTTGAGCCCTGGAGCTCTGGAGGTCATCTTGTCTCGTGCAACCGCCCGGCTCGAGGAGGGTCACCTAGCGCTGGTTGCCCAGCGTCCGCGGGCAGCAGCGTAACTGAGGAGGACGTTTTCCCCAGGATCTGGGGGCATCCGTCACTTCCCTGTGCCTGGCCTCGTGAGTCGCCCAGTCTCCCCTTGCCGTGGAGCAGCGGGGTAGCGAGTGGGCATGGCCCCGGGGCTGGAGAGGGGTGAGGGTGCCCAGGTGCCAGCCCAGCTGCCCGCATGATGCGCCCGTTGTTTTGCGGGGGGAAAAGCACTATGCCCAGCTGGTGGCCTGGCTGCGGGAGGATAAGCAGGAGAATGAGGTAGGGCCGAAAGGGCTGGGGGAGAGCGGGTGAGTGCCCACGGGCCCTGGGGCGGGGGGGTGGGAGGAGGGCGGCAGCGGGCTCAGGGACTCGGACCCTTCCTTCTCCCAGGTGCTGCGTCAAGAAATGAAGAAACTTGAAGAGGCACTGGAGGAGGAGGAGGCGTGGTGAGTTGGGCCCCTGGCCCCACACGGCTGTCTCTGCAGCACCGGGAGCGAGGGGGCTGCCAGTGGTGGTGCTAGGCAATGGGGTGGGGGGAATACGCAGCCCGAGGTGTGACGGGGAAGCCCAGTCCCTGCCTGGGGTGCTGAATGTTTGGAAGGGGACCGCCCGCGTGGCCCCCCTGGAGGTCTAGAACTCCTCCAAGCAAGCCCTGTTGCCTGCACCAGCATCAGAGGAAGAAGGAAGCAGAGGCGCCGGGGACTGTGCTGCCAGAGGTGGGGGAAGCATAGCGGGTAAGGGGGAGAGCCTGTGCCAGCCCCTGCCCCGGCCAGCGTGGGTCTCCCTGGGGAGAGGGGTCCACGGAGGTGCCAGCCACGCAGGGGCTATACTCCTGCGCGAGGCGGAGGCCAGGGGCACCGTGCAACTCCAGCTGTCCTGGCTGCGCAGCAGTGCTTGACAAGCGTCCTCGCTCTGCCTCGACCTGTAGCAAAGGGACACGCTGGCGAGAAGACGCGGCTTGGTTTATTGGCTGCGGTGAGGGTCCCCACTGGGTCCCCTGGGGTCCGGTCCCGGGCAGTGGGTGGGATGGGCCAGACACCTGCTGCAGCCGACGGGGCTCGCAAGTCCAGGCTGCTGGGGAGCTGCTGGCCGGCTGTGGGCTTTGCAGCGGGGAAGTGCTCGGCATCGGTTTTCCCTGGGCCGGGCTGTTTGCCGGGCTTGCGGAGTATCGTGTGCCACCCTGCGCGAGGGAGCAATGAGAGACGGCTGGGGAGGCAGCCCGTGGGGCTCTCGCAACGGCCCCGTAGGCATCCCGTAGGCAAGATGGGCTTGGGATGCATCCAGCCTGCCCTGTCTCCCATCCCTCTTGTGCCCCACAGGACACTCGGCCTGCTCTTGGTCGGCGGCTTCGCTCTGGCTGCTGCGGTGCTCTACGCCTCCTGCTACGACCCCAAACTCTTCTGCCGCCTGCTGTTGCATGTGCTGCCTGGGGAGACCTACCGCAACCTGGCATATGCCCTGGGAAAGATGGTGCTCAGGGAGGGGCTGCTGCCTTTTTGGCAGCCTGCCCCTCCCCCCAATAAAACCTTTTCTACCTCACCTCCACGGGCTCAGGCGTGTTTGCTGGGGCACAGGGAGAGGGTCTTGCCCCGCGTGCCGGTCCCCGCAGCCCCTCGAGGGCAGGCCCAGCCCCGGCTGCTAGGCACTGGGTGCCGCCACTCTGCCTGTCGCAAGCCAGCTCCCCGCGTGCCAGCCTCACCTGCCCTCCCTCCCTCCCTCCGTCCCCGGAGTATTTATGGCGCTGAATAATCGGGTGGATCCACCGTCTTCTCAGGCCACGGTAGTTTTTTCACTCCGCCATTGGAGCCTGGCAACCATTGAGCAACGTGCAGGCCAACTCCTGTAAGCGTGGCTGAGGCTACTCAGGCTCCAGCAGCCGGGGCCACGTTTACAGGGAGGCCGGCAAACGTTATCACCCACAGCCCCCTAGAGCCCCCAAGCCCCTTCCTTTCCTCCCCACAGCTCCCCATGACGCCACAGCTGCCACCTGCCTTCCCACTCCGCAGCCCCCGTGGCCCCCACGCCCCTCCTTTCATGCCACAGCCCCCCAGCCCATGCCCTTCTCCCTCCCCACGGTCCCCACGACCCCGGTCTCCCCCTCCTCCCCATGCTCCCATCCCTGGTAGCCCCACAGCCGCCTGGCCCCATCCGCAGCGCTGCTGGCCCCACGGCCCCCTTGCCGGTTGCACCCCATCCCTTACGGCCCATTCTAGCAATCTCTTAGCCGGTGGCCCTGTCCCCAGTGCCCATGGCCCTGCTGACCCCACAGCCACCGGCCGGCACAGCCCCGGCTGCGCCCTGCCACCTTCTCCAGCCGCTCGCAGCTTTCGCTGCCGAGGGGAAAGGCCCTGTCGGATGGAGGCCGGAGCGACCTGGCCTGCCCACTCCTGAACGCAGCGCTGCTGCACGCAGCCGCTCAAAGGGCCAGAGCTGAAGCACGTGGGGCACTGCCTGCCTGCCGCATGCCCCTGCTGTCCCAAAAGCGGATTCTTTGTCCGGCGTGCAATAGGCCGAGCATCACACCCTCGGGAGAGACGCCGAGTATTTAGTTCAGGTTTGCGCAAAGCTGGGTGCTCGGTGGTTTCCCACAAATCAAGCACGCCCTCATACAAAACTGCAGCGTATTTATCAGGTGACGTGATTAGTATCAACCCGCCCAAATTTACACTTAGTGGTTAGTGATTAACATTTCGACACTATTGCTTTACTGGATTGAAATGAGCCTCGCTTGCTATGGAAATTAGCACGCGTGCTCCTTTCGGGTGGGGGGCGTGGGGGGGCAGCAAATCTCTTTGGTCCGGAATTGAGTCGGCGGTCGCGATCTCCCCTCGCCACATTTCCCTTTCACCCAGGTTCTGCAGTTTTATCAAACTGCACGCTTCTCTGGCCACCGGCCCGTCTTTGGCGCCAAGATGGTCCCTTTTATCGCTCCCTTTGCTCTTCTTCAAGCCTAGAGCCCTTCATTTCCCACAGTTGCTTACTTCTCCAAACGCTTTCGTATCTTTTAGCTCCCTCCCCAATTCCTTTCCCGAGGCACAAGTGGTTAGCACTTTTGCTAATTGGAAAATGGCTCTTTCTGCAAGACATCCCCCCCACCCCTTCCTCCTGGTGGCTCTAGAGAACTGCTAGCGCAAGACAACGCCACGTCTCCAACAGCCTCGGTGCTCAATGGTTGCTAAAACCACAAGGGAGAGCAGCGGTCGCTAAGACCGCAGGACCAGAGAGTACCAGGAGCAGGGGGGAGGGAGGAAGTCTTTCGAAGGCGGGACGCTCTTGCCTCCCCACACACATGGCCCGGGGGGCGGGACCTGGTAGCACTTCTCTGCGTTTGACTGGTCACCCGTCTGGATTCGACTGCTCTCTCAGCCACTGGCGGAACTGGGACGAGAGAAGGTTCCGGAGGGCCAGAGCCTGAAATCTCTCGAAAGGGACTCTTGCGCTGTCTTGGGCTCGCTCTCTCCACCAACTCCCCGTGTTGGCAGGTGTAGCGCTGGATCCGGGACTGGTGATTCTCCTCTTCATTCCTCTCTCTCTCTCTCTCTCTCTCCCTCTCTTTCACTTCTCCTAAGGCTCTTGGGAGGCTGCAAGCACGGTGTCTAGCCGGGCTAGAGCAGAGGGCTAGTCTTTCTTTTTCCCCTTTCTGGGCTGTCGTTCCCCCCGGAGCTGGACGCTGGGTCCAAATGGGGGCTGGATGCTTGAGCCCTGGAGCTCTGGAGGTCATCTTGTCTCGTGCAACCGCCCGGCTCGAGGAGGGTCACCTAGCGCTGGTTGCCCAGCGTCCGCGGGCAGCAGCGTAACTGAGGAGGACGTTTTCCCCAGGATCTGGGGGCATCCGTCACTTCCCTGTGCCTGGCCTCGTGAGTCGCCCAGTCTCCCCTTGCCGTGGAGTAGCGGGGTAGCGAGTGGGCATGGCCCCGGGGCTGGAGAGGGGTGAGGGTGCCCAGGTGCCAGCCCAGCTGCCCGCATGATGCGCCCGTTGTTTTGCGGGGGGAAAAGCACTATGCCCAGCTGGTGGCCTGGCTGCGGGAGGATAAGCAGGAGAATGAGGTAGGGCCGAAAGGGCTGGGGGAGAGCGGGTGAGTGCCCACGGGCCCTGGGGCGGGGGGGTGGGAGGAGGGCGGCAGCGGGCTCAGGGACTCGGACCCTTCCTTCTCCCAGGTGCTGCGTCAAGAAATGAAGAAACTTGAAGAGGCACTGGAGGAGGAGGAGGCGTGGTGAGTTGGGCCCCTGGCCCCACACGGCTGTCTCTGCAGCACCGGGAGCGAGGGGGCTGCCAGTGGTGGTGCTAGGCAATGGGGTGGGGGGAATACGCAGCCCGAGGTATGACGGGGAAGCCCAGTCCCTGCCTGGGGTGCTGAATGTTTGGAAGGGGACCGACCGCGTGGCCCCCCTGGAGGTCTAGAACTCCTCCAAGCAAGCCCTGTTGCCTGCACCAGCATCAGAGGAAGAAGGAAGCAGAGGCGCCGGGGACTGTGCTGCCAGAGGTGGGGGAAGCATAGCGGGTAAGGGGGAGAGCCTGTGCCAGCCCCTGCCCCGGCCAGCGTGGGTCTCCCTGGGGAGGGGGGTCCACGGAGGTCCCAGCCACGCAGGGGCTATACTCCTGCGCGAGGCGGAGGCCAGGGGCACCGTGCAACTCCAGCTGTCCTGGCTGCGCAGCAGTGCTTGACAAGCGTCCTCGCTCTGCCTCGACCTGTAGCAAAGGGACACGCTGGCGAGAAGACGCGGCTTGGTTTATTGGCTGCGGTGAGGGTCCCCACTGGGTCCCCTGGGGTCCGGTCCCGGGCAGTGGGTGGGATGGGCCAGACACCTGCTGCAGCCGACGGGGCTCGCAAGTCCAGGCTGCTGGGGAGCTGCTGGCCGGCTGTGGGCTTTGCAGCGGGGAAGTGCTCGGCATCGGTTTTCCCTGGGCCGGGCTGTTTGCCGGGCTTGCGGAGTATCGTGTCCCACCCTGCGCGAGGGAGCAATGAGAGACGGCTGGGGAGGCAGCCCGTGGGGCTCTCGGAACGGCCCCGTAGGCATCCCGTAGGCAAGATGGGCTTGGGATGCATCCAGCGTGCCCTGTCTCCCATCCCTCTTGTGCCCCACAGGACACTCGGCCTGCTCTTGGTCGGCGGCTTTGCTCTGGCTGCTGCGGTGCTCTACGCCTCCTGCTACGACCCCAAACTCTTCTGCCGCCTGCTGTTGCATGTGCTGCCTGGGGAGACCTACCGCAACCTGGCATATGCCCTGGGAAAGATGGTGCTCAGGGAGGGGCTGCTGCCTTTTTGGCAGCCTGCCCCTCCCCCCAATAAAACCTTTTCTACCTCGCCTCCACGGGCTCAGGCGTGTTTGCTGGGGCACAGGGAGAGGGTCTTGCCCCACGTGCCGGTCCCCGCAGCCCCTCGACGGCAGGCCCAGCCCCGGCTGCTAGGCACTGGGTGCCGCCACTCTGCCTGTCGCAAGCCAGCTCCCCGCGTGCCAGCCTCACCTGCCCTCCCTCCCTCCCTCCGTCCCCGGAGTATTTATGGCGCTGAATAATCGGGTGGATCCACCGTCTTCTCAGGCCACGGTAGTTTTTTCACTCCGCCATTGGAGCCTGGCAACCATTGAGCAACGTGCAGGCCAACTCCTGTAAGCGTGGCTGAGGCTACTCAGGCTCCAGCAGCCGGGGCCACGTTTACAGGGAGGCCGGCAAACGTTATCACCCACAGCCCCCTAGAGCCCCCAAGCCCCTTCCTTTCCTCCCCACAGCTCCCCATGACGCCACAGCTGCCACCTGCCTTCCCACTCCGCAGCCCCCGTGGCCCCCACGCCCCTCCTTTCATGCCACAGCCCCCCAGCCCATGCCCTTCTCCCTCCCCACGGTCCCCACGACCCTGGTCTCCCCCTCCTCCCAGCAAAGCTGGTTGCTCGGTGGTTTCCCACAAATCAAGCACGCCCTCATACAAAACTGCAGTGTATTTATCAGGTGACATGATTAGTATCAACCCGCCCAAATTTACACTTAGTGGTTAGTGATTGACATTTCGACACTATTGCTTTACTGGATTGAAATGAGCCTCTCTTGCTATGGAAATTAGCACGCGTGCTCCTTTCAGGGGGGCGGGGGGGGTGGGGCAAATCTCTTTGGTCCGGAATTGAGCCAGCGGTCGCGATCTCCCCTCGCCACATTTCCCTTTCACCCAGGTTCTGCAGTTTTATCAAACTGCACGCTTCTCTGGCCACCGGCCCGTCTTTGGCGCCAAGATGGTCCCTGTTATCGCTCCATTTAAAGGAGCGATAGAAAAATGCGGTTTTGTCTTGACATTGCCGCTGTAGTGCCATCCAGCGTCGCGTTTCGAAAAGACCATCTTCTCCACAGTTTTAAGAAAAACAACCTAAACGCGCGAAAAGACCCGAGGCAGGGACAAAAAGGCGCGAAAAGAGCAGAGGCGGGGGCAGCAGGTCCGTGGCGAACCTCACGTACACATTTGTGATCCGCACATGCGTGAGAGCCCCTATATAAGGAGCACACGTGCCCCTTGGCGGGGGCGGCGGCAGCGCGCGCGAGACCACTCCTTCCGTTCCTGCACCCTCAAGGCTCCCCCCGCTTTTGGTCCCCGACGAAGCCTGAGGCCACCGAATACCCAGCGGAAGATCATCGGACTCGAAGTGGTGGTGATAAACTCCTCCTTCTCTTTCTACCTCTCTCTCCCCTATTCTTTTCCTCTCCTCCCTTGCCCTCCCTCCTCCCTCCATTCTCTTCTCCCCTCAAATAAAAGTAAAAGGTTGCACGACATCTGACCGATTCCAGCGTCGTAATCTCGTCCTTGGGATCGTATCGAAACCTCCCCCGACATTGGATCGGGACATTTAATTGGCGTCACGGACAGGATCCCTTGAGACGAGAGTGTCATACAACCTTATGGTGTGCTGAGCGATTGTGTGTGAACGAGACGTACAAGTAAGTACAAAGCGAGTGCGGAGTTTCGATCCGTGGTTCTGCTCTCCCGCGAGGGAAGCAGCCGGAGACGAACGAAACGCAAGGAAGGAGTGGGTGTTGAGACCTTTGCACTGAAACGCGCGTAGCAGTTTGTGATTTGAGCTCCTGAGGGCGTATAGGGGAGACTTGAGTTTTACGGTGTGACCCCCTCAGGATGATATCCCCTTTGTAGGCTCTGCTCTGTCTCATACTAGTTTATGGTCTGGCCTCCTGGGGGAGTATAGGGGACGCTTGGATTTTACGGTGTGACCCCCTCAGGACGGTATCCCCTTTGTAGGCTCGTCTTTGTCTTGTAGTAGTGTGTGGATTGGCCTCCTGGGAGCGTATAGGGGAAACTTACTTGGTTTTTTTTAAGGTTTGACCCTCCCGGGACGAACTCCCCTTTGTAGGACATGGCCGCCCAAAAGGCAGGCGATTTTTGTGAAGAGACGGAGAAATTATATGAGTTTTTAGAAACATACCGCTCTCGCCCCTCACCCCCGGGACGAGATTGGGCGCGGGACCACTGGTTCCAACTGCAAAGTGTTATGGACCCAATAGCGGTTTTGCATAAAGAAGCTAGAGTTAAGAAGGGGAAAGGGAAAGCCATCGTTTGCGCTGTGCTAGGAGCGTGCCTGGCAGCGGCGGTGGAGGACAAGAAAGGAGCGCCCTGCCAATCGGAGGCTGTGGCCGCTTCGTTGCAAGCGGCAATAACACCGCTGTGAGAGCAACTACTAGAGACCAAACGGGCGCTAGAGGAGGAGAAGTGCCAAAATATGGTTTTGAAGGAGGAGCTGAGGGTTCAGCTCCTGAGGGAGGCAGACACCCTTGCTGAGGTGGAGGTAATGCTGGAGGAGAAAGGGGTACGCCAAATTTATCCCCAGAAAGATTTAAAGCAGTTAAGAGAGACTGTGGATAACATCACCCCCCCCCATATGTGCCCGCTGGTAAAGACAGAATACATATGTGAGGACGATAGCGACAACCGTCCCCAAGTTGTAACCACAGAAATCCCTTTTACTGCCACCGAACTGGCTAAACTCCAAAAGGATTTTGCTAGGACGGCAAGGGAGTCCGAAACCGAATACGTGTGGAGGGTATCCCTGTCGGAGGGGGACGGGATCATGCTATCAGAAAAGGAAGCAGAGGAGTATTGGGGCCCCGGCGTCTTCCTCACAATGGGCGATCGCCGAGCCCCATGGTCTCTGACCCAGAGGGCTGCATATTGGGCGGGGGGGCTGAACCCATTAGAGAGGGGGGATCCCCTAGCTATAACTGGTTCCATCGATCAACTATTAGAAAATGTACAGAAGGCGGCATGCCTGCAAATGATATATGACCGGGAACTTAAACCAAATCTAAGCTCTCCGATGTTACTACCGGTAGACCCCGAGCGGCTGACGCCGCTAATAAAAGGACTCTCTGACTCGCTAAAACCTATCGGGATCCAATTACAGGGGAGAATTCAAAATGTGCCTCGCGAGGAGCGAATCGCAGTTGCCCTGGAGGGAACGGTAACCCCCGAACAGCGGCAGTTGGGGAGGAAGGTGTGGACCTGGGGGGAGATAGCTCAGGAACTAAGAAAGTACGGGAGGAAATGCGGGCCAGTAGGCAGGACTTACCACAAGGTGGAAACTAGGGCCGTGCGGGCAGCGAGGCCGGCAAGTAAATCTCTGGCTTTTTCGAGGGGAAGCCCCGACCGAAAAAAAAGGGAGAAACCCCCGCTCCGACAAGGATTGTGGCAAATGGGACTGCAAAAGGGTGTGCCCCGAGACCTGATGGGTGGGCTCCCCACCAAAAAGTTAGAGCTCCTGGTGCGGAGGTGGTCCGGGCAAGGACCCCCTCCCAAACTGAACCTGCCTTCTGCCCCGGTATTGGACAGGGAGGAGGGGTTCAAGGGGGACGAAAGGGCGGCAGGAAACTAAAACCTCCTCCCCCTCAGGGTGAGGGGGGAGGCGGGGGGGGTGGATGTTCATTAGACAACTCACCTGCAACAGTAAAGGGGACTTCCTCATTACCGTCGCAGTTGGGCCGAGGAAGAGGCCCATGACTTTTTTAATTGATACGGGGGCCCAAATTACAGCAATAAAACAGAGCGAGGCAGAATGGTGCGGCATTTCAACCCCTTCTAAGCACCTGATAGTATTAAATGCCCTAGGGAAAACCCAATCTGTGCCCATGACCCCGGTAACCTTATGGCTACCAGGAGATGAGAGTCCGGTGAACACCATGGCGGCTGTAGGACCTTTTCAAATGAATGTCCTGGGGATAGATGTTTTAAAAGGGAAACAGTGGCGGGACACCGAGGGGAACTCGTGGTCCTTCGGTGTTCCCCAGGTCAGAAGATTAGCCAGGAGCCCTAGTGCAGAAATGCGCCTGCTGCAAGCAGCGCCTCCCCTTCCTCCTTCCCGGTCGACCAATGTGAAACCCTACCCGCTACCCTTGGGAGCAAGGGAAGGCATCATCCCCGTACTAGACGACCTGAAACGGCAAGGAGTCGTAACTCCCGTACAATCCCCTTTTAACTCTCCTGTGTGGCCTGTTAGAAAACCCAATGGTAAATGGAGATTAACCCTAGATTACCGGCGCCTCAATAGCAATACCGTCCCTTTAACGGCCGCCGTGTCAAATATTGCCGAATTAATTGCAACGATTCAGGAGCAAGCCCATCCAGCGATGGCAACCATTGATGTCAAAGACATGTTTTTTATGGTCCCGCTGCAGCCTGGGGACCAGGAGCGCTTTGCCTTCACATGGGAGGGACAGCAATATACGTTCACTTGACTGCCCCAAGGATATAAGCGCTCCGCTACGTTGGCCCACCACGCGCTGGCACAAGAACTTGAAACTATCCCCATACAAGCAGGAGTCAAAATTTATCAGTATCTAGATGATGTGCTCATAGGAGGGACGAAGGTAGAGGACGTTGAAAAAAACGCAATGTGATATTGTCACCCACTTGGAACGGATAGGATTGACAATCCCACCTGAAAAGGTCCAAACCCCTTCCAGCGAGACAAAATTTTTAGGAATCTGGTGGAGGGGGGGCATGGCCTGTATTCCCCCGGATACCCTATCCTCGTTAGACTCCCTCAAAATGCCCGAATCCAAAAAGGACTTGCAACACGCTCTAGGGCTGCTTGTATTTTGGAGAAAACATAGTCCCGACTTTTCGATGATTGCTAGACCACTATACGACCTACTAAGGAAAAAGGCTCAGTGGGAGTGGACCCCAATCCACGAGGAAGCCTTGCAGCTATTAATTTTTGAGGCAAACGCCCATCAAGCCCTAGGGCCAATTCACCCCACCGATCCGGTTCAGGTCGAATGGGGATTCGCCCGTACCGGGCTCTCCATCCACCTGTGGCAAAAGGGACCCGAAGGGCCCGCTCAGCCCATCGGATTCTACTCACGCAGCTTCAAGGATGCCGAAAAGCGATACACTACTTGGGAGAAGGGGTTGTTTGTAGTTAGCCTAGCTTTACAGGAGGCCGAGAGAACTATTCGGAAACAGCCGATAGTTCTTCGGGGCCCGTTTAAGGTGACTAAAGCAGTCTTGGCAGGGACCCCACCCCCCGACGGGGGGGCTCAGCGAGCGTCCCTAAGGAAATGGTATGCTCAGATAGAACACTATTGTGAGGTCTTCTCCGTTACGGAAGGGGCCGCTAAAATGCTAACCATACAAGACGAGGGAGACCTAAATAGGGAAAACCCTCCACTTCCCCCCGGTGGTCAAAGTAGCTCCCCCGTTTTCAGAGCAGGTCCTAAACGCATGGTTCACTGACACTTCCTCAAAGCGGGAAGGGAAGGTTTGGAAATATCGGGCTGTAGCCCTTCAAGTAGCAACTAAGGAGAAAATAATTACGGAGGGAGAAGGCAGTGCACAGGTAGGGGAGCTGGTCGCAGTGTGGAACGTTTTTCAAGGCGAAAGCCAGACCACCTCCCCTGTGCACATTTATAGAGACTCCTATGCAGTATTCAAGGGCTGCACGGAGTGGCTCCCGTTTTGGGAGCAGAATGGCTGGGAAGTCAACAGACTACCAATCTGGCAGAAGGAGAAGTGGCAAGATATTCTCGAAATTGCAAAACGGGGGACATTTGCGGTGGTGTGGGTAGCTTCCCACCAACAAACCGATACCCCGGCTGGCCGGTGAAATGCAGAGGCAGACGAGTTGGCCCGACTAGCCCCGCTACAGAGCACCCAAGTGCAGGAGAACTGGGAACACCTACTAGAGTGGCTACATGTAAAGCGGAGGCACTCAGGGATCAATGATTTGTACCGGGAAGCACCAGCACGGGGATGGCCAGTCACCAGGGAGGACTGCAAGACTTGCATATCCTCTTGTGAACAATGCCGTGTCCGTCTGGACAGACACCCCCTGGAAAACGAGCCCCTGCACCTCAGGAAAGGGAAAGGTTTGTGGGAGGCCTGGCAGATCGACTATATCGGGCCCTTCCAAAAGTCCGCAGGGCAACGTCATGTATTGGTGGGGGTTGAGATAGTCTCCGGACTTGTACAAGCCCGGGCTTGTGCGAAAGCAACTGGGGAAAATACTGTAAGGGCCCTCAAAGAATGGTTCGGGACCTTCCCTAAACCACAGACCATCCCGTCAGACAACGGCACGCGCTTCACTGCCAAAATAGTTCAAGAATGGGCGGCTCGGGAAGGGATTTCGTAGATGTTCCACACTCCGTATTACCCACAGGCAAACGGGATTGTGGAACGGACCAACGGGCTGCTTAAGCGCTTCTTAAAACCCCACCAACCGGGATGGGCCGAGCGGGTGGGGGAGGCGCTGACCAATGTCAATAATCGCTGGGGTACAAACGGGTGCCCGAAAATTGCAGCATTTTGTCCGCAAGCCCCAACCATGGTACCCGTCTCTCGAAACCCCAGCTCCCCCAGGACACCATTTTACTCTCCTGGCCAACCGGTTCTGGTTGAGCTTCCCACCGTGGGAGCTGTGCCTCTCGTACTAGATACCCCCCTAAATAAACACACGTGGAAAGCGAAAGATACCAGTGGGAGAACCCACAAAATCCACACCAAACAGATTATTCCCTCCTTCTAACCCAAGGAGCGAGTTTTGTTCCTGTTTCTGTTTTTAAAGGTGGCGATATGACCACGATGCCCCTGCTACTTTGGATCATTTTGACTCAGGGACACCTCCATGAAAGTGACGAGCGACCACTCCCTCCACCTTCCCCTCCTCCATACAATCCCTTCGAGAAAAACGAGTTCGTGTTATTAGCGAAAGCCGTGAGTCAAACTTTCAATCTGAGCCACTGTTGGGTTTGCGGCGGACCCCTAGGGCTATCAAGTTGGCCGTGGACATCCGCACCCCTCACCCCAGACCAAATCATAAGCAAATACAGCGAAGCCGCAAGCGATCTGTGGGATGACAGTGGGACCTGGCCAATTCAGTTTCCAACTAAGGGGCAATATTGTTTGAATCGCACCCAGAAAGGAGGGGTCGAAGTGGGAGAAAGCAAATGTCAATGGACTCTCACACGGAAGCCCCTCAACAAGGAAAGGGACCCGTGGGTGTGGCTTCATGAAACGGGGCGTAACCAGGGGTTTAAGGGATATTGGTCAAGCAAAAATGAAACCTTGATTCTCTGGCATTACAAACAAACTTGTAAATGGAGGGGTACTTATGGGGCTTGGTATTGTACCGGCCGAATAAGGGATGGGGCAACCACCTTTTTCAGCCCTCTGGGTGACAAAGACACAACTTATTTTCAATTCCCACCGGGGAAAGACGGGCCATTTGCTCAGGGAAATAAAGCCAAAAAGGGGCATTACTGGATTTGTGGGAATACGGCATATAAATTCTTACCCGCGGGGTGGTCGGGAGTTTGTTATATAGGGATCATAAGGCCCCTATTTTTCCTCCTGCCAGAAACTGGTGGACCCCAACTAGGCGTAAAGGTGTATGATAACCTCGGGGATAGAAGGATTGCCCGTAAGACGCGATCTACCAAGGTAAATTTAGGTGGGACAAAAAAAGGGGGGAATGACGAATGGCCCCCTGAGCGAATAATTGAACATTATGGGCCATCAACCTGAATCCGAACGAGCCCATTGCAGGGGCAAGAGAACCAATCTATAATCTAAATCGAATAATCAGACTACAAGCGGCCCTAGAAATTATCACCAACAAAACCGCTGACACCATAGACCTATTAACTCGACAATCTCAACAAATGCGCACAGCAATCCTTCAACACCACATGGTTTTAGATTATTTATTGGCTGAGGAGGGAGGGGTGTGTGGAAAATTAAATATCTCTAACTGCTGCCTAGAAAGAGATGATGTGGGAGAAGTGGTTCTCCAACTGACCCAAGATATCAGGAAAATAGCCCACATCCCTGTTCAAACCTGGAGTGGTTGGAATGGCGATTTGTGGTCCTGGTTACCAGGGGCACCGTGGGTCAAACAATTAATATTGTATTTGCTATGTGCAACTGCCACCTTACTGTTCCTACCCTGTATAATTCCATGTTTTATTCAATTAATTCGACACGTTGTGTCAAATATGCACTTTGTTCCTAACGCTCCACTTGATGGTGTAACAAAAATCTGTACCATCCATCAGCCACAAGCAACCTCAGTACCCATCATTTGAACCCGTCCCCAATTCCTTCTAAAGGAAGAAATTGCATATTGCCAGTTATTGTTAACCACATTTCCAATGCTCACCCTTCAAAGTTGAAGAATTGTTAAAGTCGTTCGAGAATGAGCTTGCAGTTAATCTGTGTTAAGACATTCCTTCACCGGAAACAATGTTATTCCCTTTTTCCGTCCCACAATTTTCCTCCAGCCTTATCCCCAACTCTCTCAACTCTGCGTTTTCCTTCTTTCTCCCTTGTTTTCTTGTTCTCTCGCTCCCTTATGCCACCAAGCTGCAATCTCGAGCCACGGGGTGCTGTGAAGGACCGATAGAAAAATGCGAATTTGTCTCGACATTGCCGCTGTAGCGCCATCCAGCGTCGCGTTTCGAAAAGACCATCTTCTCCACAGTTTTAAGAAAAACAACCTAAACGCGCGAAAAGACCCGAGGCAGGGACAAAAAGGCGCGAAAAGAGCAGGGGCGGGGGCAGCAGGTCCGTGGTGAACCGCACGTACACATTTGTGATCCGCGCATGCGTGCGAGCCCCTATATAAGGAGCACACATGCACCTCGGCGGGTGCGGCGGCAGCGCGCGTGAGACCACTCCTTCCGTTCCTGCACCCTCAAGGCTCCCCGCCCCACCTTCGGTCCTTGACGAGGCCTGAGGCCACCGAATACCCAGCGGAAGATCATCGGACTCGAAGTGGTGGTGATAAATTCCTCCTTCTCTTTCTAACCCTCTCCCCTATTCTTTTCCTCTCCTCCCTTGCCCTCACTCCTCCCTCCATTCTCTTCTCCCCTCAGATAAAAGTAAAAGGTTGTACGACATCTGACCGATTCCAGCGTCTTAATCTCGTCCTTGGGATCGTATCGAAACCTCCCCCGATATTGGATTGGGACACTCCGTTTGCTCTTCTTCAAGACAAGAAACTTTCATTTCCCACAGTTGCTTACTTCTCCAAACGCTTTCGTATCTTTTAGCTCCCTCCCCAATTCCTTTCCCGAGGCACGAGTGGTTAGCACTTTTGCTAATTGGAAAATGGCTCTTTCTGCAAGACATCCCCCCCACCCCTTCCTCCTGGTGTCTCTAGAGAACTGCTAGCGCAAGACAACGCCATGTCTCCAACAGCCTTGGTGCTCAATGGTTGCTAAAACCACAAGGGAGAGCAGCGGTCGCTGAGACCGCAGGACCAGAGAGTACCAGGAGCGGGGGGGAGGGAGGAAGTCTTTCGAAGGCGGGACGCTCTTGCCTCCCCACACACATGGCCCGGGGGGCGGGACCTGGTAGCACTTCTCTGCGTTTGACTGGTCACCCGTCTGGATTCGACTGCTCTCTCAGCCACTGGCGGAACTGCCAGCGTCCGCAGGCAGCAGCGTAACTGAGGAGGACGTTTTCCCCAGGATCTGGGGGCATCCGTCACTTCCCTGTGCCTGGCCTCGTGAGTCGCCCAGTCTCCCCTTGCCGTGGAGCAGCGGGGTAGCGAGTGGGCATGGCCCCGGGGCTGGAGAGGGGGGAGGGTGCCCAGGTGCCAGCCCAGCTGCCCGCATGATGCGCCCGTTGTTTTGCGGGGGGAAAAGCACTATGCCCAGCTGGTGGCCTGGCTGCGGGAGGATAAGCAGGAGAATGAGGTAGGGCCGAAAGGGCTGGGGGAGAGCGGGTGAGTGCCCACGGGCCCTGGGGCGGGGGGGTGGGAGGAGGGCGGCAGCGGGCTCAGGGACTCGGACCCTTCCTTCTCCCAGGTGCTGCGTCAAGAAATGAAGAAACTTGAAGAGGCACTGGAGGAGGAGGAGGAGGCGTGGTGAGTTGGGCCCCTGGCCCCACACGGCTGTCTCTGCAGCACCGGGAGCGAGGGGGCTGCCAGTGGTGGTGCTAGGCAATGGGGTGGGGGGAATACGCAGCCCGAGGTGTGACGGGGAAGCCCAGTCCCTGCCTGGGGTGCTGAATGTTTGGAAGGGGACCGACCGCGTGGCCCCCCTGGAGGTCTAGAACTCCTCCAAGCACGCCCTGTTGCCTGCACCAGCATCAGAGGAAGAAGGAGGCAGAGGCGCCGGGGACTGTGCTGCCAGAGGTGGGGGAAGCATAGCGGGTAAGGGGGAGAGCCTGTGCCAGCCCCTGCCCCGGCCAGCGTGGGTCTCCCTGGGGAGAGGGGTCCACGGAGGTGCCAGCCACGCAGGGGCTATACTCCTGCGCGAGGCGGAGGCCAGGGGCACCGTGCAACTCCAGCTGTCCTGGCTGCGCAGCAGTGCTTGACAAGCGTCCTCGCTCTGCCTCGACCGGTAGCAAAGGGACACGCTGGCGAGAAGACGCGGCTTGGTTTATTGGCTGCAGTGAGGGTCCCCACTGGGTCCCCTGGGGTCCGGTCCCGGGCAGTGGGTGGGATGGGCCAGACACCTGCTGCAGCCGACGGGGCTCGCAAGTCCAGGCTGCTGGGGAGCTGCTGGCCGGCTGTGGGCTTTGCAGCGGGGAAGTGCTCGGCATCGGTTTTCCCTGGGCCGGGCTGTTTGCCGGGCTTGCGGAGTATCGTGTCCCACCCTGCGCGAGGGAGCAATGAGAGACGGCTGGGGAGGCAGCCCGTGGGGCTCTCGCAACGGCCCCGTAGGCATCCCGTAGGCAAGACGGGCTTGGGATGCATCCAGCCTGCCCTGTCTCCCATCCCTCTTGTGCCCCACAGGACACTCGGCCTGCTCTTGGTCGGCGGCTTCGTTCTGGCTGCTGCGGTGCTCTACGCCTCCTGCTACGACCCCAAACTCTTCTGCCGCCTGCTGTTGCATGTGCTGCCTGGGGAGACCTACCGCAACCTGGCATATGCCCTGGGAAAGATGGTGCTCAGGGAGGGGCTGCTGCCTTTTTGGCAGCCTGCCCCTCCCCCCAATAAAACCTTTTCTACCTCACCTCCACGGGCTCAGGTGTGTTTGCTGGGGCACAGGGAGAGGGTCTTGCCCCGCGTGCCGGTCCCCGCAGCCCCTCGACGGCAGGCCCAGCCCCGGCTGCTAGGCACTGGGTGCCGCCACTCTGCCCGTCGCAAGCCAGCTCCCCGTGTGCCAGCCTCACCTGCCCTCCCTCCCTCCCTCCGTCCCCGGAGTATTTATGGCGCTGAATAATCGGGTGGATCCACCGTCTTCTCAGGCCACGGTAGTTTTTTCACCCCGCCATTGGAGCCTGGCAACCATTGAGCAACGTGCAGGCCAACTCCTGTAAGCGTGTCTGAGGCTACTCAGGCTCCAGCAGCCGGGGCCACGTTTACAGGGAGGCCGGCAAACGTTATCACCCACAGCCCCCTAGAGCCCCCAAGCCCCTTCCTTTCCTCCCCACAGCTCCCCATGACGCCACAGCTGCCACCTGCCTTCCCACTCCGCAGCCCCCGTGGCCCCCACGCCCCTCCTTTCATGCCACAGCCCCCCAGCCCATGCCCTTCTCCCTCCCCACGGTCCCCACGACCCCGGTCTCCCCCTCCTCCCCATGCTCCCATCCCTGGTAGCCCCACAGCCGCCTGGCCCCATCCGCAGCGCTGCTGGCCCCACGGCCCCCTTGCCGGTTGCACCCCATCCCTTACGGCCCATTCTAGCAATCTCTTAGCCGGTGGCCCTGTCCTCAGTGCCCATGGCCCTGCTGACCCCACAGCCACCGGCCGGCACAGCCCCGGCTGCGCCCTGCCACCTTCTCCAGCCGCTCGCAGCTTTCGCTGCCGAGGGGAAAGGCCCTGTCGGATGGAGGCCGGAGCGACCTGGCCTGCCCACTCCTGCACGCAGCGCTGCTGCACGCAGCCGCTCAAAGGGCCAGAGCTGAAGCACGTGGGGCGCTGCCTGCCTGCCGCGTGCCCCTGCTGTCCCAAAAGCGGATTCTTTGCCCGGCGTGCAATAGGCCGAGCATCACACCCTCGGGAGAGACGCCGAGCATTTAGTTCAGGTTTGCGCAAAGCTGGGTGCTCGGTGGTTTCCCACAAATCAAGCACGCCCTCATACAAAACTGCAGCTATTTATCAGGTGACATGATTAGTATCAACCCGCCCAAATTTACACTTAGTGGTTAGTGATTAACATTTCGACACTATTGCTTTACTGGATTGAAATGAGCCTCGCTTGCTATGTAAATTAGCACGCATGCTCCTTTCGGGGGGGCGGGGGGGGTGGGGCAAATCTCTTTGGTCCGGAATTGAGTCGGCGGTCGCGATCTCCCCTCGCCACATTTCCCTTTCACCCAGGTTCTGCGGTTTTATCAAACTGCACGCTTCTCTGGCCACCGGCCTGTCTTTGGCGCCAAGATGGTCCCTTTTATCGCTCCCTTTGCTCTTCTTCAAGCCTAGAGCCCTTCATTTCCCACAGTTGCTTACTTCTCCAAACGCTTTCGTATCTTTTAGCTCCCTCCCCAATTCCTTTCCCGAGGCACGAGTGGTTAGCACTTTTGCTAATTGGAAAATGGCTCTTTCTGCAAGACATCCCCCCCACCCCTTCCTCCTGGTGTCTCTAGAGAACTGCTAGTGCAAGACAACGCCATGTCTCCAACAGCCTCGGTGCTCAATGGTTGCTAAAACCACAAGGGAGAGCAGCGGTCGCTAAGACCGCAGGACCAGAGAGTACCAGGAGCGGGGGGGAGGGAGGAAGTCTTTCGAAGGCGGGACGCTCTTGCCTCCCCACACACATGGCCCGGGGGGCGGGACCTGGTAGCACTTCTCTGCGTTTGACTGGTCACCCGTCTGGATTCGACTGCTCTCTCAGCCACTGGCGGAACTGGGACGAGAGAAGGTTCCGGAGGGCCAGAGCCTGAAATCTCTCGAAAGGGACTCTCGCGCTGTCTTGGGCTCTCTCTCTCCACCAACTCCCCGTGTTGGCAGGTGTAGCGCTGGATCCGGGACTGGTGATTCTCCTCTTCATTCCTCTCTCTCTCTCTCTCTCCCTCTCTTTCACGTCTCCTAAGGCTCTTGGGAGGCTGCAAGCACGGTGTCTAGCCGGGCTAGAGCAGAGGGCTAGTCTTTCTTTTTCCCCTTTCTGGGCTGTCGTTCCCCCCGGAGCTGGACGCTGGGTCCAAATGGGGGCTGGATGCTTGAGCCCTGGAGCTCTGGAGGTCATCTTGTCTCGTGCAACCGCCCGGCTCGAGGAGGGTCACCTAGCGCTGGTTGCCCAGCGTCCGCGGGCAGCAGCGTAACTGAGGAGGACGTTTTCCCCAGGATCTGGGGGCATCCGTCACTTCCCTGTGCCTGGCCTCGTGAGTCGCCCAGTCTCCCAGTGCCGTGGAGCAGCGGGGTAGCGAGTGGGCATGGCCCCGGGGCTGGAGAGGGGGGAGGGTGCCCAGGTGCCAGCCCAGCTGCCCGCATGATGCGCCCGTTGTTTTGCGGGGGGAAAAGCACTATGCCCAGCTGGTGGCCTGGCTGCGGGAGGATAAGCAGGAGAATGAGGTAGGGCCGAAAGGGCTGGGGGAGAGCGGGTGAGTGCCCACGGGCCCTGGGGCGGGGGGGTGGGAGGAGGGCGGCAGCGGGCTCAGGGACTCGGACCCTTCCTTCTCCCAGGTGCTGCGTCAAGAAATGAAGAAACTTGAAGAGGCACTGGAGGAGGAGGAGGAGGCGTGGTGAGTTGGGCCCCTGGCCCCACACGGCTGTCTCTGCAGCACCGGGAGCGAGGGGGCTGCCAGTGGTGGTGCTAGGCAATGGGGTGGGGGGAATACGCAGCCCGAGGTGTGACGGGGAAGCCCAGTCCCTGCCTGGGGTGCTGAATGTTTGGAAGGGGACCGACCGCGTGGCCCCCCTGGAGGTCTAGAACTCCTCCAAGCACGCCCTGTTGCCTGCACCAGCATCAGAGGAAGAAGGAGGCAGAGGCGCCGGGGACTGTGCTGCCAGAGGTGGGGGAAGCATAGCGGGTAAGGGGGAGAGCCTGTGCCAGCCCCTGCCCCGGCCAGCGTGGGTCTCCCTGGGGAGAGGGGTCCACGGAGGTCCCAGCCACGCAGGGGCTATACTCCTGCGCGAGGCGGAGGCCAGGGGCACCGTGCAACTCCAGCTGTCCTGGCTGCGCAGCAGTGCTTGACAAGCGTCCTCGCTCTGCCTCGACCGGTAGCAAAGGGACACGCTGGCGAGAAGACGCGGCTTGGTTTATTGGCTGCAGTGAGGGTCCCCACTGGGTCCCCTGGGGTCCGGTCCCGGGCAGTGGGTGGGATGGGCCAGACACCTGCTGCAGCCGACGGGGCTCGCAAGTCCAGGCTGCTGGGGAGCTGCTGGCCGGCTGTGGGCTTTGCAGCGGGGAAGTGCTCGGCATCGGTTTTCCCTGGGCCGGGCTGTTTGCCGGGCTTGCGGAGTATCGTGTGCCACCCTGCGCGAGGGAGCAATGAGAGACGGCTGGGGAGGCAGCCCGTGGGGCTCTCGGAACGGCCCCGTAGGCATCCCGTAGGCAAGACGGGCTTGGGATGCATCCAGCCTGCTCTGTCTCCCATCCCTCTTGTGCCCCACAGGACACTCGGCCTGCTCTTGGTCGGCGGCTTCGCTCTGGCTGCTGCGGTGCTCTACGCCTCCTGCTACGACCCCAAACTCTTCTGCCGCCTGCTGTTGCATGTGCTGCCTGGGGAGACCTACCGCAACCTGGCATATGCCCTGGGAAAGATGGTGCTCAGGGAGGGGCTGCTGCCTTTTTGGCAGCCTGCCCCTCCCCCCAATAAAACCTTTTCTACCTCACCTCCACGGGCTCAGGCGTGTTTGCTGGGGCACAGGGAGAGGGTCTTGCCCCGCGTGCCGGTCCCCGCAGCCCCTCGACGGCAGGCCCAGCCCCGGCTGCTAGGCACTGGGTGCCGCCACTCTGCCCGTCGCAAGCCAGCTCCCCGCGTGCCAGCCTCACCTGCCCTCCCTCCCTCCCTCCGTCCCCGGAGTATTTATGGTGCTGAATAATCGGGTGGATCCACCGTCTTCTCAGGCCACGGTAGTTTTTTCACTCCGCCATTGGAGCCTGGCAACCCTTGAGCAACGTGCAGGCCAACTCCTGTAAGCGTGGCTGAGGCTACTCAGGCTCCAGCAGCCGGGGCCACGTTTACAGGGAGGCCGGCAAACGTTATCACCCACAGCCCCCTAGAGCCCCCAAGCCCCTTCCTTTCCTCCCCACAGCTCCCCATGACGCCACAGCTGCCACCTGCCTTCCCACTCCGCAGCCCCCGTGGCCCCCACGCCCCTCCTTTCATGCCACAGGCCCCCAGCCCATGCCCTTCTCCCTCCCCACGGTCCCCACGACCCCGGTCTCCCCCTCCTCCCCATGCTCCCATCCCTGGTAGCCCCACAGCCGCCTGGCCCCATCCGCAGCGCTGCTGGCCCCACGGCCCCCTTGCCGGTTGCACCCCATCCCTTACGGCCCATTCTAGCAATCTCTTAGCCGGTGGCCCTGTCCCCAGTGCCCATGGCCCTGCTGACCCCACAGCCACCGGCCGGCACAGCCCCGGCTGCGCCCTGCCACCTTCTCCAGCCGCTCGCAGCTTTCGCTGCCGAGGGGAAAGGCCCTGTCGGATGGAGGCCGGAGCGACCTGGCCTGCCCACTCCTGCACGCAGCGCTGCTGCACGCAGCCGCTCAAAGGGCCAGAGCTGAAGCACGTGGGGCGCTGCCTGCCTGCCGCGTGCCCCTGCTGTCCGAAAAGCGGATTCTTTGCCCGGCGTGCAATAGGCCGAGCATCACACCCTCGGGAGAGACGCCGAGCATTTAGTTCAGGTTTGCGCAAAGCTGGGTGCTCGGTGGTTTCCCACAAATCAAGCACGCCCTCATACAAAACTGCAGTGTATTTATCAGGTGACGTGATTAGTATCAACCCGCCCAAATTTACACTTAGTGGTTAGTGATTAACATTTCGACACTATTGCTTTACTGGATTGAAATGAGCCTCGCTTGCTATGGAAATTAGCACGCGTGCTCCTTTCGGGTGGGGGGTGGGGGGGGCAGCAAATCTCTTTGGTCCAGAATTGAGTCGGCGGTCGCGATCTCCCCTCGCCACATTTCCCTTTCACCCAGGTTCTGCGGTTTTATCAAACTGCACGCTTCTCTGGCCACCGGCCCGTCTTTGGCGCCAAGATGGTCCCTTTTATCACTCCCTTTGCTCTTCTTCAAGCCTAGAGCCCTTCATTTCCCACAGTTGCTTACTTCTCCAAACGCTTTCGTATCTTTTAGCTCCCTCCCCAATTCCTTTCCCGAGGCACGAGTGGTTAGCACTTTTGCTAATTGGAAAATGGCTCTTTCTGCAAGACATCCCCCCCACCCCTTCCTCCTGGTGGCTCTAGAGAACTGCTAGCGCAAGACAACGCCATGTCTCCAACAGCCTCGGTGCTCAATGGTTGCTAAAACCACAAGGGAGAGCAGCGGTCGCTAAGACCGCAGGACCAGAGAGTACCAGGAGCGGGGGGAGGGAGGAAGTCTTTCGAAGGCGGGACGCTCTTGCCTCCCCACACACATGGCCCGGGGGGCGGGACCTGGTAGCACTTCTCTGCGTTTGACTGGTCACCCGTCTGGATTCGACTGCTCTCTCAGCCACTGGCGGAACTGGGACGAGAGAAGGTTCCGGAGGGCCAGAGCCTGAAATCTCTCGAAAGGGACTCTCGCGCTGTCTTGGGCTCTCTCTCTCCACCAACTCCCCGTGTTGGCAGGTGTAGCGCTGGATCCGGGACTGGTGATTCTCCTCTTCATTCCTCTCTCTCTCTCTCTCTCCCTCTCTTTCACGTCTCCTAAGGCTCTTGGGAGGCTGCAAGCACGGTGTCTAGCCGGGCTAGAGCAGAGGGCTAGTCTTTCTTTTTCCCCTTTCTGGGCTGTCGTTCCCCCCGGAGCTGGACGCTGGGTCCAAATGGGGGCTGGATGCTTGAGCCCTGGAGCTCTGGAGGTCATCTTGTCTCGTGCAACCGCCCGGCTCGAGGAGGGTCACCTAGCGCTGGTTGCCCAGCGTCCGCGGGCAGCAGCGTAACTGAGGAGGACGTTTTCCCCAGGATCTGGGGGCATCCGTCACTTCCCTGTGCCTGGCCTCGTGAGTCGCCCAGTCTCCCAGTGCCGTGGAGCAGCGGGGTAGCGAGTGGGCATGGCCCCGGGGCTGGAGAGGGGGGAGGGTGCCCAGGTGCCAGCCCAGCTGCCCGCATGATGCGCCCGTTGTTTTGCGGGGGGAAAAGCCCTATGCCCAGCTGGTGGCCTGGCTGCGGGAGGATAAGCAGGAGAATGAGGTAGGGCCGAAAGGGCTGGGGGAGAGCGGGTGAGTGCCCACGGGCCCTGGGGCGGGGGGGTGGGAGGAGGGCGGCAGCGGGCTCAGGGACTCGGACCCTTCCTTCTCCCAGGTGCTGCGTCAAGAAATGAAGAAACTTGAAGAGGCACTGGAGGAGGAGGAGGAGGCGTGGTGAGTTGGGCCCCTGGCCCCACACGGCTGTCTCTGCAGCACCGGGAGCGAGGGGGCTGCCAGTGCTGGTGCTAGGCAATGGGGTGGGGGGAATACGCAGCCCGAGGTGTGACAGGGAAGCCCAGTCCCTGCCTGGGGTGCTGAATGTTTGGAAGGGGACCGACCGCGTGGCCCCCCTGGAGGTCTAGAACTCCTCCAAGCAAGCCCTGTTGCCTGCACCAGCATCAGAGGAAGAAGGAGGCAGAGGCGCCGGGGACTGTGCTGCCAGAGGTGGGGGAAGCATAGCGGGTAAGGGGGAGAGCCTGTGCCAGCCCCTGCCCCGGCCAGCGTGGGTCTCCCTGGGGAGAGGGGTCCACGGAGGTGCCAGCCACGCAGGGGCTATACTCCTGCGCGAGGCGGAGGCCAGGGGCACCGTGCAACTCCAGCTGTCCTGGCTGCGCAGCAGTGCTTGACAAGCGTCCTCGCTCTGCCTCGACCGGTAGCAAAGGGACACGCTGGCGAGAAGACGCGGCTTGGTTTATTGGCTGCAGTGAGGGTCCCCACTGGGTCCCCTGGGGTCCGGTCCCGGGCAGTGGGTGGGATGGGCCAGACACCTGCTGCAGCCGACGGGGCTCGCAAGTCCAGGCTGCTGGGGAGCTGCTGGCCGGCTGTGGGCTTTGCAGCGGGGAAGTGCTCGGCATCGGTTTTCCCTGGGCCGGGCTGTTTGCCGGGCTTGCGGAGTATCGTGTGCCACCCTGCGCGAGGGAGCAATGAGAGACGGCTGGGGAGGCAGCCCGTGGGGCTCTCGGAACGGCCCCGTAGGCATCCCGTAGGCAAGACGGGCTTGGGATGCATCCAGCCTGCCCTGTCTCCCATCCCTCTTGTGCCCCACAGGACACTCGGCCTGCTCTTGGTCGGCGGCTTCGCTCTGGCTGCTGCGGTGCTCTACGCCTCCTGCTACGACCCCAAACTCTTCTGCCGCCTGCTGTTGCATGTGCTGCCTGGGGAGACCTACCGCAACCTGGCATATGCCCTGGGAAAGATGGTGCTCAGGGAGGGGCTGCTGCCTTTTTGGCAGCCTGCCCCTCCCCCCAATAAAACCTTTTCTACCTCACCTCCACGGGCTCAGGCGTGTTTGCTGGGGCACAGGGAGAGGGTCTTGCCCCGCGTGCCGGTCCCCGCAGCCCCTCGACGGCAGGCCCAGCCCCGGCTGCTAGGCACTGGGTGCCGCCACTCTGCCCGTCGCAAGCCAGCTCCCCGCGTGCCAGCCTCACCTGCCCTCCCTCCCTCCCTCCGTCCCCGGAGTATTTATGGCGCTGAATAATCGGGTGGATCCACCGTCTTCTCAGGCCACGGTAGTTTTTTCACTCCGCCATTGGAGCCTGGCAACCCTTGAGCAACGTGCAGGCCAACTCCTGTAAGCGTGTCTGAGGCTACTCAGGCTCCAGCAGCCGGGGCCACGTTTACAGGGAGGCCGGCAAACGTTATCACCCACAGCCCCCTAGAGCCCCCAAGCCCCTTCCTTTCCTCCCCACAGCTCCCCATGACGCCACAGCTGCCACCTGCCTTCCCACTCCGCAGCCCCCGTGGCCCCCACGCCCCTCCTTTCATGCCACAGCCCCCCAGCCCATGCCCTTCTCCCTCCCCACAGTCCCCACGACCCTGGTCTCCCCCTCTTCCCAGCAAAGCTGGTTGCTCGGTGGTTTCCCACAAATCAAGCACGCCCTCATACAAAACTGCAGTGTATTTATCAGGTGACATGATTAGTATCAACCCGCCCAAATTTACACTTAGTGGTTAGTGATTAACATTTCGACACTATTGCTTTACTGGATTGAAATGAGCCTCGCTTGCTATGTAAATTAGCACGCGTGCTCCTTTCGGGGGGCGGTTGGGGTGGGGCAAATCTCTTTGGTCCGGAATTGAGTCGGCGGTCGCGATCTCCCCTTGCCACATTTCCCTTTCACCCAGGTTCTGCAGTTTTATCAAACTGCACGCTTCTCTGGCCACCGGCCCTTCTTTGGCGCGAAGATGGTCCCTTTTATCGCTCCATTTAAAGGAGCGATAGAAAAATGCGGTTTTGTCTCGACATTGCCGCTGTAGTGCCATCCAGCGTCGCGTTTCGAAAAGACCATCTTCTCCACAGTTTTAAGAAAAATAACCTAAACGCGCGAAAAGACCCGAGGCAGGGACAAAAAGGCGCGAAAAGAGCAGGGGCGGGGGCAGCAGGTCCGTGGCGAACCTCACGTACACATTTGTGATCTGCGCATGCGTGAGAGCCCCTATATAAGGAGCACACGTGCCCCTTGGCGGGGGCGGCGGCAGCACGCGCGAGACCACTACTTCCGTTCCTGCACCCTCAAGGCTCCCCCCGCTTTTGGTCCCCGACGAAGCCTGAGGCCACCGAATACCCAGCGGAAGATCATCGGACTCGATGTGGTGGTGATAAACTCCTCCTTCTCTTTCTACCTCTCTCTCCCCTATTCTTTTCCTCTCCTCCCTTGCCCTCCCTCCTCCCTCCATTCTCTTCTCCCCTCAAATAAAAGTAAAAGGTTGCACGACATCTGACCGATTCCAGCGTCTTAATCTCGTCCTTGGGATCGTATCGAAACCTCCCCCGACATTGGATCGGGACATTTAATTGGCGTCACGGACAGGATCCCTTGAGACGAGAGTGTCATACAACCTTATGGTGTGCTGAGCGATTGTGTGTGAACGAGACGTACAAGTAAGTACAAAGCGAGTGCGGAGTTTCGATCCGTGGTTCTGCTCTCCCGCGAGGGAAGCAGCCAGAGACGAACGAAACGCAAGGAAGGAGTGGGTGTTGAGACCTTTGCACTGAAACGCGCGTAGCAGTTTGTGATTTGAGCTCCTGAGGGCGTATAGGGGAGACTTGAGTTTTATGGTGTGACCCCCTCAGGATGATATCCCCTTTGTAGGCTCTGCTCTGTCTCATACTAGTTTATGGTCTGGCCTCCTGGGGGAGTATAGGGGAAGCTTGGATTTTACGGTGTGACCCCCTCAGGACGGTATCCCCTTTGTAGGCTCGTCTTTGTCTTGTAGTAGCGTGTGGATTGGCCTCCTGGGAGCGTATAAGGGAAACTTACTTGTTTTTTTTTAAGGTTTGACCCTCCCGGGACGAACTCCCCTTTGTAGGACATGGCCGCCCAAAAGGCAGGCGATTTTTGTGAAGAGACGGAGAAATTATATGAGTTTTTAGAAACATACCGCTCTCGCCCCTCACCCCCGGGACGAGATTGGGCACGGGACCACTGGTTCCAACTGCAAAGTGTTATGGACCCAATAGCGGTTTTGCATAAAGAAGCTAGAGTTAAGAAGGGGAAAGGGAAAGCCATCGTTTGCGCTGTGCTAGGAGCGTGCCTGGCAGCGGCGGTGGAGGACAAGAAAGGAGCGCCCTGCCAATCGGAGGCTGTGGCCGCTTCGTTGCAAGCGGCGATAACACCGCTGTGAGAGCAACTACTAGAGACCAAACGGGCGCTAGAGGAGGAGAAGTGCCAAAATATGGTTTTGAAGGAGGAGCTGAGGGTTCAGCTCCTGAGGGAGGCAGACACCCTTGCTGAGGTGGAGGTAATGCTGGAGGAGAAAGGGGTACGCCAAATTTATCCCCAGAAAGATTTAAAGCAGTTAAGAGAGACTGTGGATAACACCCCCCCCCCCATATGTGCCCGCTGGTAAAGACAGAATACATATGTGAGGACGATAGCGACAACCGTCCCCAAGTTGTAACCACAGAAATCCCTTTTACCGCCACCGAACTGGCTAAACTCCAAAAGGATTTTGCTAGGACGGCAAGGGAGTCCGAAACCGAATACGTGTGGAGGGTATCCCTGTCGGAGGGGGACGGGATCATGCTATCAGAAAAGGAAGCAGAGGAGTATTGGGGCCCCGGCGTCTTCCTCACAATGGGCGATCGCCGAGCCCCATGGTCTCTGACCCAGAGGGCTGCATATTGGGCGGGGGGGCTGAACCCATTAGAGAGGGGGGATCCCCTAGCTATAACTGGTTCCATCGATCAACTATTAGAAAATGTACAGAAGGCGGCATGCCTGCAAATGATATATGACCGGGAACTTAAACCAAATCTAAGCTCTCCGATGTTACTACCGGTAGACCCCGAGCGGCTGACGCCGCTAATAAAAGGACTCTCTGACTCGCTAAAACCTATCGGGATCCAATTACAGGGGAGAATTCAAAATGTGCCTCGCGAGGAGCGAATCGCAGTTGCCCTGGAGGGAACGGTAACCCCCGAACAGCGGCAGTTGGGGAGGAAGGTGTGGACCTGGGGGGAGATAGCTCAGGAACTAAGAAAGTACGGGAGGAAATGCGGGCCAGTAGGCAGGACTTACCACAAGGTGGAAACTAGGGCCGTGCGGGCAGCGAGGCCGGCAAGTAAATCTCTGGCTTTTTCGAGGGGAAGCCCCGACCGAAAAAAAAGGGAGAAACCCCCGCTCCGACAAGGATTGTGGCAAATGGGACTGCAAAAGGGTGTGCCCCGAGACCTGATGGGTGGGCTCCCCACCAAAAAGTTAGAGCTCCTGGTGCGGAGGTGGTCCGGGCAAGGACCCCCTCCCAAACTGAACCTGCCTTCTGCCCCGGTATTGGACAGGGAGGAGGGGTTCAAGGGGGACGAAAGGGCGGCAGGAAACTAAAACCTCCTCCCCCTCAGGGTGAGGGGGGAGGCGGGGGGGGTGGATGTTCATTAGACAACTCACCTGCAACAGTAAAGGGGACCTCCTCATTACCGTCGCAGTAGGGCCGAGGAAGAGGCCCATGACTTTTTTAATTGATACGGGGGCCCAAATTACAGCAATAAAACAGGGCGAGGCAGAACGGTGCGGCATTTCAACCCCTTCTAAGCACCTGATAGTATTAAATGCCCTAGGGAAAACCCAATCTGTGCCCATGACCCCGGTAACCTTATGGCTACCAGGAGATGAGAGTCCGGTGAACATCATGGCGGCTGTAGGACCTTTTCAAATGAATGTCCTGGGGATAGATGTTTTAAAAGGGAAACAGTGGCGGGACACCGAGGGGAACTCGTGGTCCTTCGGTGTTCCCCAGGTCAGAAGATTAGCCAGGAGCCCTAGTGCAGAAATGCGCCTGCTGCAAGCAGCGCCTCCCCTTCCTCCTTCCCGGTCGACCAATGTGAAACCCTACCCGCTACCCTTGGGAGCAAGGGAAAGCATCATCCCCGTACTAGAGGACCTGAAACGGCAAGGAGTCGTAACTCCCGTACAATCCCCTTTTAACTCTCCTGTGTGGCCTGTTAGAAAACCCAATGGTAAATGGAGATTAACCCTAGATTACCGGCGCCTCAATAGCAATACCGTCCCTTTAACGGCCGCCGTGCCAAATATTGCCGAATTAATTGCAACGATTCAGGAGCAAGCCCATCCAGCGATGGCAACCATTGATGTCAAAGACATGTTTTTTATGGTCCCGCTGCAGCCTGGGGACCAGGAGCGCGTTGCCTTCACATGGGAGGGACAGCAATATACGTTCACTCGACTGCCCCAAGGATATAAGCGCTCCGCTACGTTGGCCCACCACGCGCTGGCACAAGAACTTGAAACTATCCCCATACAAGCAGGAGTCAAAATTTATCAGTATCTAGATGATGTGCTCATAAGAGGGACGAAGGTAGAGGACGTTGAAAAAAACGCAATGTGATATTGTCACCCACTTGGAACGGATAGGATTGACAATCCCACCTGAAAAGGTCCAAACCCCTTCCAGCGAGACAAAATTTTTAGGAATCTGGTGGAGGGGGGGCATGGCCTGTATTCCCCCGGATACCCTATCCTCGTTAGACTCCCTCAAAATGCCCGAATCCAAAAAGGACTTGCAACACGCTCTAGGGCTGCTTGTATTTTGGAGAAAACATAGTCCCGACTTTTCGATGATTGCTAGACCACTATACGACCTACTAAGGAAAAAGGCTCAGTGGGAGTGGACCCCAATCCACGAGGAAGCCTTGCAGCTATTAATTTTTGAGGCAAACGCCCATCAAGCCCTAGGGCCAATTCACCCCACCGATCCGGTTCAGGTCGAATGGGGATTCGCCCGTACCGGGCTCTCCATCCACCTGTGGCAAAAGGGACCCGAAGGGCCCACTCAGCCCATCGGATTCTACTCACGCAGCTTCAAGGATGCCGAAAAGCGATACACTACTTGGGAGAAGGGGTTGTTTGTAGTTAGCCTAGCTTTACAGGAGGCCGAGAGAACTATTCGGAAACAGCCGATAGTTCTTCGGGGCCCGTTTAAGGTGACTAAAGCAGTCTTGGCAGGGACCCCACCCCCCGACGGGGGGGCTCAGCGAGCGTCCCTAAGGAAATGGTATGCTCAGATAGAACACTATTGTGAGGTCTTCTCCGTTACGGAAGGGGCCGCTAAAATGCTAACCATACAAGACGAGGGAGACCTAAATAGGGAAAACCCTCCACTTCCCCCCGTGGTCAAAGTAGCTCCCCCGTTTTCAGAGCAGGTCCTAAACGCATGGTTCACTGACGCTTCCTCAAAGCGGGAAGGGAAGGTTTGGAAATATCGGGCTGTAGCCCTTCAAGTAGCAACTAAGGAGAAAATAATTACGGAGGGAGAAGGCAGTGCACAGGTAGGGGAGCTGGTCGCAGTGTGGAACGTTTTTCAAGGCGAAAGCCAGACCACCTCCCCTGTGCACATTTATAGAGACTCCTATGCAGTATTCAAGGGCTGCACGGAGTGGCTCCCGTTTTGGGAGCAGAATGGCTGGGAAGTCAACAGACTACCAATCTGGCAGAAGGAGAAGTGGCAAGATATTCTCGAAATTGCAAAACGGGGGACATTTGTGGTGGTGTGGGTAGCTTCCCACCAACAAACCGATACCCCGGCTGGCCGGTGAAATGCAGAGGCAGACGAGTTGGCCCGACTAGCCCCGCTACAGAGCACCCAAGTGCAGGAGAACTGGGAACACCTACTAGAGTGGCTACATGTAAAGCGGAGGCACTCAGGGATCAATGATTTGTACCGGGAAGCACCAGCACGGGGATGGCCAGTCACCAGGGAGGACTGCAAGACTTGCATATCCTCTTGTGAACAATGCCGTGTCCGTCTGGACAGACACCCCCTGGAAAACGAGCCCCTGCACCTCAGGAAAGGGAAAGGTTTGTGGGAGGCCTGGCAGATCGACTATATCGGGCCCTTCCAAAAGTCCGCAGGGCAACGTCATGTATTGGTGGGGGTTGAGATAGTCTCCGGACTTGTACAAGCCCGGGCTTGTGCGAAAGCAACTGGGGAAAATACTGTAAGGGCCCTCAAAGAATGGTTCGGGACCTTCCCTAAACCACAGACCATCCCGTCAGACAACGGCACGCGCTTCACTGCCAAAATAGTTCAAGAATGGGCGGCTCGGGAAGGGATTTCGTGGATGTTCCACACTCCGTATTACCCACAGGCAAATGGGATTGTGGAACGGACCAACGGGCTGCTTAAGCGCTTCTTAAAACCCCACCAACCGGGATGGGCCGAGCGGGTGGGGGAGGCGCTGACCAATGTCAATAATCGCTGGGGTACAAACGGGTGCCCGAAAATTGCAGCATTTTGTCCGCAAGCCCCAACCATGGTACCCGTCTCTCGAAACCCCAGCTCCCCCAGGACACCATTTTACTCTCCTGGCCAACCGGTTCTGGTTGAGCTTCCCACCGTGGGAGCTGTGCCTCTCGTACTAGATACCCCCCTAAATAAACACACGTGGAAAGTGAAAGATACCAGTGGGAGAACCCACAAAATCCACACCAAACAGATTATTCCCTCCTTCTAACCCAAGGAGCGAGTTTTGTTCCTGTTTCTGTTTTTAAAGGTGGCGATATGACCACGATGCACCTGCTACTTTGGATCATTTTGACTCAGGGACACCTCCATGAAAGTGACGAGCGACCACTCCCTCTACCTTCCCCTCCTCCATACAATCCCTTCGAGAAAAACGAGTTCGTGTTATTAGCGAAAGCCGTGAGTCAAACTTTCAATCTGAGCCACTGTTGGGTTTGCGGCGGACCCCTAGGGCTATCAAGTTGGCCGTGGACATCCGCACCCCTCACCCCAGACCAAATCATAAGCAAATACAGCGAAGCCGCAAGCGATCCGTGGGATGACAGTGGGACCTGGCCAATTCAGTTTCCAACTAAGGGGCAACATTGTTTGAATCGCACCCAGAAAGGAGGGGTCGAAGTGGGAGAAAGCAAATGTCAATGGACTCTCACACGGAAGCCCCTCAACAAGGAAAGGGACCCGTGGGTGTGGCTTCATGAAACGGGGCGTAACCAGGGGTTTAAGGGATATTGGTCAAGCAAAAATGAAACCTTGATTCTCTGGCATTACAAACAAACTTGTAAATGGAGGGGTACTTATGGGGCTTGGTATTGTACCGGCCGAATAAGGGATGGGGCAACCACCTTTTTCAGCCCTCTGGGTGACAAAGACACAACTTATTTTCAATTCCCACCGGGGAAAGACGGGCCATTTGCTCAGGGAAATAAAGCCAAAAAGGGGCATTACTGGATTTGTGGGAATACGGCATATAAATTCTTACCCGCGGGGTGGTCGGGAGTTTGTTATATAGGGATCATAAGGCCCCTATTTTTCCTCCTGCCAGAAACTGGTGGACCCCAACTAGGCGTAAAGGTGTATGATAACCTCGGGGATAGAAGGATTGCCCGTAAGACGCGATCTACCAAGGTAAATTTAGGTGGGACAAAAAAAGGGGGGAATGACGAATGGCCCCCTGAGCGAATAATTGAACATTATGGGCCATCAACCTGAATCCGAACGAGCCCATTGCAGGGGCAAGAGAACCAATCTATAATCTAAATCGAATAGTCAGACTACAAGCGGCCCTAGAAATTATCACCAACAAAACCGCTGACACCATAGACCTATTAACTCGACAATCTCAACAAATGCGCACAGCAATCCTTCAACACCACATGGTTTTAGATTATTTATTGGCTGAGGAGGGAGGGGTGTGTGGAAAATTAAATATCTCTAACTGCTGCCTAGAAAGAGATGATGTGGGAGAAGTGGTTCTCCAACTGACCCAAGATATCAGGAAAATAGCCCACATCCCTGTTCAAACCTGGAGTGGTTGGAATGGCGATTTGTGGTCCTGGTTACCAGGGGCACCGTGGGTCAAACAATTAATATTGTATTTGCTATGTGCAACTGCCACCTTACTGTTCCTACCCTGTATAATTCCATGTTTTATTCAATTAATTCGACACGTTGTGTCAAATATGCACTTTGTTCCTAACGCTCCACTCGATGGTGTAACAAAAATCTGTACCATCCATCAGCCACAAGCAACCTCAGTACCCATCATTTGAACCCGTCCCCAATTCCTTCTAAAGGAAGAAATTGCATATTGCCAGTTATTGTTAACCACATTTCCAATGCTCACCCTTCAAAGTTGAAGAATTGTTAAAGTCGTTCGAGAATGAGCTTGCATTGAGCAATACCTCAGTTAATCTGTGTTAAGACATTCCTTCACCGGAAACAATGTTATTCCCTTTTTCCGTCCCACAATTTTCCTCCAGCCTTATCCCCAACTCTCTCAACTCTGCGTTTTCCTTCTTTCTCCCTTGTTTTCTTGTTCTCTCGCTCCCTTATGCCACCAAGCTGCAATCTCGAGCCACGGGGTGGTGTGAAGGACCGATAGAAAAATGCGAATTTGTCTCGACATTGCCGCTGTAGCGCCATCCAGCGTCGCGTTTCGAAAAGACCATCTTCTCCACAGTTTTAAGAAAAACAACCTAAACGCGCGAAAAGACCCGAGGCAGGGACAAAAAGGCGCGAAAAGAGCAGGGGCGGGGGCAGCAGGTCCGTGGTGAACCGCACGTACACATTTGTGATCCGCGCATGCGTGAGAGCCCCTATATAAGGAGCACACGTGCCCCTCGGCGGGGGCGGCGGCAGCGCGCGTGAGACCACTCCTTCCATTCCTGCACCCTCAAGGCTCCTCGCCCCACCTTCGGTCCTTGACGAAGCCTGAGGCCACCGAAGACCCAGCGGAAGATCATCGGACTCGAAGTGGTGGTGATAAATTCCTCCTTCTCTTTCTAACCCTCTCCCCTATTCTTTTCCTCTCCTCCCTTGCCCTCCCTCCTCCCTCCAATCTCTTCTCCCCTCAAATAAAAGTAAAAGGTTGCACGACATCTGACCGATTCCAGCGTCTTAATCTCGTCCTTGGGATCGTATCGAAACCTCCCCCGATATTGGATTGGGACACTCCGTTTGCTCTTCTTCAAGGCAAGAACCTTTCATTTTCCACAGTTGCTTACTTCTCCAAACGCTTTCGTATCTTTTAGCTCCCTCCCCAATTCCTTTCCCGAGGCACAAGTGGTTAGCACTTTTGCTAATTGGAAAATGGCTCTTTCTGCAAGACATCCCCCCCACCCCGTCCTCCTGGTGTCTCTAGAGAACTGCTAGCGCAAGACAACGCCATGTCTCCAACAGCCTTGGTGCTCAATGGTTGCTAAAACCACAAGGGAGAGCAGCGGTCGCTAAGACCGCAGGACCAGAGAGTACCAGGAGCGGGGGGGAGGGAGGAAGTCTTTCGAAGGCGGGACGCTCTTGCCTCCCCACACACATGGCCCGGGGGGCGGGACCTGGTAGCACTTCTCTGCGTTTGACTGGTCACCCGTCTGGATTCGACTGCTCTCTCAGCCACTGGCGGAACTGGGACGAGAGAAGGTTCCAGAGGGCCAGAGCCTGAAATCTCTCGAAAGGGACTCTCGCGCTGTCTTGGGCTCGCTCTCTCCACCAACTCCCCGTGTTGGCAGGTGTAGCGCTGGATCCGGGACTGGTGATTCTCCTCTTCATTCCTCTTTCTCTCTCTCTCCCCCTCTCTTTCACTTCTCCTAAGGCTCTTGGGAGGCTGCAAGCACGGTGTCTAGCCGGGCTAGAGCAGAGGGCTAGTCTTTCTTTTTCCCCTTTCTGGGCTGTCGTTCCCCCCGGAGCTGGACGCTGGGTCCAAATGGGGGCTGGATGCTTGAGCCCTGGAGCTCTGGAGGTCATCTTGTCTCGTGCAACCGCCCGGCTCGAGGAGGGTCACCTAGCGCTGGTTGCCCAGCGTCCGCGGGCAGCAGCGTAACTGAGGAGGACGTTTTCCCCAGGATCTGGGGGCATCCGTCACTTCCCTGTGCCTGGCCTCGTCAGTCGCCCAGTCTCCCCTTGCTGTGGAGCAGCGGGGTAGCGAGTGGGCATGGCCCCGGGGCTGGAGAGGGGTGAGGGTGCCCAGGTGCCAGCCCAGCTGCCCGCATGATGCGCCCGTTGTTTTGCGGGGGGAAAAGCACTATGCCCAGCTGGTGGCCTGGCTGCGGGAGGATAAGCAGGAGAATGAGGTAGGGCCGAAAGGGCTGGGGGAGAGCGGGTGAGTGCCCACGGGCCCTGGGGCGGGGGGGTGGGAGGAGGGCGGCAGCGGGCTCAGGGACTCGGACCCTTCCTTCTCCCAGGTGCTGCGTCAAGAAATGAAGAAACTTGAAGAGGCACTGGAGGAGGAGGAGGCGTGGTGAGTTGGGCCCCTGGCCCCACACGGCTGTCTCTGCAGCACCGGGAGCGAGGGGGCTGCCAGTGCTGGTGCTAGGCAATGGGGTGGGGGGAATACGCAGCCCGAGGTGTGACAGGGAAGCCCAGTCCCTGCCTGGGGTGCTGAATGTTTGGAAGGGGACCGACCGCGTGGCCCCCCTGGAGGTCTAGAACTCCTCCAAGCGAGCCCTGTTGCCTGCACCAGCATCAGAGGAAGAAGGAAGCAGAGGCGCCGGGGACTGTGCTGCCAGAGGTGGGGGAAGCATAGCAGGTAAGGGGGAGAGCCTGTGCCAGCCCCTGCCCCGGCCAGCGTGGGTCTCCCTGGGGAGAGGGGTCCACGGAGGTCCCAGCCACGCAGGGGCTATACTCCTGCGTGAGGCGGAGGCCAGGGGCACCGTGCAACTCCAGCTGTCCTGACTGCGCAGCAGTGCTTGACAAGCGTCCTCGCTCTGCCTCGACCTGTAGCAAAGGGACACGCTGGCGAGAAGACGCGGCTTGGTTTATTGGCTGCAGTGAGGGTCCCCACTGGGTCCCCTGGGGTCCGGTCCCGGGCAGTGGGTGGGATGGGCCAGACACCTGCTGCAGCCGACGGGGCTCGCAAGTCCAGGCTGCTGGGGAGCTGCTGGCCGGCTGTGGGCTTTGCAGCGGGGAAGTGCTCGGCATCGGTTTTCCCTGGGCCGGGCTGTTTGCCGGGCTTGCGGAGTATCGTGTCCCACCCTGCGCGAGGGAGCAATGAGAGACGGCTGGGGAGGCAGCCCGTGGGGCTCTCGGAACGGCCCCGTAGGCATCCCGTAGGCAAGATGGGCTTGGGATGCATCCAGCCTGCCCTGTCTCCCATCCCTCTTGTGCCCCACAGGACACTCGGCCTGCTCTTGGTCGGCGGCTTCGCTCTGGCTGCTGCGGTGCTCTACGCCTCCTGCTACGACCCCAAACTCTTCTGCCGCCTGCTGTTGCATGTGCTGCCTGGGGAGACCTACCGCAACCTGGCATATGCCCTGGGAAAGATGGTGCTCAGGGAGGGGCTGCTGCCTTTTTGGCAGCCTGCCCCTCCCCCCAATAAAACCTTTTCTACCTCACCTCCACGGGCTCAGGCGTGTTTGCTGGGGCACAGGGAGAGGGTCTTGCCCCGCGTGCCGGTCCCCGCAGCCCCTCGAGGGCAGGCCCAGCCCCGGCTGCTAGGCACTGGGTGCCGCCACTCTGCCCGTCGCAAGCCAGCTCCCCGCGTGCCAGCCTCACCTGCCCTCCCTCCCTCCCTCCGTCCCCGGAGTATTTATGGCGCTGAATAATCGGGTGGATCCACCGTCTTCTCAGGCCACGGTAGTTTTTTCACTCCGCCATTGGAGCCTGGCAACCATTGAGCAACGTGCAGGCCAACTCCTGTAAGCGTGGCTGAGGCTACTCAGGCTCCAGCAGCCGGGGCCACGTTTACAGGGAGGCCGGCAAACGTTATCACCCACAGCCCCCTAGAGCCCCCAAGCCCCTTCCTTTCCTCCCCACAGCTCCCCATGACGCCACAGCTGCCACCTGCCTTCCCACTCCGCAGCCCCCGTGGCCCCCACGCCCCTCCTTTCATGCCACAGCCCCCCAGCCCATGCCCTTCTCCCTCCCCACGGTCCCCACGACCCCGGTCTCCCCCTCCTCCCCATGCTCCCATCCCTGGTAGCCCCACAGCCGCCTGGCCCCATCCGCAGCGCTGCTGGCCCCACGGCCCCCTTGCCGGTTGCACCCCATCCCTTACGGCCCATTCTAGCAATCTCTTAGCCGGTGGCCCTGTCCCCAGTGCCCATGGCCCTGCTGACCCCACAGCCACCGGCCGGCACAGCCCCGGCTGCGCCCTGCCACCTTCTCCAGCCGCTCGCAGCTTTCGCTGCCGAGGGGAAAGGCCCTGTCGGATGGAGGCCGGAGCGACCTGGCCTGCCCACTCCTGAACGCAGCGCTGCTGCACGCAGCCGCTCAAAGGGCCAGAGCTGAAGCACGTGGGGCACTGCCTGCCTGCCGCGTGCCCCTGCTGTCCCAAAAGCGGATTCTTTGCCCGGCGTGCAATAGGCCGAGCATCACACCCTCGGGAGAGACGCTGAGTATTTAGTTCAGGTTTGCGCAAAGCTGGGTGCTCGGTGGTTTCCCACAAATCAAGCACGCCCTCATACAAAACTGCAGTGTATTTATCAGGTGACGTGATTAGTATCAACCCGCCCAAATTTACACTTAGTGGTTAGTGATTAACATTTCGACACTATTGCTTTACTGGATTGAAATGAGCCTCGCTTGCTATGGAAATTAGCACGCGTGCTCCTTTCGGGTGGGGGGTGGGGGGGCAGCAAATCTCTTTGGTCCGGAATTGAGTCGGCGGTCGCGATCTCCCCTCGCCACATTTCCCTTTCACCCAGGTTCTGCAGTTTTATCAAACTGCACGCTTCTCTGGCCACCGGCCCGTCTTTGGCGCCAAGATGGTCCCTTTTATCGCTCCCTTTGCTCTTCTTCAAGCCTAGAGCCCTTCATTTCCCACAGTTGCTTACTTCTCCAAACGCTTTCGTATCTTTTAGCTCCCTCCCCAATTCCTTTCCCGAGGCACGAGTGGTTAGCACTTTTGCTAATTGGAAAATGGCTCTTTCTGCAAGACATCCCCCCCACCCCTTCCTCCTGGTGGCTCTAGAGAACTGCTAGCGCAAGACAACGCCATGTCTCCAACAGCCTTGGTGCTCAATGGTTGCTAAAACCACAAGGGAGAGCAGCGGTCGCTAAGACCGCAGGACCAGAGAGTACCAGGAGCGGGGGGGAGGGAGGAAGTCTTTCGAAGGCGGGACGCTCTTGCCTCCCCACACACATGGCCCGGGGGGCGGGACCTGGTAGCACTTCTCTGCGTTTGACTGGTCACCCGTCTGGATTCGACTGCTCTCTCAGCCACTGGCGGAACTGGGACGAGAGAAGGTTCCGGAGGGCCAGAGCCTGAAATCTCTCGAAAGGGACTCTCGCGCTGCCTTGGGCTCGCTCTCTCCACCAACTCCCCGTGTTGGCAGGTGTAGCGCTGGATCCAGGACTGGTGGTTCTCCTCTTCATTCCTCTTTCTCTCTCTCTCTCCCTCTCTTTCGCTTCTCCTAAGGCTCTTGGGAGGCTGCAAGCACGGTGTCTAGCCGGGCTAGAGCAGAGGGCTAGTCTTTCTTTTTCCCCTTTCTGGGCTGTCGTTCCCCCCGGAGCTGGACGCCGGGTCCAAATGGGGGCTGGATGCTTGAGCCCTGGAGCTCTGGAGGTCATCTTGTCTCGTGCAACCGCCCGGCTCGAGGAGGGTCACCTAGCGCTGGTTGCCCAGCGTCCGCGGGCAGCAGCGTAACTGAGGAGGACGTTTTCCCCAGGATCTGGGGGCATCCGTCACTTCCCTGTGCCTGGCCTCGTGAGTCGCCCAGTCTCCCCTTGCCGTGGAGCAGCGGGGTAGCGAGTGGGCATGGCCCCGGGGCTGGAGAGGGGGGAGGGTGCCCAGGTGCCAGCCCAGCTGCCCGCATGATGCGCCCGTTGTTTTGCGGGGGGAAAAGCACTATGCCCAGCTGGTGGCCTGGCTGCGGGAGGATAAGCAGGAGAATGAGGTAGGGCCGAAAGGGCTGGGGGAGAGCGGGTGAGTGCCCACGGGCCCTGGGGCGGGGGGGTGGGAGGAGGGCGGCAGCGGGCTCAGGGACTCGGACCCTTCCTTCTCCCAGGTGCTGCGTCAAGAAATGAAGAAACTTGAAGAGGCACTGGAGGAGGAGGAGGCATGGTGAGTTTGGCCCCTGGCCCCACACGGCTGTCTCTGCAGCACCGGGAGCGAGGGGGCTGCCAGTGGTGGTGCTAGGCAATGGGGTGGGGGGAATACGCAGCCCGAGGTGTGACAGGGAAGCCCAGTCCCTGCCTGGGGTGCTGAATGTTTGGAAGGGGACCGACCGCGTGGCCCCCCTGGAGGTCTAGAACTCCTCCAAGCGAGCCCTGTTGCCTGCACCAGCATCAGAGGAAGAAGGAAGCAGAGGCGCCAGGGACTGTGCTGCCAGAGGTGGGGGAAGCATAGCGGGTAAGGGGGAGAGCCTGTGCCAGCCCCTGCCCCGGCCAGCGTGGGTCTCCCTGGGGAGAGGGGTCCACGGAGGTGCCAGCCACGCAGGGGCTATACTCCTGCGCGAGGCGGAGGCCAGGGGCACCGTGCAACTCCAGCTGTCCTGACTGCGCAGCAGTGCTTGACAAGCGTCCTCGCTCTGCCTCGACCTGTAGCAAAGGGACACGCTGGCGAGAAGACGCGGCTTGGTTTATTGGCTGCAGTGAGGGTCCCCACTGGGTCCCCTGGGGTCCGGTCCCGGGCAGTGGGTGGGATGGGCCAGACACCTGCTGCAGCCGACGGGGCTCGCAAGTCCAGGCTGCTGGGGAGCTGCTGGCCGGCTGTGGGCTTTGCAGCGGGGAAGTGCTCGGCATCGGTTTTCCCTGGGCCGGGCTGTTTGCCGGGCTTGCGGAGTATCGTGTGCCACCCTGCGCGAGGGAGCAATGAGAGACGGCTGGGGAGGCAGCCCGTGGGGCTCTCGCAACGGCCCCGTAGGCATCCCGTAGGCAAGACGGGCTTGGGATGCATCCAGCCTGCCCTGTCTCCCATCCCTCTTGTGCCCCACAGGACACTCGGCCTGCTCTTGGTCGGCGGCTTCGCTCTGGCTGCTGCGGTGCTCTACGCCTCCTGCTACGACCCCAAACTCTTCTGCCGCCTGCTGTTGCATGTGCTGCCTGGGGAGACCTACCGCAACCTGGCATATGCCCTGGGAAAGATGGTGCTCAGGGAGGGGCTGCTGCCTTTTTGGCAGCCTGCCCCTCCCCCCAATAAAACCTTTTCTACCTCACCTCCACGGGCTCAGGCGTGTTTGCTGGGGCACAGGGAGAGGGTCTTGCCCCGCGTGCCGGTCCCCGCAGCCCCTCGACGGCAGGCCCAGCCCCGGCTGCTAGGCACTGGGTGCCGCCACTCTGCCCGTCGCAAGCCAGCTCCCCGCGTGCCAGCCTCACCTGCCCTCCCTCCCTCCCTCCGTCCCCGGAGTATTTATGGCGCTGAATAATCGGGTGGATCCACCGTCTTCTCAGGCCACGGTAGTTTTTTCACTCCGCCATTGGAGCCTGGCAACCATTGAGCAACGTGCAGGCCAACTCCTGTAAGCGTGGCTGAGGCTACTCAGGCTCCAGCAGCCGGGGCCACGTTTACAGGGAGGCTGGCAAACGTTATCACCCACAGCCCCCTAGAGCCCCCAAGCCCCTTCCTTTCCTCCCCACAGCTCCCCATGACGCCACAGCTGCCACCTGCCTTCCCACTCCGCAGCCCCCGTGGCCCCCACGCCCCTCCTTTCATGCCACAGCCCCCCAGCCCATGCCCTTCTCCCTCCCCACAGTCCCCACGACCCTGGTCTCCCCCTCTTCCCAGCAAAGCTGGTTGCTCGGTGGTTTCCCACAAATCAAGCACGCCCTCATACAAAACTGCAGTGTATTTATCAGGTGACATGATTAGTATCAACCCGCCCAAATTTACACTTAGTGGTTAGTGATTAACATTTCGACACTATTGCTTTACTGGATTGAAATGAGCCTCGCTTGCTATGTAAATTAGCACGCGTGCTCCTTTCGGGGGGCGGTTGGGGTGGGGCAAATCTCTTTGGTCCGGAATTGAGTCGGCGGTCGCGATCTCCCCTTGCCACATTTCCCTTTCACCCAGGTTCTGCAGTTTTATCAAACTGCACGCTTCTCTGGCCACCGGCCCTTCTTTGGCGCGAAGATGGTCCCTTTTATCGCTCCATTTAAAGGAGCGATAGAAAAATGCGGTTTTGTCTCGACATTGCCGCTGTAGTGCCATCCAGCGTCGCGTTTCGAAAAGACCATCTTCTCCACAGTTTTAAGAAAAATAACCTAAACGCGCGAAAAGACCCGAGGCAGGGACAAAAAGGCGCGAAAAGAGCAGGGGCGGGGGCAGCAGGTCCGTGGCGAACCTCACGTACAGATTTGTGATCTGCGCATGCGTGAGAGCCCCTATATAAGGAGCACACGTGCCCCTTGGCGGGGGCGGCGGCAGCACGCGCGAGACCACTACTTCCGTTCCTGCACCCTCAAGGCTCCCCCCGCTTTTGGTCCCCGACGAAGCCTGAGGCCACCGAATACCCAGCGGAAGATCATCGGACTCGATGTGGTGGTGATAAACTCCTCCTTCTCTTTCTACCTCTCTCTCCCCTATTCTTTTCCTCTCCTCCCTTGCCCTCCCTCCTCCCTCCATTCTCTTCTCCCCTCAAATAAAAGTAAAAGGTTGCACGACATCTGACCGATTCCAGCGTCTTAATCTCGTCCTTGGGATCGTATCGAAACCTCCCCCGACATTGGATCGGGACATTTAATTGGCGTCACGGACAGGATCCCTTGAGACGAGAGTGTCATACAACCTTATGGTGTGCTGAGCGATTGTGTGTGAACGAGACGTACAAGTAAGTACAAAGCGAGTGCGGAGTTTCGATCCGTGGTTCTGCTCTCCCGCGAGGGAAGCAGCCAGAGACGAACGAAACGCAAGGAAGGAGTGGGTGTTGAGACCTTTGCACTGAAACGCGCGTAGCAGTTTGTGATTTGAGCTCCTGAGGGCGTATAGGGGAGACTTGAGTTTTATGGTGTGACCCCCTCAGGATGATATCCCCTTTGTAGGCTCTGCTCTGTCTCATACTAGTTTATGGTCTGGCCTCCTGGGGGAGTATAGGGGAAGCTTGGATTTTACGGTGTGACCCCCTCAGGACGGTATCCCCTTTGTAGGCTCGTCTTTGTCTTGTAGTAGCGTGTGGATTGGCCTCCTGGGAGCGTATAAGGGAAACTTACTTGTTTTTTTTTAAGGTTTGACCCTCCCGGGACGAACTCCCCTTTGTAGGACATGGCCGCCCAAAAGGCAGGCGATTTTTGTGAAGAGACGGAGAAATTATATGAGTTTTTAGAAACATACCGCTCTCGCCCCTCACCCCCGGGACGAGATTGGGCACGGGACCACTGGTTCCAACTGCAAAGTGTTATGGACCCAATAGCGGTTTTGCATAAAGAAGCTAGAGTTAAGAAGGGGAAAGGGAAAGCCATCGTTTGCGCTGTGCTAGGAGCGTGCCTGGCAGCGGCGGTGGAGGACAAGAAAGGAGCGCCCTGCCAATCGGAGGCTGTGGCCGCTTCGTTGCAAGCGGCGATAACACCGCTGTGAGAGCAACTACTAGAGACCAAACGGGCGCTAGAGGAGGAGAAGTGCCAAAATATGGTTTTGAAGGAGGAGCTGAGGGTTCAGCTCCTGAGGGAGGCAGACACCCTTGCTGAGGTGGAGGTAATGCTGGAGGAGAAAGGGGTACGCCAAATTTATCCCCAGAAAGATTTAAAGCAGTTAAGAGAGACTGTGGATAACACCCCCCCCCCCCATATGTGCCCGCTGGTAAAGACAGAATACATATGTGAGGACGATAGCGACAACCGTCCCCAAGTTGTAACCACAGAAATCCCTTTTACCGCCACCGAACTGGCTAAACTCCAAAAGGATTTTGCTAGGACGGCAAGGGAGTCCGAAACCGAATACGTGTGGAGGGTATCCCTGTCGGAGGGGGACGGGATCATGCTATCAGAAAAGGAAGCAGAGGAGTATTGGGGCCCCGGCGTCTTCCTCACAATGGGCGATCGCCGAGCCCCATGGTCTCTGACCCAGAGGGCTGCATATTGGGCGGGGGGGCTGAACCCATTAGAGAGGGGGGATCCCCTAGCTATAACTGGTTCCATCGATCAACTATTAGAAAATGTACAGAAGGCGGCATGCCTGCAAATGATATATGACCGGGAACTTAAACCAAATCTAAGCTCTCCGATGTTACTACCGGTAGACCCCGAGCGGCTGACGCCGCTAATAAAAGGACTCTCTGACTCGCTAAAACCTATCGGGATCCAATTACAGGGGAGAATTCAAAATGTGCCTCGCGAGGAGCGAATCGCAGTTGCCCTGGAGGGAACGGTAACCCCCGAACAGCGGCAGTTGGGGAGGAAGGTGTGGACCTGGGGGGAGATAGCTCAGGAACTAAGAAAGTACGGGAGGAAATGCGGGCCAGTAGGCAGGACTTACCACAAGGTGGAAACTAGGGCCGTGCGGGCAGCGAGGCCGGCAAGTAAATCTCTGGCTTTTTCGAGGGGAAGCCCCGACCGAAAAAAAAGGGAGAAACCCCCGCTCCGACAAGGATTGTGGCAAATGGGACTGCAAAAGGGTGTGCCCCGAGACCTGATGGGTGGGCTCCCCACCAAAAAGTTAGAGCTCCTGGTGCGGAGGTGGTCCGGGCAAGGACCCCCTCCCAAACTGAACCTGCCTTCTGCCCCGGTATTGGACAGGGAGGAGGGGTTCAAGGGGGACAAAAGGGCGGCAGGAAACTAAAACCTCCTCCCCCTCAGGGTGAGGGGGGAGGCGGGGGGGGTGGATGTTCATTAGACAACTCACCTGCAACAGTAAAGGGGACCTCCTCATTACCGTCGCAGTAGGGCCGAGGAAGAGGCCCATGACTTTTTTAATTGATACGGGGGCCCAAATTACAGCAATAAAACAGGGCGAGGCAGAATGGTGCGGCATTTCAACCCCTTCTAAGCACCTGATAGTATTAAATGCCCTAGGGAAAACCCAATCTGTGCCCATGACCCCGGTAACCTTATGGCTACCAGGAGATGAGAGTCCGGTGAACATCATGGCGGCTGTAGGACCTTTTCAAATGAATGTCCTGGGGATAGATGTTTTAAAAGGGAAACAGTGGCGGGACACCGAGGGGAACTCGTGGTCCTTCGGTGTTCCCCAGGTCAGAAGATTAGCCAGGAGCCCTAGTGCAGAAATGCGCCTGCTGCAAGCAGCGCCTCCCCTTCCTCCTTCCCGGTCGACCAATGTGAAACCCTACCCGCTACCCTTGGGAGCAAGGGAAAGCATCATCCCCGTACTAGAGGACCTGAAACGGCAAGGAGTCGTAACTCCCGTACAATCCCCTTTTAACTCTCCTGTGTGGCCTGTTAGAAAACCCAATGGTAAATGGAGATTAACCCTAGATTACCGGCGCCTCAATAGCAATACCGTCCCTTTAACGGCCGCCGTGCCAAATATTGCCGAATTAATTGCAACGATTCAGGAGCAAGCCCATCCAGCGATGGCAACCATTGATGTCAAAGACATGTTTTTTATGGTCCCGCTGCAGCCTGGGGACCAGGAGCGCGTTGCCTTCACATGGGAGGGACAGCAATATACGTTCACTCGACTGCCCCAAGGATATAAGCGCTCCGCTACGTTGGCCCACCACGCGCTGGCACAAGAACTTGAAACTATCCCCATACAAGCAGGAGTCAAAATTTATCAGTATCTAGATGATGTGCTCATAGGAGGGACGAAGGTAGAGGACGTTGAAAAAAACGCAATGTGATATTGTCACCCACTTGGAACGGATAGGATTGACAATCCCACCTGAAAAGGTCCAAACCCCTTCCAGCGAGACAAAATTTTTAGGAATCTGGTGGAGGGGGGGCATGGCCTGTATTCCCCCGGATACCCTATCCTCGTTAGACTCCCTCAAAATGCCCGAATCCAAAAAGGACTTGCAACACGCTCTAGGGCTGCTTGTATTTTGGAGAAAACATAGTCCCGACTTTTCGATGATTGCTAGACCACTATACGACCTACTAAGGAAAAAGGCTCAGTGGGAGTGGACCCCAATCCACGAGGAAGCCTTGCAGCTATTAATTTTTGAGGCAAACGCCCATCAAGCCCTAGGGCCAATTCACCCCACCGATCCGGTTCAGGTCGAATGGGGATTCGCCCGTACCGGGCTCTCCATCCACCTGTGGCAAAAGGGACCCGAAGGGCCCACTCAGCCCATCGGATTCTACTCACGCAGCTTCAAGGATGCCGAAAAGCGATACACTACTTGGGAGAAGGGGTTGTTTGTAGTTAGCCTAGCTTTACAGGAGGCCGAGAGAACTATTCGGAAACAGCCGATAGTTCTTCGGGGCCCGTTTAAGGTGACTAAAGCAGTCTTGGCAGGGACCCCACCCCCCGACGGGGGGGCTCAGCGAGCGTCCCTAAGGAAATGGTATGCTCAGATAGAACACTATTGTGAGGTCTTCTCCGTTACGGAAGGGGCCGCTAAAATGCTAACCATACAAGACGAGGGAGACCTAAATAGGGAAAACCCTCCACTTCCCCCCGTGGTCAAAGTAGCTCCCCCGTTTTCAGAGCAGGTCCTAAACGCATGGTTCACTGACGCTTCCTCAAAGCGGGAAGGGAAGGTTTGGAAATATCGGGCTGTAGCCCTTCAAGTAGCAACTAAGGAGAAAATAATTACGGAGGGAGAAGGCAGTGCACAGGTAGGGGAGCTGGTCGCAGTGTGGAACGTTTTTCAAGGCGAAAGCCAGACCACCTCCCCTGTGCACATTTATAGAGACTCCTATGCAGTATTCAAGGGCTGCACGGAGTGGCTCCCGTTTTGGGAGCAGAATGGCTGGGAAGTCAACAGACTACCAATCTGGCAGAAGGAGAAGTGGCAAGATATTCTCGAAATTGCAAAACGGGGGACATTTGTGGTGGTGTGGGTAGCTTCCCACCAACAAACCGATACCCCGGCTGGCCGGTGAAATGCAGAGGCAGACGAGTTGGCCCGACTAGCCCCGCTACAGAGCACCCAAGTGCAGGAGAACTGGGAACACCTACTAGAGTGGCTACATGTAAAGCGGAGGCACTCAGGGATCAATGATTTGTACCGGGAAGCACCAGCACGGGGATGGCCAGTCACCAGGGAGGACTGCAAGACTTGCATATCCTCTTGTGAACAATGCCGTGTCCGTCTGGACAGACACCCCCTGGAAAACGAGCCCCTGCACCTCAGGAAAGGGAAAGGTTTGTGGGAGGCCTGGCAGATCGACTATATCGGGCCCTTCCAAAAGTCCGCAGGGCAACGTCATGTATTGGTGGGGGTTGAGATAGTCTCCGGACTTGTACAAGCCCGGGCTTGTGCGAAAGCAACTGGGGAAAATACTGTAAGGGCCCTCAAAGAATGGTTCGGGACCTTCCCTAAACCACAGACCATCCCGTCAGACAACGGCACGCGCTTCACTGCCAAAATAGTTCAAGAATGGGCGGCTCGGGAAGGGATTTCGTGGATGTTCCACACTCCGTATTACCCACAGGCAAATGGGATTGTGGAACGGACCAACGGGCTGCTTAAGCGCTTCTTAAAACCCCACCAACCGGGATGGGCCGAGCGGGTGGGGGAGGCGCTGACCAATGTCAATAATCGCTGGGGTACAAACGGGTGCCCGAAAATTGCAGCATTTTGTCCGCAAGCCCCAACCATGGTACCCGTCTCTCGAAACCCCAGCTCCCCCAGGACACCATTTTACTCTCCTGGCCAACCGGTTCTGGTTGAGCTTCCCACCGTGGGAGCTGTGCCTCTCGTACTAGATACCCCCCTAAATAAACACACGTGGAAAGTGAAAGATACCAGTGGGAGAACCCACAAAATCCACACCAAACAGATTATTCCCTCCTTCTAACCCAAGGAGCGAGTTTTGTTCCTGTTTCTGTTTTTAAAGGTGGCGATATGACCACGATGCACCTGCTACTTTGGATCATTTTGACTCAGGGACACCTCCATGAAAGTGACGAGCGACCACTCCCTCTACCTTCCCCTCCTCCATACAATCCCTTCGAGAAAAACGAGTTCGTGTTATTAGCGAAAGCCGTGAGTCAAACTTTCAATCTGAGCCACTGTTGGGTTTGCGGCGGACCCCTAGGGCTATCAAGTTGGCCGTGGACATCCGCACCCCTCACCCCAGACCAAATCATAAGCAAATACAGCGAAGCCGCAAGCGATCCGTGGGATGACAGTGGGACCTGGCCAATTCAGTTTCCAACTAAGGGGCAACATTGTTTGAATCGCACCCAGAAAGGAGGGGTCGAAGTGGGAGAAAGCAAATGTCAATGGACTCTCACACGGAAGCCCCTCAACAAGGAAAGGGACCCGTGGGTGTGGCTTCATGAAACGGGGCGTAACCAGGGGTTTAAGGGATATTGGTCAAGCAAAAATGAAACCTTGATTCTCTGGCATTACAAACAAACTTGTAAATGGAGGGGTACTTATGGGGCTTGGTATTGTACCGGCCGAATAAGGGATGGGGCAACCACCTTTTTCAGCCCTCTGGGTGACAAAGACACAACTTATTTTCAATTCCCACCGGGGAAAGACGGGCCATTTGCTCAGGGAAATAAAGCCAAAAAGGGGCATTACTGGATTTGTGGGAATACGGCATATAAATTCTTACCCGCGGGGTGGTCGGGAGTTTGTTATATAGGGATCATAAGGCCCCTATTTTTCCTCCTGCCAGAAACTGGTGGACCCCAACTAGGCGTAAAGGTGTATGATAACCTCGGGGATAGAAGGATTGCCCGTAAGACGCGATCTACCAAGGTAAATTTAGGTGGGACAAAAAAAGGGGGGAATGACGAATGGCCCCCTGAGCGAATAATTGAACATTATGGGCCATCAACCTGAATCCGAACGAGCCCATTGCAGGGGCAAGAGAACCAATCTATAATCTAAATCGAATAGTCAGACTACAAGCGGCCCTAGAAATTATCACCAACAAAACCGCTGACACCATAGACCTATTAACTCGACAATCTCAACAAATGCGCACAGCAATCCTTCAACACCACATGGTTTTAGATTATTTATTGGCTGAGGAGGGAGGGGTGTGTGGAAAATTAAATATCTCTAACTGCTGCCTAGAAAGAGATGATGTGGGAGAAGTGGTTCTCCAACTGACCCAAGATATCAGGAAAATAGCCCACATCCCTGTTCAAACCTGGAGTGGTTGGAATGGCGATTTGTGGTCCTGGTTACCAGGGGCACCGTGGGTCAAACAATTAATATTGTATTTGCTATGTGCAACTGCCACCTTACTGTTCCTACCCTGTATAATTCCATGTTTTATTCAATTAATTCGACACGTTGTGTCAAATATGCACTTTGTTCCTAACGCTCCACTCGATGGTGTAACAAAAATCTGTACCATCCATCAGCCACAAGCAACCTCAGTACCCATCATTTGAACCCGTCCCCAATTCCTTCTAAAGGAAGAAATTGCATATTGCCAGTTATTGTTAACCACATTTCCAATGCTCACCCTTCAAAGTTGAAGAATTGTTAAAGTCGTTCGAGAATGAGCTTGCATTGAGCAATACCTCAGTTAATCTGTGTTAAGACATTCCTTCACCGGAAACAATGTTATTCCCTTTTTCCGTCCCACAATTTTCCTCCAGCCTTATCCCCAACTCTCTCAACTCTGCGTTTTCCTTCTTTCTCCCTTGTTTTCTTGTTCTCTCGCTCCCTTATGCCACCAAGCTGCAATCTCGAGCCACGGGGTGGTGTGAAGGACCGATAGAAAAATGCGAATTTGTCTCGACATTGCCGCTGTAGCGCCATCCAGCGTCGCGTTTCGAAAAGACCATCTTCTCCACAGTTTTAAGAAAAACAACCTAAACGCGCGAAAAGACCCGAGGCAGGGACAAAAAGGCGCGAAAAGAGCAGGGGCGGGGGCAGCAGGTCCGTGGTGAACCGCACGTACACATTTGTGATCCGCGCATGCGTGAGAGCCCCTATATAAGGAGCACACGTGCCCCTCGGCGGGGGCGGCGGCAGCGCGCGTGAGACCACTCCTTCCATTCCTGCACCCTCAAGGCTCCTCGCCCCACCTTCGGTCCTTGACGAAGCCTGAGGCCACCGAAGACCCAGCGGAAGATCATCGGACTCGAAGTGGTGGTGATAAATTCCTCCTTCTCTTTCTAACCCTCTCCCCTATTCTTTTCCTCTCCTCCCTTGCCCTCCCTCCTCCCTCCAATCTCTTCTCCCCTCAAATAAAAGTAAAAGGTTGCACGACATCTGACCGATTCCAGCGTCTTAATCTCGTCCTTGGGATCGTATCGAAACCTCCCCCGATATTGGATTGGGACACCCCGTTTGCTCTTCTTCAAGGCAAGAACCTTTCATTTTCCACAGTTGCTTACTTCTCCAAACGCTTTCGTATCTTTTAGCTCCCTCCCCAATTCCTTTCCCGAGGCACAAGTGGTTAGCACTTTTGCTAATTGGAAAATGGCTCTTTCTGCAAGACATCCCCCCCACCCCGTCCTCCTGGTGTCTCTAGAGAACTGCTAGCGCAAGACAACGCCATGTCTCCAACAGCCTTGGTGCTCAATGGTTGCTAAAACCACAAGGGAGAGCAGCGGTCGCTAAGACCGCAGGACCAGAGAGTACCAGGAGCAGGGGGGAGGGAGGAAGTCTTTCGAAGGCGGGACGCTCTTGCCTCCCCACACACATGGCCCGGGGGGCGGGACCTGGTAGCACTTCTCTGCGTTTGACTGGTCACCCGTCTGGATTCGACTGCTCTCTCAGCCACTGGCGGAACTGGGACGAGAGAAGGTTCCAGAGGGCCAGAGCCTGAAATCTCTCGAAAGGGACTCTCGCGCTGTCTTGGGCTCGCTCTCTCCACCAACTCCCCGTGTTGGCAGGTGTAGCGCTGGATCCGGGACTGGTGATTCTCCTCTTCATTCCTCTTTCTCTCTCTCTCCCCCTCTCTTTCACTTCTCCTAAGGCTCTTGGGAGGCTGCAAGCACGGTGTCTAGCCGGGCTAGAGCAGAGGGCTAGTCTTTCTTTTTCCCCTTTCTGGGCTGTCGTTCCCCCCGGAGCTGGACGCTGGGTCCAAATGGGGGCTGGATGCTTGAGCCCTGGAGCTCTGGAGGTCATCTTGTCTCGTGCAACCGCCCGGCTCGAGGAGGGTCACCTAGCGCTGGTTGCCCAGCGTCCGCGGGCAGCAGCGTAACTGAGGAGGACGTTTTCCCCAGGATCTGGGGGCATCCGTCACTTCCCTGTGCCTGGCCTCGTCAGTCGCCCAGTCTCCCCTTGCTGTGGAGCAGCGGGGTAGCAAGTGGGCATGGCCCCGGGGCTGGAGAGGGGTGAGGGTGCCCAGGTGCCAGCCCAGCTGCCCGCATGATGCGCCCGTTGTTTTGCGGGGGGAAAAGCACTATGCCCAGCTGGTGGCCTGGCTGCGGGAGGATAAGCAGGAGAATGAGGTAGGGCCGAAAGGGCTGGGGGAGAGCGGGTGAGTGCCCACGGGCCCTGGGGCGGGGGGGTGGGAGGAGGGCGGCAGCGGGCTCAGGGACTCGGACCCTTCCTTCTCCCAGGTGCTGCGTCAAGAAATGAAGAAACTTGAAGAGGCACTGGAGGAGGAGGAGGCGTGGTGAGTTGGGCCCCTGGCCCCACACGGCTGTCTCTGCAGCACCGGGAGCGAGGGGGCTGCCAGTGCTGGTGCTAGGCAATGGGGTGGGGGGAATACGCAGCCCGAGGTGTGACAGGGAAGCCCAGTCCCTGCCTGGGGTGCTGAATGTTTGGAAGGGGACCGACTGCGTGGCCCCCCTGGAGGTCTAGAACTCCTCCAAGCGAGCCCTGTTGCCTGCACCAGCATCAGAGGAAGAAGGAAGCAGAGGCGCCGGGGACTGTGCTGCCAGAGGTGGGGGAAGCATAGCAGGTAAGGGGGAGAGCCTGTGCCAGCCCCTGCCCCGGCCAGCGTGGGTCTCCCTGGGGAGAGGGGTCCACGGAGGTCCCAGCCACGCAGGGGCTATACTCCTGCGTGAGGCGGAGGCCAGGGGCACCGTGCAACTCCAGCTGTCCTGACTGCGCAGCAGTGCTTGACAAGCGTCCTCGCTCTGCCTCGACCTGTAGCAAAGGGACACGCTGGCGAGAAGACGCGGCTTGGTTTATTGGCTGCAGTGAGGGTCCCCACTGGGTCCCCTGGGGTCCGGTCCCGGGCAGTGGGTGGGATGGGCCAGACACCTGCTGCAGCCGACGGGGCTCGCAAGTCCAGGCTGCTGGGGAGCTGCTGGCCGGCTGTGGGCTTTGCAGCGGGGAAGTGCTCGGCATCGGTTTTCCCTGGGCCGGGCTGTTTGCCGGGCTTGCGGAGTATCGTGTCCCACCCTGCGCGAGGGAGCAATGAGAGACGGCTGGGGAGGCAGCCCGTGGGGCTCTCGCAACGGCCCCGTAGGCATCCCGTAGGCAAGACGGGCTTGGGATGCATCCAGCCTGCCCTGTCTCCCATCCCTCTTGTGCCCCACAGGACACTCGGCCTGCTCTTGGTCGGCGGCTTCGCTCTGGCTGCTGCGGTGCTCTACGCCTCCTGCTACGACCCCAAACTCTTCTGCCGCCTGCTGTTGCATGTGCTGCCTGGGGAGACCTACCGCAACCTGGCATATGCCCTGGGAAAGATGGTGCTCAGGGAGGGGCTGCTGCCTTTTTGGCAGCCTGCCCCTCCCCCCAATAAAACCTTTTCTACCTCACCTCCACGGGCTCAGGCGTGTTTGCTGGGGCACAGGGAGAGGGTCTTGCCCCGCGTGCCGGTCCCCGCAGCCCCTCGAGGGCAGGCCCAGCCCCGGCTGCTAGGCACTGGGTGCCGCCACTCTGCCCGTCGCAAGCCAGCTCCCCGCGTGCCAGCCTCACCTGCCCTCCCTCCCTCCCTCCGTCCCCGGAGTATTTATGGCGCTGAATAATCGGGTGGATCCACCGTCTTCTCAGGCCACGGTAGTTTTTTCACTCCGCCATTGGAGCCTGGCAACCATTGAGCAACGTGCAGGCCAACTCCTGTAAGCGTGGCTGAGGCTACTCAGGCTCCAGCAGCCGGGGCCACGTTTACAGGGAGGCCGGCAAACGTTATCACCCACAGCCCCCTAGAGCCCCCAAGCCCCTTCCTTTCCTCCCCACAGCTCCCCATGACGCCACAGCTGCCACCTGCCTTCCCACTCCGCAGCCCCCGTGGCCCCCACGCCCCTCCTTTCATGCCACAGCCCCCCAGCCCATGCCCTTCTCCCTCCCCACGGTCCCCACGACCCCGGTCTCCCCCTCCTCCCCATGCTCCCATCCCTGGTAGCCCCACAGCCGCCTGGCCCCATCCGCAGCGCTGCTGGCCCCACGGCCCCCTTGCCGGTTGCACCCCATCCCTTACGGCCCATTCTAGCAATCTCTTAGCCGGTGGCCCTGTCCCCAGTGCCCATGGCCCTGCTGACCCCACAGCCACCGGCCGGCACAGCCCCGGCTGCGCCCTGCCACCTTCTCCAGCCGCTCGCAGCTTTCGCTGCCGAGGGGAAAGGCCCTGTCGGATGGAGGCCGGAGCGACCTGGCCTGCCCACTCCTGAACGCAGCGCTGCTGCACGCAGCCGCTCAAAGGGCCAGAGCTGAAGCACGTGGGGCACTGCCTGCCTGCCGCGTGCCCCTGCTGTCCCAAAAGCGGATTCTTTGCCCGGCGTGCAATAGGCCGAGCATCACACCCTCGGGAGAGACGCTGAGTATTTAGTTCAGGTTTGCGCAAAGCTGGGTGCTCGGTGGTTTCCCACAAATCAAGCACGCCCTCATACAAAACTGCAGTGTATTTATCAGGTGACGTGATTAGTATCAACCCGCCCAAATTTACACTTAGTGGTTAGTGATTAACATTTCGACACTATTGCTTTACTGGATTGAAATGAGCCTCGCTTGCTATGGAAATTAGCACGCGTGCTCCTTTCGGGTGGGGGGTGGGGGGGCAGCAAATCTCTTTGGTCCGGAATTGAGTCGGCGGTCGCGATCTCCCCTCGCCACATTTCCCTTTCACCCAGGTTCTGCAGTTTTATCAAACTGCACGCTTCTCTGGCCACCGGCCCGTCTTTGGCGCCAAGATGGTCCCTTTTATCGCTCCCTTTGCTCTTCTTCAAGCCTAGAGCCCTTCATTTCCCACAGTTGCTTACTTCTCCAAACGCTTTCGTATCTTTTAGCTCCCTCCCCAATTCCTTTCCCGAGGCACGAGTGGTTAGCACTTTTGCTAATTGGAAAATGGCTCTTTCTGCAAGACATCCCCCCCACCCCTTCCTCCTGGTGGCTCTAGAGAACTGCTAGCGCAAGACAACGCCATGTCTCCAACAGCCTTGGTGCTCAATGGTTGCTAAAACCACAAGGGAGAGCAGCGGTCGCTAAGACCGCAGGACCAGAGAGTACCAGGAGCGGGGGGGAGGGAGGAAGTCTTTCGAAGGCGGGACGCTCTTGCCTCCCCACACACATGGCCCGGGGGGCGGGACCTGGTAGCACTTCTCTGCGTTTGACTGGTCACCCGTCTGGATTCGACTGCTCTCTCAGCCACTGGCGGAACTGGGACGAGAGAAGGTTCCGGAGGGCCAGAGCCTGAAATCTCTCGAAAGGGACTCTCGCGCTGCCTTGGGCTCGCTCTCTCCACCAACTCCCCGTGTTGGCAGGTGTAGCGCTGGATCCAGGACTGGTGGTTCTCCTCTTCATTCCTCTTTCTCTCTCTCTCTCCCTCTCTTTCGCTTCTCCTAAGGCTCTTGGGAGGCTGCAAGCACGGTGTCTAGCCGGGCTAGAGCAGAGGGCTAGTCTTTCTTTTTCCCCTTTCTGGGCTGTCGTTCCCCCCGGAGCTGGACGCCGGGTCCAAATGGGGGCTGGATGCTTGAGCCCTGGAGCTCTGGAGGTCATCTTGTCTCGTGCAACCGCCCGGCTCGAGGAGGGTCACCTAGCGCTGGTTGCCCAGCGTCCGCGGGCAGCAGCGTAACTGAGGAGGACGTTTTCCCCAGGATCTGGGGGCATCCGTCACTTCCCTGTGCCTGGCCTCGTGAGTCGCCCAGTCTCCCCTTGCCGTGGAGCAGCGGGGTAGCGAGTGGGCATGGCCCCGGGGCTGGAGAGGGGGGAGGGTGCCCAGGTGCCAGCCCAGCTGCCCGCATGATGCGCCCGTTGTTTTGCGGGGGGAAAAGCACTATGCCCAGCTGGTGGCCTGGCTGCGGGAGGATAAGCAGGAGAATGAGGTAGGGCCGAAAGGGCTGGGGGAGAGCGGGTGAGTGCCCACGGGCCCTGGGGCGGGGGGGTGGGAGGAGGGCGGCAGCGGGCTCAGGGACTCGGACCCTTCCTTCTCCCAGGTGCTGCGTCAAGAAATGAAGAAACTTGAAGAGGCACTGGAGGAGGAGGAGGCATGGTGAGTTTGGCCCCTGGCCCCACACGGCTGTCTCTGCAGCACCGGGAGCGAGGGGGCTGCCAGTGGTGGTGCTAGGCAATGGGGTGGGGGGAATACGCAGCCCGAGGTGTGACAGGGAAGCCCAGTCCCTGCCTGGGGTGCTGAATGTTTGGAAGGGGACCGACCGCGTGGCCCCCCTGGAGGTCTAGAACTCCTCCAAGCGAGCCCTGTTGCCTGCACCAGCATCAGAGGAAGAAGGAAGCAGAGGCGCCAGGGACTGTGCTGCCAGAGGTGGGGGAAGCATAGCGGGTAAGGGGGAGAGCCTGTGCCAGCCCCTGCCCCGGCCAGCGTGGGTCTCCCTGGGGAGAGGGGTCCACGGAGGTGCCAGCCACGCAGGGGCTATACTCCTGCGCGAGGCGGAGGCCAGGGGCACCGTGCAACTCCAGCTGTCCTGACTGCGCAGCAGTGCTTGACAAGCGTCCTCGCTCTGCCTCGACCTGTAGCAAAGGGACACGCTGGCGAGAAGACGCGGCTTGGTTTATTGGCTGCAGTGAGGGTCCCCACTGGGTCCCCTGGGGTCCGGTCCCGGGCAGTGGGTGGGATGGGCCAGACACCTGCTGCAGCCGACGGGGCTCGCAAGTCCAGGCTGCTGGGGAGCTGCTGGCCGGCTGTGGGCTTTGCAGCGGGGAAGTGCTCGGCATCGGTTTTCCCTGGGCCGGGCTGTTTGCCGGGCTTGCGGAGTATCGTGTGCCACCCTGCGCGAGGGAGCAATGAGAGACGGCTGGGGAGGCAGCCCGTGGGGCTCTCGCAACGGCCCCGTAGGCATCCCGTAGGCAAGACGGGCTTGGGATGCATCCAGCCTGCCCTGTCTCCCATCCCTCTTGTGCCCCACAGGACACTCGGCCTGCTCTTGGTCGGCGGCTTCGCTCTGGCTGCTGCGGTGCTCTACGCCTCCTGCTACGACCCCAAACTCTTCTGCCGCCTGCTGTTGCATGTGCTGCCTGGGGAGACCTACCGCAACCTGGCATATGCCCTGGGAAAGATGGTGCTCAGGGAGGGGCTGCTGCCTTTTTGGCAGCCTGCCCCTCCCCCCAATAAAACCTTTTCTACCTCACCTCCACGGGCTCAGGCGTGTTTGCTGGGGCACAGGGAGAGGGTCTTGCCCCGCGTGCCGGTCCCCGCAGCCCCTCGAGGGCAGGCCCAGCCCCGGCTGCTAGGCACTGGGTGCCGCCACTCTGCCCGTCGCAAGCCAGCTCCCCGCGTGCCAGCCTCACCTGCCCTCCCTCCCTCCCTCCGTCCCCGGAGTATTTATGGCGCTGAATAATCGGGTGGATCCACCGTCTTCTCAGGCCACGGTAGTTTTTTCACTCCGCCATTGGAGCCTGGCAACCATTGAGCAACGTGCAGGCCAACTCCTGTAAGCGTGGCTGAGGCTACTCAGGCTCCAGCAGCCGGGGCCACGTTTACAGGGAGGCTGGCAAACGTTATCACCCACAGCCCCCTAGAGCCCCCAAGCCCCTTCCTTTCCTCCCCACAGCTCCCCATGACGCCACAGCTGCCACCTGCCTTCCCACTCCGCAGCCCCCGTGGCCCCCACGCCCCTCCTTTCATGCCACAGCCCCCCAGCCCATGCCCTTCTCCCTCCCCACGGTCCCCACGACCCCGGTCTCCCCCTCCTCCCCATGCTTCCATCCCTGGTAGCCCCACAGCCGCCTGGCCCCATCCGCAGCGCTGCTGGCCCCACGGCCCCCTTGCCGGTTGCACCCCATCCCTTACGGCCCATTCTAGCAATCTCTTAGCCGGTGGCCCTGTCCCCAGTGCCCATGGCCCTGCTGACCCCACAGCCACCGGCCGGCACAGCCCCGGCTGCGCCCTGCCACCTTCTCCAGCCGCTCGCAGCTTTCGCTGCCGAGGGGAAAGGCCCTGTCGGATGGAGGCCGGAGCGACCTGGCCTGCCCACTCCTGAACGCAGCGCTGCTGCATGCAGCCGCTCAAAGGGCCAGAGCTGAAGCACGTGGGGCGCTGCCTGCCTGCCGCATGCCCCTGCTGTCCCAAAAGCGGATTCTTTGCCCGGCGTGCAATAGGCCGAGCATCACACCCTCGGGAGAGACGCTGAGTATTTAGTTCAGGTTTGCGCAAAGCTGGGTGCTCGGTGGTTTCCCACAAATCAAGCACGCCCTCATACAAAACTGCAGCGTATTTATCAGGTGACATGATTAGTATCAACCCGCCCAAATTTACACTTAGTGGTTAGTGATTAACATTTCGACACTATTGCTTTACTGGATTGAAATGAGCCTCGCTTGCTATGGAAATTAGCACGCGTGCTCCTTTCGGGTGGGGGGTGGGGGGGCAGCAAATCTCTTTGGTCCGGAATTGAGTCGGCGGTCGCGATCTCCCCTCGCCACATTTCCCTTTCACCCAGGTTCTGCAGTTTTATCAAACTGCACGCTTCTCTGGCCACCGGCCCGTCTTTGGCGCCAAGATGGTCCCTTTTATCGCTCCCTTTGCTCTTCTTCAAGCCTAGAGCCCTTCATTTCCCACAGTTGCTTACTTCTCCAAACGCTTTCGTATCTTTTAGCTCCCTCCCCAATTCCTTTCCCGAGGCACGAGTGGTTAGCACTTTTGCTAATTGGAAAATGGCTCTTTCTGCAAGACATCCCCCCCACCCCTTCCTCCTGGTGGCTCTAGAGAACTGCTAGCGCAAGACAACGCCATGTCTCCAACAGCCTTGGTGCTCAATGGTTGCTAAAACCACAAGGGAGAGCAGCGGTCGCTAAGACCGCAGGACCAGAGAGTACCAGGAGCGGGGGGGAGGGAGGAAGTCTTTCGAAGGCGGGACGCTCTTGCCTCCCCACACACATGGCCCGGGGGGCGGGACCTGGTAGCACTTCTCTGCGTTTGACTGGTCACCCGTCTGGATTCGACTGCTCTCTCAGCCACTGGCGGAACTGGGACGAGAGAAGGTTCCGGAGGGCCAGAGCCTGAAATCTCTCGAAAGGGACTCTCGCGCTGCCTTGGGCTCGCTCTCTCCACCAACTCCCCGTGTTGGCAGGTGCAGCGCTGGATCCAGGACTGGTGGTTCTCCTCTTCATTCCTCTTTCTCTCTCTCTCTCCCTCTCTTTCGCTTCTCCTAAGGCTCTTGGGAGGCTGCAAGCACGGTGTCTAGCCGGGCTAGAGCAGAGGGCTAGTCTTTCTTTTTCCCCTTTCTGGGCTGTCGTTCCCCCCGGAGCTGGACGCCGGGTCCAAATGGGGGCTGGATGCTTGAGCCCTGGAGCTCTGGAGGTCATCTTGTCTCGTGCAACCGCCCGGCTCGAGGAGGGTCACCTAGCGCTGGTTGCCCAGCGTCCGCGGGCAGCAGCGTAACTGAGGAGGACGTTTTCCCCAGGATCTGGGGGCATCCGTCACTTCCCTGTGCCTGGCCTCGTGAGTCGCCCAGTCTCCCCTTGCCGTGGAGCAGCGGGGTAGCGAGTGGGCATGGCCCCGGGGCTGGAGAGGGGGGAGGGTGCCCAGGTGCCAGCCCAGCTGCCCGCATGATGCGCCCGTTGTTTTGCAGGGGGGAAAGCACTATGCCCAGCTGGTGGCCTGGCTGCGGGAGGATAAGCAGGAGAATGAGGTAGGGCCGAAAGGGCTGGGGGAGAGCGGGTGAGTGCCCACGGGCCCTGGGGCGGGGGGGTGGGAGGAGGGCGGCAGCGGGCCCAGGGACTCGGACCCTTCCTTCTCCCAGGTGCTGCGTCAAGAAATGAAGAAACTTGAAGAGGCACTGGAGGAGGAGGAGGCGTGGTGAGTTGGGCCCCTGGCCCCACACGGCTGTCTCTGCAGCACCGGGAGCGAGGGGGCTGCCAGTGCTGGTGCTAGGCAATGGGGTGGGGGGAATACGCAGCCCGAGGTGTGACAGGGAAGCCCAGTCCCTGCCTGGGGTGCTGAATGTTTGGAAGGGGACCGCCCGCGTGGCCCCCCTGGAGGTCTAGAAGTCCTCCAAGCGAGCCCTGTTGCCTGCACCAGCATCAGAGGAAGAAGGAAGCAGAGGCGCCGGGGACTGTGCTGCCAGAGGTGGGGGAAGCATAGCGGGTAAGGGGGAGAGCCTGTGCCAGCCCCTGCCCCGGCCAGCGTGGGTCTCCCTGGGGAGAGGGGTCCACGGAGGTCCCAGCCACGCAGGGGCTATACTCCTGCGCGAGGCGGAGGCCAGGGGCACCGTGCAACTCCAGCTGTCCTGACTGCGCAGCAGTGCTTGACAAGCGTCCTCGCTCTGCCTCGACCTGTAGCAAAGGGACACGCTGGCGAGAAGACGCGGCTTGGTTTATTGGCTGCAGTGAGGGTCCCCACTGGGTCCCCTGGGGTCCGGTCCCGGGCAGTGGGTGGGATGGGCCAGACACCTGCTGCAGCCGACGGGGCTCGCAAGTCCAGGCTGCTGGGGAGCTGCTGGCCGGCTGTGGGCTTTGCAGCGGGGAAGTGCTCGGCATCGGTTTTCCCTGGGCCGGGCTGTTTGCCGGGCTTGCGGAGTATCGTGTGCCACCCTGCGCGAGGGAGCAATGAGAGACGGCTGGGGAGGCAGCCCGTGGGGCTCTCGCAACGGCCCCGTAGGCATCCCGTAGGCAAGACGGGCTTGGGATGCATCCAGCCTGCCCTGTCTCCCATCCCTCTTGTGCCCCACAGGACACTCGGCCTGCTCTTGGTCGGCGGCTTCGCTCTGGCTGCTGCGGTGCTCTACGCCTCCTGCTACGACCCCAAACTCTTCTGCCGCCTGCTGTTGCATGTGCTGCCTGGGGAGACCTACCGCAACCTGGCATATGCCCTGGGAAAGATGGTGCTCAGGGAGGGGCTGCTGCCTTTTTGGCAGCCTGCCCCTCCCCCCAATAAAACCTTTTCTACCTCACCTCCACGGGCTCAGGCGTGTTTGCTGGGGCACAGGGAGAGGGTCTTGCCCCGCGTGCCGGTCCCCGCAGCCCCTCGAGGGCAGGCCCAGCCCCGGCTGCTAGGCACTGGGTGCCGCCACTCTGCCCGTCGCAAGCCAGCTCCCCGCGTGCCAGCCTCACCTGCCCTCCCTCCCTCCCTCCGTCCCCGGAGTATTTATGGCGCTGAATAATCGGGTGGATCCACCGTCTTCTCAGGCCACGGTAGTTTTTTCACTCCGCCATTGGAGCCTGGCAACCATTGAGCAACGTGCAGGCCAACTCCTGTAAGCGTGGCTGAGGCTACTCAGGCTCCAGCAGCCGGGGCCACGTTTACAGGGAGGCCGGCAAACGTTATCACCCACAGCCCCCTAGAGCCCCCAAGCCCCTTCCTTTCCTCCCCACAGCTCCCCATGACGCCACAGCTGCCACCTGCCTTCCCACTCCGCAGCCCCCGTGGCCCCCACGCCCCTCCTTTCATGCCACAGCCCCCCAGCCCATGCCCTTCTCCCTCCCCACGGTCCCCACGACCCCGGTCTCCCCCTCCTCCCCATGCTTCCATCCCTGGTAGCCCCACAGCCGCCTGGCCCCATCCGCAGCGCTGCTGGCCCCACGGACCCGTTGCCGGTTGCACCCCATCCCTTACGGCCCATTCTAGCAATCTCTTAGCCGGTGGCCCTGTCCCCAGTGCCCATGGCCCTGCTGACCCCACAGCCACCGGCCGGCACAGCCCCGGCTGCGCCCTGCCACCTTCTCCAGCCGCTCGCAGCTTTCGCTGCCGAGGGGAAAGGCCCTGTCGGATGGAGGCCGGAGCGACCTGGCCTGCCCACTCCTGAACGCAGCGCTGCTGCACGCAGCCGCTCAAAGGGCCAGAGCTGAAGCACGTGGGGCGCTGCCTGCCTGCCGCGTGCCCCTGCTGTCCCAAAAGCGGATTCTTTGCCCGGCGTGCAATAGGCCGAGCATCACACCCTCGGGAGAGACGCTGAGTATTTAGTTCAGGTTTGCGCAAAGCTGGGTGCTCGGTGGTTTCCCACAAATCAAGCACGCCCTCATACAAAACTGCAGCGTATTTATCAGGTGACATGATTAGTATCAACCCGCCCAAATTTACACTTAGTGGTTAGTGATTAACATTTCAACACTATTGCTTTACTGGATTGAAATGAGCCTCGCTTGCTATGGAAATTAGCACGCGTGCTCCTTTCGGGTGGGGGGTGGGGGGGCAGCAAATCTCTTTGGTCCGGAATTGAGTCGGCGGTCGCGATCTCCCCTCGCCACATTTCCCTTTCACCCAGGTTCTGCAGTTTTATCAAACTGCACGCTTCTCTGGCCACCGGCCCGTCTTTGGTGCCAAGATGGTCCCTTTTATCGCTCCCTTTGCTCTTCTTCAAGGCTAGAGCCCTTCATTTCCCACAGTTGCTTACTTCTCCAAACGCTTTCGTATCTTTTAGCTCCCTCCCCAATTCCTTTCCCGAGGCACGAGTGGTTAGCACTTTTGCTAATTGGAAAATGGCTCTTTCTGCAAGACATCCCCCCCACCCCTTCCTCCTGGTGGCTCTAGAGAACTGCTAGCGCAAGACAACGCCATATCTCCAACAGCCTTGGTGCTCAATGGTTGCTAAAACCACAAGGGAGAGCAGCGGTCGCTAAGACCGCAGGACCAGAGAGTACCAGGAGCGGGGGGGAGGGAGGAAGTCTTTCGAAGGCGGGACGCTCTTGCCTCCCCACACACATGGCCCGGGGGGCGGGACCTGGTAGCACTTCTCTGCGTTTGACTGGTCACCCGTCTGGATTCGACTGCTCTCTCAGCCACTGGCGGAACTGGGACGAGAGAAGGTTCCGGAGGGCCAGAGCCTGAAATCTCTCGAAAGGGACTCTCGCGCTGCCTTGGGCTCGCTCTCTCCACCAACTCCCCGTGTTGGCAGGTGCAGCGCTGGATCCAGGACTGGTGGTTCTCCTCTTCATTCCTCTTTCTCTCTCTCTCTCCCTCTCTTTCGCTTCTCCTAAGGCTCTTGGGAGGCTGCAAGCACGGTGTCTAGCCGGGCTAGAGCAGAGGGCTAGTCTTTCTTTTTCCCCTTTCTGGGCTGTCGTTCCCCCCGGAGCTGGACGCCGGGTCCAAATGGGGGCTGGATGCTTGAGCCCTGGAGCTCTGGAGGTCATCTTGTCTCGTGCAACCGCCCGGCTCGAGGAGGGTCACCTAGCGCTGGTTGCCCAGCGTCCGCGGGCAGCAGCGTAACTGAGGAGGACGTTTTCCCCAGGATCTGGGGGCATCCGTCACTTCCCTGTGCCTGGCCTCGTGAGTCGCCCAGTCTCCCCTTGCCGTGGAGCAGCGGGGTAGCGAGTGGGCATGGCCCCGGGGCTGGAGAGGGGTGAGGGTGCCCAGGTGCCAGCCCAGCTGCCCGCATGATGCGCCCGTTGTTTTGCGGGGGGAAAAGCACTATGCCCAGCTGGTGGCCTGGCTGCGGGAGGATAAGCAGGAGAATGAGGTAGGGCCGAAAGGGCTGGGGGAGAGCGGGTGAGTGCCCACGGGCCCTGGGGCGGGGGGGTGGGAGGAGGGCGGCAGCGGGCTCAGGGACTCGGACCCTTCCTTCTCCCAGGTGCTGCGTCAAGAAATGAAGAAACTTGAAGAGGCACTGGAGGAGGAGGAGGCATGGTGAGTTTGGCCCCTGGCCCCACACGGCTGTCTCTGCAGCACCGGGAGCGAGGGGGCTGCCAGTGGTGGTGCTAGGCAATGGGGTGGGGGGAATACGCAGCCCGAGGTGTGACAGGGAAGCCCAGTCCCTGCCTGGGGTGCTGAATGTTTGGAAGGGGACCGACCGCGTGGCCCCCCTGGAGGTCTAGAACTCCTCCAAGCGAGCCCTGTTGCCTGCACCAGCATCAGAGGAAGAAGGAAGCAGAGGCGCCAGGGACTGTGCTGCCAGAGGTGGGGGAAGCATAGCGGGTAAGGGGGAGAGCCTGTGCCAGCCCCTGCCCCGGCCAGCGTGGGTCTCCCTGGGGAGAGGGGTCCACGGAGGTGCCAGCCACGCAGGGGCTATACTCCTGCGCGAGGCGGAGGCCAGGGGCACCGTGCAACTCCAGCTGTCCTGACTGCGCAGCAGTGCTTGACAAGCGTCCTCGCTCTGCCTCGACCTGTAGCAAAGGGACACGCTGGCGAGAAGACGCGGCTTGGTTTATTGGCTGCAGTGAGGGTCCCCACTGGGTCCCCTGGGGTCCGGTCCCGGGCAGTGGGTGGGATGGGCCAGACACCTGCTGCAGCCGACGGGGCTCGCAAGTCCAGGCTGCTGGGGAGCTGCTGGCCGGCTGTGGGCTTTGCAGCGGGGAAGTGCTCGGCATCGGTTTTCCCTGGGCCGGGCTGTTTGCCGGGCTTGCGGAGTATCGTGTGCCACCCTGCGCGAGGGAGCAATGAGAGACGGCTGGGGAGGCAGCCCGTGGGGCTCTCGCAACGGCCCCGTAGGCATCCCGTAGGCAAGACGGGCTTGGGATGCATCCAGCCTGCCCTGTCTCCCATCCCTCTTGTGCCCCACAGGACACTCGGCCTGCTCTTGGTCGGCGGCTTCGCTCTGGCTGCTGCGGTGCTCTACGCCTCCTGCTACGACCCCAAACTCTTCTGCCGCCTGCTGTTGCATGTGCTGCCTGGGGAGACCTACCGCAACCTGGCATATGCCCTGGGAAAGATGGTGCTCAGGGAGGGGCTGCTGCCTTTTTGGCAGCCTGCCCCTCCCCCCAATAAAACCTTTTCTACCTCACCTCCACGGGCTCAGGCGTGTTTGCTGGGGCACAGGGAGAGGGTCTTGCCCCGCGTGCCGGTCCCCGCAGCCCCTCGAGGGCAGGCCCAGCCCCGGCTGCTAGGCACTGGGTGCCGCCACTCTGCCCGTCGCAAGCCAGCTCCCCGCGTGCCAGCCTCACCTGCCCTCCCTCCCTCCCTCCGTCCCCGGAGTATTTATGGCGCTGAATAATCGGGTGGATCCACCGTCTTCTCAGGCCACGGTAGTTTTTTCACTCCGCCATTGGAGCCTGGCAACCATTGAGCAACGTGCAGGCCAACTCCTGTAAGCGTGGCTGAGGCTACTCAGGCTCCAGCAGCCGGGGCCACGTTTACAGGGAGGCTGGCAAACGTTATCACCCACAGCCCCCTAGAGCCCCCAAGCCCCTTCCTTTCCTCCCCACAGCTCCCCATGACGCCACAGCTGCCACCTGCCTTCCCACTCCGCAGCCCCCGTGGCCCCCACGCCCCTCCTTTCATGCCACAGCCCCCCAGCCCATGCCCTTCTCCCTCCCCACGGTCCCCACGACCCCGGTCTCCCCCTCCTCCCCATGCTTCCATCCCTGGTAGCCCCACAGCCGCCTGGCCCCATCCGCAGCGCTGCTGGCCCCACGGCCCCCTTGCCGGTTGCACCCCATCCCTTACGGCCCATTCTAGCAATCTCTTAGCCGGTGGCCCTGTCCCCAGTGCCCATGGCCCTGCTGACCCCACAGCCACCGGCCGGCACAGCCCCGGCTGCGCCCTGCCACCTTCTCCAGCCGCTCGCAGCTTTCGCTGCCGAGGGGAAAGGCCCTGTCGGATGGAGGCCGGAGCGACCTGGCCTGCCCACTCCTGAACGCAGCGCTGCTGCATGCAGCCGCTCAAAGGGCCAGAGCTGAAGCACGTGGGGCGCTGCCTGCCTGCCGCATGCCCCTGCTGTCCCAAAAGCGGATTCTTTGCCCGGCGTGCAATAGGCCGAGCATCACACCCTCGGGAGAGACGCTGAGTATTTAGTTCAGGTTTGCGCAAAGCTGGGTGCTCGGTGGTTTCCCACAAATCAAGCACGCCCTCATACAAAACTGCAGCGTATTTATCAGGTGACATGATTAGTATCAACCCGCCCAAATTTACAGTTAGTGGTTAGTGATTAACATTTCGACACTATTGCTTTACTGGATTGAAATGAGCCTCGCTTGCTATGGAAATTAGCACGCGTGCTCCTTTCGGGTGGGGGGTGGGGGGGCAGCAAATCTCTTTGGTCCGGAATTGAGTCGGCGGTCGCGATCTCCCCTCGCCACATTTCCCTTTCACCCAGGTTCTGCAGTTTTATCAAACTGCACGCTTCTCTGGCCACCGGCCCGTCTTTGGCGCCAAGATGGTCCCTTTTATCGCTCCCTTTGCTCTTCTTCAAGCCTAGAGCCCTTCATTTCCCACAGTTGCTTACTTCTCCAAACGCTTTCGTATCTTTTAGCTCCCTCCCCAATTCCTTTCCCGAGGCACGAGTGGTTAGCACTTTTGCTAATTGGAAAATGGCTCTTTCTGCAAGACATCCCCCCCACCCCTTCCTCCTGGTGGCTCTAGAGAACTGCTAGCGCAAGACAACGCCATGTCTCCAACAGCCTTGGTGCTCAATGGTTGCTAAAACCACAAGGGAGAGCAGCGGTCGCTAAGACCGCAGGACCAGAGAGTACCAGGAGCGGGGGGGAGGGAGGAAGTCTTTCGAAGGCGGGACGCTCTTGCCTCCCCACACACATGGCCCGGGGGGCGGGACCTGGTAGCACTTCTCTGCGTTTGACTGGTCACCCGTCTGGATTCGACTGCTCTCTCAGCCACTGGCGGAACTGGGACGAGAGAAGGTTCCGGAGGGCCAGAGCCTGAAATCTCTCGAAAGGGACTCTCGCGCTGCCTTGGGCTCGCTCTCTCCACCAACTCCCCGTGTTGGCAGGTGCAGCGCTGGATCCAGGACTGGTGGTTCTCCTCTTCATTCCTCTTTCTCTCTCTCTCTCCCTCTCTTTCGCTTCTCCTAAGGCTCTTGGGAGGCTGCAAGCACGGTGTCTAGCCGGGCTAGAGCAGAGGGCTAGTCTTTCTTTTTCCCCTTTCTGGGCTGTCGTTCCCCCCGGAGCTGGACGCCGGGTCCAAATGGGGGCTGGATGCTTGAGCCCTGGAGCTCTGGAGGTCATCTTGTCTCGTGCAACCGCCCGGCTCGAGGAGGGTCACCTAGCGCTGGTTGCCCAGCGTCCGCGGGCAGCAGCGTAACTGAGGAGGACGTTTTCCCCAGGATCTGGGGGCATCCGTCACTTCCCTGTGCCTGGCCTCGTGAGTCGCCCAGTCTCCCCTTGCCGTGGAGCAGCGGGGTAGCGAGTGGGCATGGCCCCGGGGCTGGAGAGGGGGGAGGGTGCCCAGGTGCCAGCCCAGCTGCCCGCATGATGCGCCCGTTGTTTTGCAGGGGGGAAAGCACTATGCCCAGCTGGTGGCCTGGCTGCGGGAGGATAAGCAGGAGAATGAGGTAGGGCCGAAAGGGCTGGGGGAGAGCGGGTGAGTGCCCACGGGCCCTGGGGCGGGGGGGTGGGAGGAGGGCGGCAGCGGGCCCAGGGACTCGGACCCTTCCTTCTCCCAGGTGCTGCGTCAAGAAATGAAGAAACTTGAAGAGGCACTGGAGGAGGAGGAGGCGTGGTGAGTTGGGCCCCTGGCCCCACACGGCTGTCTCTGCAGCACCGGGAGCGAGGGGGCTGCCAGTGCTGGTGCTAGGCAATGGGGTGGGGGGAATACGCAGCCCGAGGTGTGACAGGGAAGCCCAGTCCCTGCCTGGGGTGCTGAATGTTTGGAAGGGGACCGCCCGCGTGGCCCCCCTGGAGGTCTAGAAGTCCTCCAAGCGAGCCCTGTTGCCTGCACCAGCATCAGAGGAAGAAGGAAGCAGAGGCGCCGGGGACTGTGCTGCCAGAGGTGGGGGAAGCATAGCGGGTAAGGGGGAGAGCCTGTGCCAGCCCCTGCCCCGGCCAGCGTGGGTCTCCCTGGGGAGAGGGGTCCACGGAGGTCCCAGCCACGCAGGGGCTATACTCCTGCGCGAGGCGGAGGCCAGGGGCACCGTGCAACTCCAGCTGTCCTGACTGCGCAGCAGTGCTTGACAAGCGTCCTCGCTCTGCCTCGACCTGTAGCAAAGGGACACGCTGGCGAGAAGACGCGGCTTGGTTTATTGGCTGCAGTGAGGGTCCCCACTGGGTCCCCTGGGGTCCGGTCCCGGGCAGTGGGTGGGATGGGCCAGACACCTGCTGCAGCCGACGGGGCTCGCAAGTCCAGGCTGCTGGGGAGCTGCTGGCCGGCTGTGGGCTTTGCAGCGGGGAAGTGCTCGGCATCGGTTTTCCCTGGGCCGGGCTGTTTGCCGGGCTTGCGGAGTATCGTGTGCCACCCTGCGCGAGGGAGCAATGAGAGACGGCTGGGGAGGCAGCCCGTGGGGCTCTCGCAACGGCCCCGTAGGCATCCCGTAGGCAAGACGGGCTTGGGATGCATCCAGCCTGCCCTGTCTCCCATCCCTCTTGTGCCCCACAGGACACTCGGCCTGCTCTTGGTCGGCGGCTTCGCTCTGGCTGCTGCGGTGCTCTACGCCTCCTGCTACGACCCCAAACTCTTCTGCCGCCTGCTGTTGCATGTGCTGCCTGGGGAGACCTACCGCAACCTGGCATATGCCCTGGGAAAGATGGTGCTCAGGGAGGGGCTGCTGCCTTTTTGGCAGCCTGCCCCTCCCCCCAATAAAACCTTTTCTACCTCACCTCCACGGGCTCAGGCGTGTTTGCTGGGGCACAGGGAGAGGGTCTTGCCCCGCGTGCCGGTCCCCGCAGCCCCTCGAGGGCAGGCCCAGCCCCGGCTGCTAGGCACTGGGTGCCGCCACTCTGCCCGTCGCAAGCCAGCTCCCCGCGTGCCAGCCTCACCTGCCCTCCCTCCCTCCCTCCGTCCCCGGAGTATTTATGGCGCTGAATAATCGGGTGGATCCACCGTCTTCTCAGGCCACGGTAGTTTTTTTCACTCCGCCATTGGAGCCTGGCAACCATTGAGCAACGTGCAGGCCAACTCCTGTAAGCGTGGCTGAGGCTACTCAGGCTCCAGCAGCCGGGGCCACGTTTACAGGGAGGCCGGCAAACGTTATCACCCACAGCCCCCTAGAGCCCCCAAGCCCCTTCCTTTCCTCCCCACAGCTCCCCATGACGCCACAGCTGCCACCTGCCTTCCCACTCCGCAGCCCCCGTGGCCCCCACGCCCCTCCTTTCATGCCACAGCCCCCCAGCCCATGCCCTTCTCCCTCCCCACGGTCCCCACGACCCCGGTCTCCCCCTCCTCCCCATGCTTCCATCCCTGGTAGCCCCACAGCCGCCTGGCCCCATCCGCAGCGCTGCTGGCCCCACGGACCCGTTGCCGGTTGCACCCCATCCCTTACGGCCCATTCTAGCAATCTCTTAGCCGGTGGCCCTGTCCCCAGTGCCCATGGCCCTGCTGACCCCACAGCCACCGGCCGGCACAGCCCCGGCTGCGCCCTGCCACCTTCTCCAGCCGCTCGCAGCTTTCGCTGCCGAGGGGAAAGGCCCTGTCGGATGGAGGCCGGAGCGACCTGGCCTGCCCACTCCTGAACGCAGCGCTGCTGCACGCAGCCGCTCAAAGGGCCAGAGCTGAAGCACGTGGGGCGCTGCCTGCCTGCCGCGTGCCCCTGCTGTCCCAAAAGCGGATTCTTTGCCCGGCGTGCAATAGGCCGAGCATCACACCCTCGGGAGAGACGCTGAGTATTTAGTTCAGGTTTGCGCAAAGCTGGGTGCTCGGTGGTTTCCCACAAATCAAGCACGCCCTCATACAAAACTGCAGCGTATTTATCAGGTGACATGATTAGTATCAACCCGCCCAAATTTACACTTAGTGGTTAGTGATTAACATTTCAACACTATTGCTTTACTGGATTGAAATGAGCCTCGCTTGCTATGGAAATTAGCACGCGTGCTCCTTTCGGGTGGGGGGTGGGGGGGCAGCAAATCTCTTTGGTCCGGAATTGAGTCGGCGGTCGCGATCTCCCCTCGCCACATTTCCCTTTCACCCAGGTTCTGCAGTTTTATCAAACTGCACGCTTCTCTGGCCACCGGCCCGTCTTTGGTGCCAAGATGGTCCCTTTTATCGCTCCCTTTGCTCTTCTTCAAGGCTAGAGCCCTTCATTTCCCACAGTTGCTTACTTCTCCAAACGCTTTCGTATCTTTTAGCTCCCTCCCCAATTCCTTTCCCGAGGCACGAGTGGTTAGCACTTTTGCTAATTGGAAAATGGCTCTTTCTGCAAGACATCCCCCCCACCCCTTCCTCCTGGTGGCTCTAGAGAACTGCTAGCGCAAGACAACGCCATATCTCCAACAGCCTTGGTGCTCAATGGTTGCTAAAACCACAAGGGAGAGCAGCGGTCGCTAAGACCGCAGGACCAGAGAGTACCAGGAGCGGGGGGGAGGGAGGAAGTCTTTCGAAGGCGGGACGCTCTTGCCTCCCCACACACATGGCCCGGGGGGCGGGACCTGGTAGCACTTCTCTGCGTTTGACTGGTCACCCGTCTGGATTCGACTGCTCTCTC